>NC_141694.1:701881275-702381275 GCF_964263255.1 Lissotriton vulgaris | reverse complement strand
TCTATTTATCGCCCTCACTCTATCTATCTATCGCCCTCACTCTATCTATCGCCCTCACTCTATCTATCTATCGCCCTCACTCTATCTATATATCGCCCTCACTCTATCTAACTATGGCCCTCACTCTATCTATCTGTCTATCTATATATCGCCCTCACTCTATCTATCTATGGCCTCACTCTATCTATCTATTGCCCTCACTCTATCTATCTATCTATCTATCTATCTATCTATCTATCTATCTATCTATCTATCTATCTATCTATCTATCTATCTATCTATCTATCTATTTATCTATCTATCTATCTATCTATCTATCTATCTATCTATCGCCCTCACTCTATCTATCTATCGCCCCTCACTCTATCTATCTATCTATCTATCTATCTATCTATCTATCTATCTATCTATCTATCTATCTATCTATCTATCTATCTATCTATCTATCTATCTATCTATCTCCCTGTTATGGCTGGATTTTCTGGTTAGATGGGATCAGCCCCTAGGGGCCCCTCCAACCCAGCCAGAACGTAATCACATCCCTCCTCAGGACCAACTATCCAGGCACCTGGGTACCTACCTGAGGATGGGGAACTCGCAATATACAAGCTCATATTATTAAAAACACCACTAAATCTATAGGGATACTAAGAATACTCACTGATTACTAGGGATATCCATACCCTACACCACACTCATATTCACATCAGTTGGTCTCGCGGCCACTCAGACCCAGACCGGTCTACCCTAGGGCAGATATGACACACAATCCGGTGCGTCTACACACGTGGGTCTGCAGCCCCAGTGCTCTCCCTTATTTCCAAACGGTTCGCAATCCGGCAAACCTCCACGCCAGTCTCCCACCTGACGCTCTCACTTACACACGGGCCGCAATCCGGCAGCCCTCCACGCTGGTCATCCTCCCCAGCGTTCTCACTAACGCCGCATATCAACGAGGACCACATTCCTATGAACACCTATATATATATATATATATTGGGAAGTCTCTTCACTAAGGGTCTGCTACTACAATAATATTATGGGATAGCCGAATTACTTAGTGTCAACAATTCCCTAGCTCAAGGGCTCCCTGTTCTCCCTATTCATTCAGACTTACCGGATCAGGGGCAACATCTGTTCTGGCTATAACATCTGACTAGGAGGAAAAAGGTTACCTATGCTTTGGAACAGAAGACGCTGTTTACAGGATTATGGGAGGGTGTGGTCCCTTAGTTGCAGGTCTCCTCTTTCCCTCACCATTACTTACCTGATCAGGGGTAGCATCTGTTCAAACAGTAATACTACTAGGAAAGGGGATTACCCTCACTGTATGGGATACACACTATGTGATTGAGTTATTTCTTGATTTAAGCGCTCCTACTCCCTTCTGATCCATCAGTGGCTCCACAGCAACTGGCTAGAAGCCAGGATAGCTTTATCATAAAAAAACTCATGCACACTAATTCACTAATTAATGGGGTCATTTATTGTATCAATAATAAAGCATACATATACAAAACTATGGGGTCTCTATAACTAGCAGTAACTTTAACACACCGCTGAAAGAGAAGGATTAAACATAACAGGAACACTCCGCTGAAAGGGAAAGGATTAGTTAGACATCCTAGGGAATAAGAACAAGATTAAGGTGTTGTAAGTGTAACTAATTCAGACTACCTCACCTATTAGAAGGAAGATTTCTCTCTCTGCCTCTGGTGGGATTAGGGCTCTCTCTGTCTCTCCCTCCTTCACCACATCACCACGCCTCTGGTTCAGTTGCTCCAGCTGACAGCCTTCTTTGATGCTCTCTGCACTGCTTTCTCTCTCCTCATCTTCAGCAATCGTCTGCCTTCTTTCTCCATTTAAGAACTGCACTCTATTCTGCAGCTCCAGCAGACATTCTCTCTCTCTCCAAGCTGAATTGAGCTCCAAGCTACTGAGCTCCCAGCTGTTCTGAGCTCCAAGCTGTTCTGAGCTCCAGGCTGAACTGCACACCACGCTGAACTGAACTCCAAACTGAACTGACCACTCCTCCTCTCCTGTAGCTCGCTAATATGGATTCCTCTCCCCTCATGGAAATTTCCAACAGAGGGCTGTCTCCTACCGAATTCCTGTGCCAGCTCCCAGGCTTCCACGCAACCGCAGTGGCCATCTGCTTGTTACGTCTGGGCCCAAGAGAAAAACACATTTCTCGGATAAGAAGCAGTCCTAACTGGATTTTCCTCTAGCACACAACAGCCTTAACTATAAACATTGCCTTTACCCTGAAAAGCCTCCCAGCTTCATCAAGATGGAGTCCCTCTAGCTCTAGGCCTGTAGGCCTGAAAGGGATGAAATGCCCCTTAGCTCTGTCAGAATACCTACATAAACCATACCAATGTGTCTAATATGTCAAAGCCAATAGGCAATAGACAGGTTAAAGTCAAGAATAAAGGATCTATTATCATATTAAGCAGCTATCCTCTTCTAGGTCTGGAAAAAAGGGCTTAAAAGGGCCAACACAGGCTAAGAATACCTATACTAGATGTGAGCAAGATTAATGATCTATATCACTGCTAAATAAAGCCAAAAACTCTGCCATTACACTCCACCCTTAGATCCTTATCTTGCGAACATCAATAAACAATAACATCCAGATAAACAAACATCAACATAATCTATCAACAAATCAAAACCTAAAAAACTCCCTAAAAAGAATGACAACTTAAGGAAATTCCACCTGAAACTCAATTGTAGGGAATACAAACCTAACAACCAACTGAAAACAAATCAAAGCACCCTTGACTTGAATGCTGAAACATATCTGAGATTGGATCTGATAACAACAGAAACTAACCAAAGCATCCTCAAACTAAATGTGCCTCAACTTCGAGTGATAACTGGTGAAATCTAGTGATGTAGGGACTTATGTGTTGAATGAAAACAGCAAGGGGCCTACCTACTTCGGACAACTTAAGCCTAAATGAGGCCTACCTACTATAGTCAACTTAAGCTAATGATGACTCATGAAATCTATTAGTGTAGGGGCTTGTTTGTGGGATGAAAATAACAATGGGCCTAAATGAGGCCTACCTACTATAGTTAACTTAAGCTAATGATGACTCATGAAATCTATTGGTGTAGGGGCTTGTTTGTGGGATGAAAATAACAATGGGCCTAAATGAGGCCTACTGACATTTGTCAATTTAAAGTGAAATCTGAGAAGTAAACATGACAAACTGTTCTCAAGGTCTGGACAAACATTAATACATAATCATACTAAAAGACACACCTCCCAGGACAATCCAAAGTCTAAGGTAACCACCCTTTGATCAATCAAGGTGAAATTGTAATAACAGTAAAAAACAACCCCATTTCTACAAGCCAGCTGGTGTATATATATATCACTTAGTTTCTTCACACTGTGGAACACATGTGTGCACCACCATTCAAAAAAAAGTCCTTCATTGGCAAAAACTGTTTTGAAGAAAACAGGAAAACTATAATAGGTGACATGTTTTTGCTTTAAAAGTGGGGCCTGCTTGTAATGATTGAAAACATGGGAATAATGCAGGCCAAGGGATTATGTAACCAAATCCATTTGAAAAAAAAAAGAGTCCAAAGTCAATTTTGTTACTTCAGTGTAGGCCACCACCCTGCATCTTCGGTATCCGGACACTTCCTCCGATGCGGCCATTCACCACCCTTCCGGTCTGGTCTGGTCTGGTTCCATCTTCCAAAAATAATAAACTAACATAAAAACATGAAAGTAAAAAACTAAAACAATAAAGGAAGTGGGAGGGGGAGGGGCCCACGCACAACCACAACCCAGCAATCCTAGGGACAAGAAAACAAGTATCATTAATCTTGCATGACAAAATTTTTATTTAAAAAGCACCCTGGGTGCCTTTCATTATTGAAAAGAGAATATCCTAATTAATTAAAAACATTCAAAATTTAACTTTTAATGACATTTTAGCAGGGCCTAACATACCCTAATCCTCTCTAAGCCAGCCTTCTCCCTTCAGACGCGGGAGCCAGGCTACAGTATGAAGTAATTTGAATCACTGCCAAATGATGATCTCACAGCAGGAGCAGGGCACTGCAAGCCTCCCATTTCCCTGATCAGAGAAGCCCGCCCAGGCCCACTGCAACTAACTAACTCCAAGGGCAAGAGTCTGCAAGAGTCCCTTATCAGCAGGCAATGAAGCTGCCTGCGTCAACAGCCAGGAAGAGCCAGTTCCCCCGCCCTTACATAAACAAGCCGTCCGCGGAATAAAATTGGATTATAGCCAATCATAACGAGACAGGGCCCTGTTCGGAGCCTGCAGTGGAAGAAAAAAAAAAAACTCGTCTTCACAAGCCAGCTGGTCAGCCAAGGTCGACAAACAAATTCCTTGTAAGCTCGTTCCCAGGCCTGATTCCACTAACCAACGAAAGCTAGCATTTAAAAAAAAAAAACAATTCTATTACAATGTACTGCTACTTAAAAGCTCCAGTTTCTAAAAAGACTTTTGTCTAACTAATTCAGCTAAAGGCAAGACATTTAAAATATGGGCACTTATTTAGAAAGGGGCAACTAAGTTTTGCATACAGTCTGTATTTAAAAAACGAATTAACATGGACCATTGTCAGCTGTTGAAAGAGAAATAATTTTAAAACAACATAAAATGCAGATACATTTCAACATTGTGTTTAATTCAACCAGGGGCATCATATAATTGTGCATTACAATGTAATTTAACATGCAAGCTATTTAATCCAACCTAATGAAAGGGCCACATTCATACATTATTAAACAGCCTATTATTTTCTAACTGAGTTGGTGAACTTACCAAGGCTGGTTTTGCTGACACATTTATAAAAAAGGTTTTAATTTACATTTGGGAAAATAATAATGTTACATTTTATATTTTTTCAAAGGCACACGGTTGCCTTTCACTAATTAAAAGCACATGTTACCATGCACTGTCGGGCAAGATTGATTATTCTCAACCTGTGATCACTGCAACCAGCACATTCCTTTCTAGATGGAAAACCCTCAAATAAATAATTAATGAAAACAGCTCCATAGCGTGCACTCTAACAGGGCCATCTTTTTAACATTTCACTCATTTTAAAAGAACACAGCTCTCTCTCCGTGCAAACCCTTAATTCAATCCGACTGGTTGATTTATAACCACATCAGTTCCAAGGCAAACCCACGCAAATTCGTAGACGCAGTTCAAAAAGAATGTGAAATGAACAGAACCCTTCGCAAAGCACAAGATGTTACCTTTCCGTCAAGAAGCTGACAAAGCCCGTAGGCAGACCAAGGAACCAAAAAAAAAAGTCAAAATCAAACCATCAATCCTTAAAATAATCCACTGACTTTTATAGTCAGGTCAAATAACCATGCATGTTGACAGCATGTTAAAAATAAAGACTGCCATCTCAATTCAAGATATTAACCCTTTGGCAGCTCAAGCACAATCAATTCCCAATGACTGCAGATACATGGGAAAATCATGAACACATCTCTTCACGTTTACAGATAACACGTACACATATTCTCAAAACGTTATCCCCAAGCACCCGAGAGAGATCCAGCTCTCTCCTGCCTAACGTAATGATAACATGCCCTGTCCAAGCCATGACCACATGGCGCTATTCACAAGCCATATTTACAAGACAAACTTTTCACAAACAATATATCCAAGGCGCAATGCACAAGGAACACAGCAGATCAACATGAGAACATGCACCTCACAAGCCACATTAACATGGCGCTATTCACAAGCCATATTTACAAGGAGCTATATTCAAAGAACTCCACAGATCATATAACAATGAACACATTTCACATTGCACAGCATAAGCAGATGCAGCAAGCAATTTAATGGGCAATTTAAAAGCATTTTTTACACACATTTATACAATTGGACCATCACAAAGATGTAACTGGCTCCCTCATGTAATGCCATCCTTCAACCCTGACAGTTTAAACACCAAGATGAAAACCATTCCTTCCACCCTGAATAAACCAAATGCCATGATGTAATGCAATCTCCTCACGCTGCAACTGTTCAAGCCCATAGGTCACACAGGCTACATAAACTGCAACATTACGCCATATGGAACTGGCGCTCAGGGCACTCCCTCAGAACACATGGGAAACTCTCTAAGCACATGGCCAGGACACACAGGTTTCGTAAACTGTTCGTAGACGCCAGATGTTATGTCTGGCGCTCAGGGCACTCCCAAAAGAATCTAAGCACATGGCCAGGCACACAGGATAAGTAAGCAGTTCGTGACGCCAGATGTTATGGCTGGATTTTCTGGTTAGATGGGATCAGCCCCTAGGGGCCCCTCCAACCCAGCCAGAACGTAATCACATCCCTCCTCAGGACCAACTATCCAGGCACCTGGGTACCTACCTGAGGATGGGGAACTCGCAATATACAAGCTCATATTATTAAAAACACCACTAAATCTATAGGGATACTAAGAATACTCACTGATTACTAGGGATATTCATACCCTACACCACACTCATATTCACATCAGTTGGTCTCGCGGCCACTCAGACCCAGACCGGTCTACCCTAGGGCAGATATGACACACAATCCGGTGAGTCTACACACGTGGGTCTGCAGCCCCAGTGCTCTCCCTTATTTCCAAACGGTTCGCAATCCGGCAAACCTCCACGCCAGTCTCCCACCTGACGCTCTCACTTACACACGGGCCGCAATCCGGCAGCCCTCCACGCTGGTCATCCTCCCCAGCGTTCTCACTAAGGCCGCATATCAACGACGACCACATTCCTATGAACACCTATATATATATATATATATTGGGAAGTCTCTTCACTAAGGGTCTGCTACTACAATAATATTATGGGATAGCCGAATTACTTAGTGTCAACAATTCCCTAGCTCAAGGGCTCCCTGTTCTCCCTATTCATTCAGACTTACCGGATCAGGGGCAACATCTGTTCTGGCTATAACATCTGACTAGGAGGAAAAAGGTTACCTATGCTTTGGAACAGAAGACGCTGTTTACAGGATTATGGGAGGGTGTGGTCCCTTAGTTGCAGGTCTCCTCTTTCCCTCACCATTACTTACCTGATCAGGGGTAGCATCTGTTCAAACAGTAATACTACTAGGAAAGGGGATTACCCTCACTGTATGGGATACACACTATGTGATTGAGTTATTTCTTGATTTAAGCGCTCCTACTCCCTTCTGATCCATCAGTGGCTCCACAGCAACTGGCTAGAAGCCAGGATAGCTTTATCATAAAAAAACTCATGCACACTAATTCACTAATTAATGGGGTCATTTATTGTATCAATAATAAAGCATACATATACAAAACTGTGGGGTCTCTATAACTAGCAGTAACTTTAACACACCGCTGAAAGAGAAGGATTAAACATAACAGGAACACTCCGCTGAAAGGGAAAGGATTAGTTAGACATCCTAGGGAATAAGAACAAGATTAAGGTGTTGTAAGTGTAACTAATTCAGACTACCTCACCTATTAGAAGGAAGATTTCTCTCTCTGCCTCTGGTGGGATTAGGGCTCTCTCTGTCTCTCCCTCCTTCACCACATCACCACGCCTCTGGTTCAGTTGCTCCAGCTGACAGCCTTCTTTGATGCTCTCTGCACTGCTTTCTCTCTCCTCATCTTCAGCAATCGTCTGCCTTCTTTCTCCATTTAAGAACTGCACTCTATTCTGCAGCTCCAGCAGACATTCTCTCTCTCTCCAAGCTGAATTGAGCTCCAAGCTACTGAGCTCCCAGCTGTTCTGAGCTCCAAGCTGTTCTGAGCTCCAGGCTGAACTGCACACCACGCTGAACTGAACTCCAAACTGAACTGACCACTCCTCCTCTCCTGTAGCTCGCTAATATGGATTCCTCTCCCCTCATGGAAATTTCCAACAGAGGGCTGTCTCCTACCAAATTCCTGTGCCAGCTCCCAGGCTTCCACGCAACCGCAGTGGCCATCTGCTTGTTACGTCTGGGCCCAAGAGAAAAACACATTTCTCGGATAAGAAGCAGTCCTAACTGGATTTTCCTCTAGCACACAACAGCCTTAACTATAAACATTGCCTTTACCCTGAAAAGCCTCCCAGCTTCATCAAGATGGAGTCCCTCTAGCTCTAGGCCTGTAGGCCTGAAAGGGATGAAATGCCCCTTAGCTCTGTCAGAATACCTACATAAACCATACCAATGTGTCTAATATGTCAAAGCCAATAGGCAATAGACAGGTTAAAGTCAAGAATAAAGGATCTATTATCATATTAAGCAGCTATCCTCTTCTAGGTCTGGAAAAAAGGGCTTAAAAGGGCCAACACAGGCTAAGAATACCTATACTAGATGTGAGCAAATTACTATTCCCCCTCCAGAGAGTGCAACAGTAGGGAAAGTGTTGGATAGCGTAGGGGTAAAAATTAATATTCCCACTACAGTGAGTGCAACAGTAGGGAAAGCGTTGGATAGCAGGAGGGTAAAAACTACTATTCCCACTCCAGTGAGTGCAACCGTAGGGAAAGTAAATACTTCATATATAAATAAAAAATAAATAAATATTAATACCAATTACAAATTAGTTAAAATAATTAACACTTTTATATAATATATTAATTAATCAATTAAAAATACATATATTAATGCAAATCGATATTAAAAACTTAATATTTTGAGTGTATACCAACTCTGTCGCCCCGTGGATGACAATAGAATTACATTTGTACATAGAGGCCTTGTACATGATGTTAGAGGAATTGTGATAATGTTGTGCAAAGCTAGATCTGTAAACAAAGTAGTTTTAGAGAAAGTAATCCAACATTGTTGTGTACGCAAATATGTGGAAAAGTTTGTGGCAGAAATGTTATTGTGTAAAAAATAGAGCAATGTAAGAACTGCTTCACTGCATGGGCTTAACCCGAGAACATAACGCCCACTCCTCATACTAAGGGCCACATTAGGACGGCGGGCGGACTCAGTCCGCCCGCCATCCTAACGGAGATCGGGACCGCCCGCCAAAAGGGCGGGGGTCCCGACATTGGCATTAGGATGCGCCCGCCACAGTGGCGGGCGCATTCCTCAAGTTTACATTGTGGCGGGCGGTGCTCACTGCACCGCCCGCCACAATGTGAAATACAAATGCACGCATTTGCATAATAGAAGCGGCAGGCACCGCGCGGTGCCTGCTGCTGCGATTATGCAAATACAGGGGGGTACCACAGGTACCCCCCGTGTGCCACCCCCTATGGCCGTCACTCTGGGGGCCCACAGGGGACCCCCCAGCAATCACCGCCTGCCTTTCCGTGGCAGCATTGCCGCCGCGGAAAGGCCCCTAAATTAAGCCATTGTAATATAGCTGGCGGTGTCCATTGGACACCGCCACCATATTAATCTATTACCGCCGCGGGCGCAAGGCGACCGCGGCGGTAAAGCGGCGGACGGTCTTTCCGTCCGCCATTGTCTCCTCCGCCATCCTAATCAGGTGGAGGGGAAAACGAGAGTGGTTGTCGGGCGAATTGCCTCCGCCTGGGTGGCGGTGGCCACCGCCACCCTGGCGTAGGCAATCCGCCCGATATCCTAATGGAGCCCTAAGGGTCGATATATAAAAGCTATCTAAAAGCCAACAGGCCATAATAAAATGTAACTAAAAAAAAAAGGTCACTTATAAAATCATCTAAAAGCAAGCTTCCCTTTAAAATATTCTTAAAAAGCCTTATAATTAATTATACTATTTAAAATCCCAAGCACTTAGAAAGCCATGGTGCCTACAAAAAGAAAGCAAATGCTGTTTTGATTCAATTTCTTTAAAAAACAGGCCACAATGTTCCCACATGGAAAAAGACAATTATTTATCTGTGCCGAGTGGTAAACGCAGCATCGCTGTTGCCCACAACTGCAGACGATAGTCCCAGAGGCACACAGCAGGTTTATGAAGCAAAGGTGATTCCATCCGGTTCCCACAGCAGCCTCTGAGGGAGGGACCGCATCCTGTAAGCATATCGGTGAGCCAGTGTCCATTTCACTAGGAGCCAAAGCATCCCAGGGTGGAGCTAAGAATGCATTTATAATCAATGGAATACACAGGAGACAACAATACCCACGGGCCTTCAAGTGGTTCATCAGTACTTCAATGTTCAGTGGTGCAACCGATTCTGATCCTAGGCATAGATCCAATACACATTTGTGACTGCAAAGCAGGCAGTGGAACACAGGTTGTACGCGGTGAAGCTAAACAGGCCTGAAGGACAAGAACGAGTGCTCATTTAGTTCTCGAAGCCAAGGTGTACCAAAGCAGTGTACCATGCGCTCACAGCACCGCAGCACAAGCAGTGCTGTCTCCATTCTAGGTTGAACTGGGACTTCCATTATAGAGCAGAAAACATTTAATCAGGATTCCCTCCACAAGTAGCTGCACAAGCAAGCGCCCTCCAAAAATTCTTCACAACTCGAAAAATGTTTCCCAACTCAGAAGGTATGAGCGATGGTATAACTCCGAAAAATCATCTGAAAGGTGCTAACCAGTGAAGAGCCCATACAGTTAAAAAAAAGTGCACTATTCCCTTTGTATCAGACATATTAAAGATATGGTGAACCAGCTCCCCAAAATGCAGTGGGAAGTTAGTGTGGAGTAGTGTCTGTATCTCAGTCGAGGAACTTTCAACCTGGAGATCAAACGTTTCTCCGGCCGAAGTTAAGGGTAAGTCCTTTTGAAAAAGCATGGCTTTCAGCTTGCTCAGAGAATCAAAGAGTATTTTGGAAACATTTATCGAAGGCCATAGCGTTGCCTCCCTCACTGTGTGGGCAGGTGGAAATAGTACGCGTGTTGAACAAGTGACTATGGAATTAACCATCACCAGATAAGCGATGCCCGGTTCCATTCCACAGCAACCTTGATCATTCAGCATCAAATAGCTCCCATTCGAGAGCAGCTTGAAGACTGGATAAATCACAGCAGCTGGGGAACCCTTCAGATAAGAAAACAAGTTTGCAACTGAAGCAATGCATGCTCCGTGGAGAGTAATTTCTTTGCATATTAAGGGCCCACTTAAAGAATCCTCACAGTCGGAACCACTAAGAAAAATATCTGGGTTCCCATTACTGCATCTAAACCTGGATGGTAATTCCCAGTACTCATGCACATAACCTTCTCTTAGCGTCGTATCTGCCTACTTGTTGGTATTGGAGACAATATAGGAATTGGAAAGTCGTGACCAGTAGGGTAATGTAATCATGGATTATCCAGTCTCTGGAGGGGGTCTCAGGCAAGGTAAAAGGTAATTAGTCTAAGTTTTCAATGTGCAACATGGTATATTTTGCATCTCTGCATGCTGTCATTACTGTCTTTCTGTTAGATCGTATGCAAAATACAGACTCGTACTATTGATGTAACGCCATAGCATGTAGCCAAACAGTGTTTGCAACGTCCAGGTCAGTACTACAATGGACCGTAATTTTCCATACCTCGTTGTATTTTCCATACAAGAAGCGATTTTGACTTTGGTTCTGGGGACCTAATAAGAAATTCCTGAGATCCATGTCATCAGAAAGAAGGGACAAGTGTTTTTTCACCTGAGAAAGTATTGAGGTTTTTAGCCAATCGAGGCACAACTTCCCAGCACTATAAGATGTCACCTCCCTAGGATGTCCAGATTCTACATATCATTGATCAGGTCATTAATCCTAAACTCTTCCGTCTTACCCAGGAATCTCAATTGACACCTGTTTGTGTCCACAGGCCAAACCAACCACCCTTTCCAACTGGTATCTGATGAATTAAAAGAACCATTACATATCATGGTAACCAGTGAATCCTCACTAAACTGTGTTAGATGCTGCCAATTCTCAAAATGCGAGAATTGCGGGAATACGAAGTGTGTTCAAATCCTTCACTTTTGCTATTCTTAGACAGGAAGTCTGATGCACTGTTTTATTCAGGAAAATGATTTGATATGGTATGAGGCATGCTCCAAATAAGGCCTCAGTTTCCTGAACGTGCCAATCTTTTGTCCCACAAACGGATTTTGTGTCTAGTGTCTTTCCAAAAGTCGAAACCCTGTGCAAACATTTGGGAAATAAAGGAAGGAAAGTATATCAGCTTGATGTTTGTTAGTATATTTTTCTTTGCAGGTGTAGGTGTAAGCCTATAATAATAAGAGGATGGGTCTGATATGTAAAACCCAGAAAAATAATCAAACCTTTGTGCAAATGTTTTTGAACAACCTTTTGGTGGAGTATAATTATAAACAGCACGTGGGATACTAGCTTTGTGTAAGAAATGGTGAATATAATGTTGATAACAAAATATGTCTCCAAAATTAGATGTACCATCATACAATTTATCATTAGAAAATGCAGCTGATTGCGCTAGATCTGCAAGTAAATTATGCATAGTTTCAATGTCCCAATCATCAGAGAAAGTACTAGAGGTGATGTAATTTCAAGAAATTTTAAACAGATATGGAATTTGTATAACTTCAGTTGGACCATATACATCATACGATACCCTGCCCATACTATTCCTTACGGAACTGAAGCTGCGGTAATATTCACCAGGAACAGGTCCCTTAGTTCTCGGAGCGATTATGCATGTGGTTCCAGAACAAAGTACACCAATTGTACTGCAAAGTGTTCCGGGAGATAGTGTCAATTCAGAAGTAGGAAAAAGACAGTTACCAAACCAATCCAGAGGACCAGGAAAAGTAGTGCAATTGTAATCCAGAGATGCATCTGTGGAACAACAAAGTATGTTTTTTAAAAGCCAAAGATAGAGAGAATACACTTGTATCTTGAAAGGGAGAGGCTGTGGTGTCAGTTCAGGTTCACTTGAATCTCATGGGAAGTTGTCATAATGCACAAAGTAGCCAGACGCTGTCAAGTGGTGTGGCTCACTGGTTAGAGGCGGCAGACCCGAGACAGAGGACGGCCCGGAACCAGGGTTCAATTCCCGTCGCGGCGGGGTCGTGGACCAGGATCAGCGGACTCGATAATTCTCATCTCGGTGCCTACTCTAACCAGGGATCACACTCGGCAACTCTGGGCATTAGCTTGCCTCATCTCCACAACGGCCCCCCACATACGCTGGGGATGCCTGGTTTCACCTTGGAGATACCCAGTAGGGACCATCTCACAGGGAAAGCCAGGACGGGTTACCTAGCGTTCTACTGCGCAGAGATACTCCTTCGGGAGTCGATTCTAGCGCATTACAAACCCCCAATTAATTAAGTCTATTTCTAGCAACTCAAGTGGTTTTGTAGAACTAGGAGATGACTCAATCTGTGGCCTATGCACATAGACTTTGTAAATGTTTCGAATTGAGATTTCTGTACTTGTTGACAGTAGAGTCGTAGTTGTTTCAACAGGAAGAAGTATCACTTCATTGTTGTTTACTGCTTCTCTTTGCACAGGGCAATCTTCTGTGGTTAATTAAGCTTTCATCTGAACTTCCTGAACGGTAGTGAGAGGAGTGTGGTGGCTACCCAGGAGCCACGTGGTCTTCTGTGGAGAATTGGCCGCATAGTGTGGTTGGATCAGATTAATAGAGACAAACCTTTTGTCTCTGTGACCAGCAAGGGGCGGAATAAGTATAGTTCTAGTACCTTTGACAGCCAGGACAGGTATAGGGTCTCAGTAAAATGGCCCAAATTCCTTCTTGTAAACAATTTTCTCTATGACCAGGTCCCCAATCTTCGGGACTCAGGCAGCTATTGCCGGTACAACCTTCACTTCTCCAGTGGTAGTAGGTAAAGCTAGGATGTTGCTTTGTGTGCCCCGGAATTCATTGAGTTTCTGTAAAACAGACAAATGTTCATTGATGTCAAATGGGTTTTTTGCTGCCACTCTGCTGATATTATCGAGGTCTGGGATTCACATTCTCACACCGAACAGGAGTTCGTAAGGAGTACAGCCCCCCCAGGGATATTCTTGGCATGGTTTTGAGTACCCTCTGGACCCCATGTAGATGATTGACACAACTGTCACCGAGCCTAATACCCTTTCTGTTAAGGACTGTAGTGTGCCAATTGCAAAATCCTTAATAACACTTCGAGCATCAGCCAAACACTGTGGCCAAACCAACAGGAATCTGGAGCATGAATCCACTGCAACCAAGATGTACTTGTAAGCCCCATCTGAGTGTAAGGGGCTGCAGTGATTTAAATAAACAGCTGCTTCAGGCTTGTCTGAGATTAATAGAGGTGTCTGCGGTGGACATGCTACGGTTGAGCCCTTCATCTGCTGGCAGATGTCACATTTGAGGACAAAGTCCTTGGTCTGTTTTGTAAGACCAGTCCACCAATAGCGATGTCTTAGTAATGAAACTGTAGCAGTGACCCCGGCGTTGGCTTAACGCAGACCCTAATGAGCAGCTAGTATTAATCCCAATCTGTAATCAGTGTTTAGTATTACTCTATCCCCTACTCCTGTAATCTGAGCATACAGAATATTCTGTGAATCTAATTTGTAGGAGTACTTGAGTGGAAAACCTTTCGGCAGATGGGTGTCATTGTGGGCAACATTGATGGCCACTATGATGTCTTTGTCTAATCTTGTACTAGAATGAGTGATTGCAGCAATGGCAGCAGTGCGGACTGTTGCCTTTGTGGCCTCATCGGTCATGGAATTCCCATCAACATGAATGCCAACACGCTGATGACTCAATGTATGGATAACATGTACCTGGGCAAGCATTCTTTCAGCTTGCCACCTGTTCCCAAAGCATCTTGTGGTTAATTGTGCAATCCTTCTCGTAATCGATTCTGACCCCAGTAGTGAAGATATTCATTATAGCACTGGACACAGTAGTAAGAATCACACACTATAAGTGTGGGAAATACGGGATGCGTACTTTGTAGTGCCATTAAGTTCTGCCAACTGCGCTGTACAATCCTCTGGGGTCTGCATGTGTGTTTTTTCAGGACTGAACTTTTGGTCATGCATGCGCCTCTTTACAATTGTGCATGCCACGGAGTATAGGCTTCGCAGATCTAGCAGTATAAATTATGTATTCATATTGATCTAGAGGCATAATTTCATTGGCAGAGGATATTCCTGTCCGTACTGCAGAAATGCTTGTGTTTGGAATGTAGAATCAAATCTGCAGTCTACATCTGTTGCAGTGAGCGAGTTATCCCATTGAATTCATCTTGAATGTAATGCTTTTGAAAATTCGCTTTTGTAATGGCCTCTAGGGTCGGTACCGGGTAACGACAATGATTCAATTACCCTGAGCCAGTGCTCTCTCTCTCACTACAGCAGTCTGTACCACTGTGAGAAATGTTTCAGTGGGTGCAAAATGCATTTCAGCGTTTGTCTATAAATGTGATTTATATACAATTGGTACAGTATCACCTTCATTTTGTAGTGTAGTTCCTATATTCCCAATAGGCTCTGCGCATTGGAATAACATAAACGATAGTTTAGACGTAGGACTGAGGCCAACTAGATCTCTATTGAATATGTTAGACTTAATTGTGTGTGCCAGCTAGCTCAGAGGTCACTAGAAACTTTCTCGAATAAACAAGAAGGCATTTACTTTCTGGATAGACAAGAAGGGATTAGCTTCTGACAACCATATCACATGACAACTTTGTTTCCCCTGCAATAAGGAATATCTCCAGAGTCGCGGAAACAATAGATAGCTATTTTACTCAGTCAATTGTGCATGCTTCGTTTCACCAGAAATGCAGAGAAATAGAGAGACAGGCTTTTTCAAAAAAAGGGTTATTTATTGAGCAGTCTTCTTTCTCATGCAAGAGAAATGAATTGCCACAATTGTAATACTTGTCATAAAGTAAAGTGCGTACAGTAAAAGGAGTATTATGAAATAATACTGTAAAAGCATTTATATGGTTTCTAAGCCATAAGATACTTAAAATGGATAAAATACATACAATGATAAAGTAATGACTAAACGTACTCAACTGGTGTTTCTAAGATACGCCTACCCCAGTGTACCTAACTTAAGCCTAGTACGTGGGAAGGAGTAGATGAGTTACAGTTTTTTGCCAAGAATCTGAATCAAGAATTCTCTATGGGTCTAATCAGCTCCGTACCTTAAGTATAGAATGAAGGAGGTCTTGTATCTCTCTCTCAGGACTCGATCTCCCAGAAACCCGCAAGGGTGACCGGAAAACACTGGAGCTGGATTTCTCGGCAGGAGAAAAGACAGTGTCTCTCTCAGTGTGTCAGCAGGGAGGACCGGCTTCCTTCGGCACTCGCATCAGCAGGGCGTCGGGCAAGTAGATAGCCGATCTGCTCTAAACCACTGTGTGTTGCTTAAGGCAGATGCTGGTATATTTATACCTGGAAGGTGCCGAGTTTGACGTAAGGTTGGACATAAGACGTCACTAAGAACTTGCAGTTCTTTCAGGACTCTCAGGAGTTCTAGGACAATTCAAAACAGAAGCAGGGGGAATTCCCGGGCTGCTGGAGGCTTGGTTTGTTTTAAGAACGCGTTGTACTTTCTAGGAGTCTATGGGAGTAGCCTTGCCGTATTTGGACTGCATTGGCTATGACTTAATATGGATATGATTCTTATGCCTTTATAAGGATATGATTTGTTATAACCACATAAGGGCATAAATCGGGAATATCTAATTAGGGTCCTAGATACATTCACAACACCCACTCCAAGTATAATGTCCATCATTACTAAATACTAAGCAATACTAAACATATAACGATGCATGTGTTTTTCAGCCCACCCTAAAATACAGTTAGCATTTGAAATGGTATATACACGAAAAATGGGTATAATACTGTACGCTTTTAGTAAGCAGTGGTGTCATTTAGAAAATGCATATTTTGTACATTTAGAATGTTGACTGAATGAATCACAACATTTACATTTATGAAATGGCTCTTAATACAGAAGAGAAGGTTGAGACCATTTCATCACATATTTATACAAGACTGTACATATTTTAAAAATAGAAATCTTGTTCTCTAAGAATAGTTCTACTTTAAGCAGAGTATCATGTGCCAAAAAAAGTGTAAATATTTTGGGAACTGGAGAAGAAATAATTTCGCTTTCGGGAAGAAAAATAGTTCCAATGTTTTTTAGAAGTTCTGTTTATCAAAACTGAAGGCCGAATTCAAAGTTCAGGGAACGCTGTGTGCTCGCTATTTCAAAAAGTATTCTCGTTGTTAGGAGAGAACATTAACTCAGATAGGCTGGTAAAAAATTAGTCTACAACAGTAGGTGAAAGTTAGACCAAATCCGAAAAAGTGGAAATAGTGCACATGTGCGATGCATTGCCATCATCGTGTGTAGATCAGCAATGGTCACGGAAGGTTGTACCTGTGTGGCGCTTTCATCTCATACCTTACCGCCACCTAATCGTAATGTTGAGGTCTCAACGAATGCTGTCATCTGAATGGGTAGCCGCTGGGGACAACACGTTTCATGAGCCGTTACCTAACCAAGCAAAGTATCGACATCCATAGGTACTGCTGATGGGAGTGTGAGACAGACGTCTAACACGCATTCTTCTCCGCAAAGCAAGCATCGTAAAACAGGTAGGATGCAATTTTGCCAGATTGGTCTGAATGAGAGAAACCAGGTAGTATTCAGATCTCTTAGCCGAGCCAAGCCGAGGACTTTAGTGATCCGCTCTCGGCATTGCATTACTAGGATCGTGTCTTCCATTGTAGCCTGAGTTTTGTCTGTGACTTGACTTGCCATATCGGAGCAGAAGGAACAAAAATAGGATTCCTGCTACGAGTCCCAAGATGAGAGGCAGGCCGTTGAACACAGAATGCACAAAATTCGGGAAGATGCCAAGAACTCCTTCAAAGGGTGCTAGCAGTCCCGAAAAAATTGTCTTAAATACATGTGCGATGCCACTGGTATCTGACATGTTTAAGATTTGACTTAACATTTCTACGAAATGTACCGGGCAATTTGTTGATAATAATGCATCTATCTCTGCCGCTATGATCTGCAACTTGCAGATCATACGTTTCTCTAGACGAGGTTAAAGGCACAGTTGTTTGTAAAAGAATAGACTTCATTCTGCTTAAAGTATCAATTTGAATAGAAGAGATATTCAAAGAAGGCCATATTGCTGCCTCCATGTCTGTTTTGCTGTTAGGATACAATACTTGCATACAACAAGTGACCATGGAAGTAACGCTCACAAGATAGGCTTTTCCTGGCACCATGCCACACAGCTGTGGTCACTTATTAGAACGTAGCTGCCATTGGAAAGCTGTCTGAAAAAAGGCTCTATCTGTGTATCAGGGGTGCCGTGCAGGTGACATGAAAGGTTATTTGAAGAACCTTCGCAGGCTCCATGCAAGTTAATTCCTTGACACAGAAGTGTACCACTTAGTGATTTTTTACAGTTGTTACCACTAAGAAATACTTCTTTCTTGCCCCCACGCCAACATCTATGTGTATAAGGCAAATTCCAGGTTGACTTGATGTATCCTTTATCCAACCTTTCATACAGGCCTGCTGGTATATACTTTTGGCAGTATTGAAACTGAAAAGTTGTTATCGGGATTGTAATGGTGCCATGTATTATCCATTCAATGACAGGTCTTTCAGAGACTGTCAATGGTAATCTTTCTAGTTTTCCAATGCTCAGCACGGTATAGTCTGCCCCTCTTTGTGCCAAAGAGATTTGTTTATCAGTAAGGTTATAGATAGAAAATAATGACGTTGTGTTGATTAGATGCCATGGCACGTTGCCTGAACGCAAATTTTGTAACGTCCAGCCTAACTGTACAATAGAACATAATTGGGACTGGCCATGTTGTAACATTAGCATAGCCTGTTCAATTATGTCAATAGCAGATGATACTATGCTGTCCAGGGAATAAATTCTGGAGGACAGTGTCGTTATCCCATTGTCCACTACAGAAAGTGATTTTTCCAAATTAATCCGATCAATTTCTCGTATTTTTTCAGCAGTTTCAATTTGTGTTACTTTCCAAGCTTCGTTGTAAGCTGCGTATATACCGGTGTATATGAAACGTTTTTAACGCTGTTTGCGAGGTCCCAGTAAGAAATCTCGCAAGCCAGCATCTTCTTTAAGTAAAGTTAAGTGTTGCTTAATTTTGGGTAGTGTGGATTTCTGTAGCCATTCGAGGCATAGTTTTCCTACACTGTATGTTGTAATTATCCCTGGATGTTGTCTCTGGGAATATCTTGGGTCTGGCCTATTCTGTTTGAACCCCTGTATTTTTTTCAGGAATCTATCTTGACAGTTATTAGTGTCTGTGGGCCAGATCAACCATTTTCTCCAATCAGGATTTGTTCTGTTTTGTTTTAAAATATAGGACACGTCTAACCCCTCATCTGTAGTGTTATTTCTATCAGGCATGGGCTTTGGTATAGACGGGTTGTTTAAATCTTTTATCTTGGCAAGGCCAAGACAGGTTGTTTGTTGAATGGTATCATTCAGGAACATTATTTGTTCTAGGATCATGCAGGGTCTGAATAATAATTCTAAACCTTGTACCTGCCAATCTTTTGTACCCCAGACAGTTTTTGTCTCAATCTTTTTCCAAAATTCAAAACCAAATGTAGACATTTTTTCATAAAACTTTTCAGAATAAATCAGTTTAGTATTTGTCAACATGTTTTTCATTCCTGTCTTATTCATAATTTTAAAATAAAACGTTTCTGTATCAGTGACATTAAACCCTGAGAAGTTTGGGAATATCTCATAAAATGTTTTAGAACTGCCTTTTGGCGGAGTTGGACAATGTTCCCACTGATTATAACATAACACATTTCTAGGATTAGCAGATTTATGCAAATAATGATGCCCAAAATGATTGAAGCAATACATTTCTTCATAATTCGAAGAACCCTGTAAATAATCATGTTCTGTAAATTTTGCTGACATTTCTAAATCTGACATCATGTTATTAATATTTTCAAAGTCCCAATCATCAGAGAAAGTACTAGTTGATACAAAGTCACTTAAAGAAATCTTGAACTGGTGTGGATATTTCAAGAGTTCAAACGGGCCATAGATTTCGTAATCAGTATTGTCCCATGCTGCACCACCAGGTATAGGAATGGCTGTGATGTTCACTGATGACAGTTCTCTTTTTTCAACGTGAGAGGATCTGTGAGGTTTTAGAACCAAGTTGATGTTCTGACTTGCTGTGTCCATTGTACTGTATTTTCCATCAATTATTCTTCCCAAGCTTAAAACTAAGATGAGCCAGAGCAGGAGGAAAAGTACACCTAACACAATCCGCAGTTCAATCTAGGGTGAAATCAGATATGTTTCTCCAAGTTGATGAAAGAGTTCTGTAATTTTGTCTTTGAAAGTTTTGTTTTCTGGCTTGTCTCCGTGTTCACTTGGATCATCGGTAAAGTCATCGAAATTGATAAAGTAGGCAGATGCATTTCTGTCAATTGTTTGGATGGCATCAGGATTGTTATTAATCTTTGTAGTTGCTTCTTCCTTTTTCATATTAGCGTAGTCTGAAGCTACATCATTGTAGACAGGCGTTTCTTGACAAACTGTTGCAATTTGGGTTTCAAGAGGCACAAGTTCCATGGTTTTGTTGCATAGTCCTTTTTTATTCACTGCAGGTTTATCAAATGTGATTAGTCTTTCATTTTGAACCTCTTGGATTGTAGCAAGGTTTGGTCTTCTGCTACTTCTTGAGAGTCCACTGGGCCTACTACTTATTATTGGCCACATGGTTGTGGTTTTACCAGGTCGATGGATACAACTCGGTTCTCCTTTTTACGAGCAAGGGGCGGTAGTACTACTGATCTTGTTCCGCTGATAGCTAAGACAGGTACTGCTTTTCTGTAAGAAGGCCCAAATTCTTTCTTCACCGTGATCTTTTCTCTGACCACATCCCCAATCTTTGGAATCCAGACAGGTCTTGCTGGGACAGGTGGTTTCTCTTCAGTGGCCGTTGGCTTTAGCTTTGTGTTACTTAGACTTCTTCTTGTTTCATTCAAGTCCTGTAAAACAGCCAAAAGCTCTTTGATATCAAAAGCTTTTTGTTCCACCACTGAAGTCTGACAATCGAGGTCTTTGATAATCATTCTTGTACCAAATAAAAGTTCATACAGAGTGATTCCACCCAGAACATTTCTTGGCAGATTGTTAAGACTACGTTGGACACTTATTAGATGTTTGACCCACCATCACCCGAACTTAATACCCTCTCTGTTATAGATTGCTTTTTGTCACCGTTTTTTCTCTCCACTACCGCATTTCCCTCAGGATGGAATGGACTAGAGTACCGCAATGCAATGCCCATGCTGGCCATGGCCTCCTTGTAAGCTCGAGAGCTAAACGTAGGACCCTGGTCAGAATGTAGCATGCCAATTGCGTATGTGCCGATAAAGACCCGCAAATCTTTTATAACAGTTCTGGCGTCAGCCGAGCGCTGGGGCCACATCCAAATGAATCTCGTCTTAATATTTATGGGATCGCATTTGTCCGGTCGGACGCCTGCGTGTAGATAGTCTAATGCTGTCTAATAGAGGTGTCTGGGCTGGTCTTACTGTGCTAGAATCAGATATCTAGTCCTGTTCAGAACTGCGATCTGTATTGCAGTCTTGACAATCCATTGCAAAGTTATACACTTGCGCGCTCATTCCCGGCCACCAGTATTTTGATTGCAAGTCTATTAGAGATTTCAGGATCTCTTGGTGCCTCAGACCCATTCCCATGTGTGCTTCTTGAATCAAGAAGACTCTCCGGTTCGTGTTTGGAATTACTCTATCCCCCACTCCAGGGATTTGAGCAAAAGGAACGGAGTTCGCATCAATTATGTATGTATTTCTGAGTGGGTACTTTAGAGGTAACCCTGCATAATTGCCTTCCATTGAGGCTCTTACTGCTAGTAGCGTTTCTACACCTATTTGTTTTTTAGAACGCTTTTTTGTAGCTACGGAAGGCGGTTGACCAGCTGCCACTGTAGCTCTGTTAACCAATGAATACCCTGCAACGTGAACGCCATCACGTTGAAGACTCTGCGTATGTATCACGTGAGTCTTTCGTAGTTCTTTCTGTAAAAGAACTACTTGTTCCCATAGTTTTTTATATTCTATTGTGCCACCTGTCTCATCTTTGTAACCGTTTTTAATCCAGGTCTGCATGGAATTATTGTAAGATTCGACGCAGTAATGCGAATCGCGCACTATTAGTGTGGGGAATTCGCGATCTGCATTTTCAAGCGCCATCTTCAAAGTTCGTAGTTCAGCTCGCTGAGCTGTACAGTTTCCGAATGATTCAGTTTTAGTGACCATTGGTCTGAATTTACCTAAGCGCCAGCGACCTTTAACAATCGCACACGCTGAATTGCACATTTTTTTATCCACAATGTAGTGTTGTGCAAATATATCGAATCGAATCGAATCAAAATATTTATTCGAATTTTTGCAAATTCATAAAAGCAATACAAAGTACAGTCCCAATGAATAAAATGACCATGATTTCAAATACATTTAAAAACAGCACATTATAAAATACAAATTAATTAGCAGCAACAGTTCAAAAATTTTCTAAGGGTGCTCCATTGTTTTCCGTACATGAGTAATAACTCTTAAGAAAGTGCTAGTGCGGAATATCAGTTCATCATTGTTCAAAGTTAACAACATCAAATGGGATTCCTCCAAAGAAAGTGGTCTGTGCTCCTTAAAATATGGTGCTAAGAACCATTTGAAATATTTTTGGTAAAATTTACAAAAAAAGAAAAAATGTAAAATCATTTTGTACACTCATATCATCGCATGGGCACCATTTATTTCCAGATCTTAATAAAGAATGACCTAGTGGGAAACATTATAAAAATCTAACAGTGCCTGCCCTTAAACGAAAAAGTAGAGATCTTTCCCAGTTTGTCATTGGCAGCGTAAGGTACAATGGAATTAGTTGTATATACAGATCTTTATTCACATAAACCTGGATAGTTGGTTTAGTTAACTCCCTCGCCAGTCTGTCTTTACTATAAAGTGCATACAGTGCAGACTTTAGATTATTTTTGTCTTTGGGCTCAATCTTGCTAGGATCAAGGAAAAGATGACCTTTATCTACACTACTCAGTTTTTTTAAAACTCCAGAGAGCCAGGGGATAATCATCCCTTTTTCGCAATTGAGACAGTCTGTTATAATATCATGGGTTAGGCTGGCCAGATTATTCTTCCAGATAGCAAGCCAAAACATGGCCGGTCTAGATGCAATAAAATCTGATTTATAGTGCAGGTTCAATTCACAGTGACAAATATATTCTGAAGAGGAGATGGGTGCTCCGAGAATTTTTCTACAGAAGCGGTTTTCCTCGGTCTGGACACTAGGTGTTTTGCCCAGACCCCAGATCTCTGCCCCGTAAGTTGCTACTGGCACGCATTGTAATTAAAACATTTTTTAAATTGCTTTAGTGGCACCTACTGTCAAGAATACGTTCCACAGGATCCGGTTGTTGATAAAGGGGGTCCACCTCCTAACGTTACCAGCTCCCTGATTGTATTACACAGGGAATTGGAACCATTAGATGAGGGAAAAAACAGGAACGGGGAGGGGACTGCTGGGACAAAGGCTCTGAAATGATATAAGAACAAACATAGGGTTAAACACTGCATAGCAACAACATGACTACTCTCATCAATTCTCGCTAAAAAGGGAATACCTGAGAAACACCTAACACACCTGAAACACAGAGTCAATAAATCCCCAGCAGGAAATCAAAGGAAACACTGATTGAGTTTATGGCACTTCCATACGAGAGACAACAGTCTCCCAACACCCTTTGAGGAATCAGCAAAAGAAAAGCACTTCAAATGGTTATTAGGGAGAAACAAGGTTCCAAATAACTTCTGGTATATTATAATGTCATATCCAGAGAGTGGGAACGGGATAACTGAAGAAAGAATAATCCCCAGCACTGTCTGTACAAACGGCAGAATGTAGCGACCCCCACTATAATCCGCTGTATATATAAAGGAAACACCACCAAAGAGTCATGGCAGTAAGTGGTTTGCCAACTCACCTTACTCCGCTACAAACGTAGGATGATTAATCATTTACGGCAGCGCGTGCCCGAAACACACAGCGCTCCGCAATCAGGAAGGAAAAGGTTATGTCACAGCAACATGAAGGTCAACACCAATGTTCCACAACACAGTCTAGGAACAGAGAACACCCACAGTGACGCTGGGCCAACCGGCACTCAGGGTACAGTTAACAACAATAGCGCAGCAGCGCTGGAACACTTCGGAAACCCTCGAAGTCCAAGAGCCCGTATTCGCACCGGTAACGTGTGGTCAGCCGACACACAACCTTCCGTTGCAAGCAAACAAGGCAGCAACACGTCGTCACTAACCACCGCTGTCCCGATGATCTCGGAAGCCTCCGTGACCTCTGGGCAAGAAGTTGACAAACAGAGCAGCGGGACCAGCTCCCACGGACCTCCCGATCTGCTTACCGGAAACCTCAGAATTACGTGCATCCGCATCTGCGTGTGCAGTCCCTAAGTTTCTTCCTGGAACAAAGGCTCATGGGAAATGTAGTTCCCACACCAGGTAGGCGCGAAGGGTGCCCGGATCCTGACACCTACTTTCTTAGATCGTGGAAGGCTAAGAATAGAATTAATGGATTTTGAGAACTTGCCAAATGTCCACTCCACGAGCCGTTCGCAGCAAAAACCATTCCTAGGTAGGGAAAAGTATAAGTGGAATAGAGTTTATCAGATCCCACCGAAATAACACTTAGTTGTCTCTTCCCCAGGCCACAAGACATGATAAAAGATGTTTTTAAATTTACCTTAAGATCAAGTTTATCCATGTATTGTGCAAAATCTTTTACCAAACTGCGTAAAGCATTTGGGGTAAGGCCCATGAGCACCGCATCATCTGCATAAAGCAGAGTCAGTAGCAATCCCCCCCTTATTTTTGGGACATCTGTAGTTGCCAATTTTAGAGATTTTTTTAGTCCATTAATATAGATTATGAATAACAGGGGTGCTAAAACTCACCCCTGCCTTACTCCTCTTTCTACCTTTATGTGCCCTGACACTTCCCCCGCCATCCCGATCCTTACTTGTGCCTTTGTGTCAGTGTGCAAGTAGGCAGGGAAATGTACAAGGGGCTCATCTAAACCATAGTCTAGGAGAATGGACCACAATTTAGACCTATTTACTAGGTCGAATGCGGACGATAAGTCCATAAATGCTAAGTAGATTGGTACCGACCGAGCAATGGTATATTTACCAATTACTAAATTTAGATTTAGGCACTGCTCGGTCGTTCCAACCCCGCTTCTGAACCCCATTTGACAGGAATATAAGATCCCTGTTTCATCCACCCAATCATTTATTCTGTTGTATAGTACTCACCCTAGAATTTTAAGGGTATTGTCCAGGAGCGAAATGGGTCTATAATTTATTGGGTCTGTTCTTTCTCCTTTTTTTATATATAGGCACTATTATACTTGTGGACCATGTATCAGGTATTGGCACTAATGGCAGACTATTAAAGACATTTTTCAAGATGGGTGCCCAAAGTTCAGGTTTCCATTTGATAATGTCTATTGGAAGGCCATCTGGCCCAGGGGCTTTATTACCAAGGCTTTGTTTAATACCCGCGATCACCTCTCCTAGGCTGATCTCTAAGGAGCATAATTCGCCTAGCGCATAGTTATTACTAACATTTGGGGGTGTTGCGTACACTTTAGAAAAATGGTCTTCCCACTGACAGCTGGAGATGGTACAACTTATTACTGACCTTTGGGTTCCCATGTTACGCATATTTTTTACTGCAGCCCAAAAGATCGGACCCTTTTTCCCTGATGCTGAGTCTGATAGCTCCTCCCAACGTTCTGACAAGATGATTGCCTTACGTTCCCCTATTGCAGATTTGTACCTCTTTCTTGCCTCCCTAACCTCAATTTGGCACCTGGGCTTAGCCTTCAGGGCCTTACGCAGAGCCCTTTTTGCAACTGAACAGTTGTTATCGAACCACTTAGGGTCCCATCTGATAGTGTGCATGAATCTATTAAATTTTGGTGCTTGGTTGTAACCTGATTGATTATGCTGCCACTATCCACCCCCCTCCATTTCAGTCTTAAGGTGTTTGTGGAGGGGTTATGTCTCTGGCCCCCACAGTGCTTATAAACACTGGCGAGGACCCTAATCTAATGTTTGCCACCAAGGCATTATGATCCCCAAAGGCAGTCTCAATTACCTTGGCCACTATAAGGCTGTCAATAAGCTCAGGTGACATAAAAATATAATCAACAGTTGTGGAGTAATCTCTCCCTCTAAATGTTGGAACATAATTACTTGTAGAGGTAGGGCTTAGATCCATAATATTAGTTAGCATGTGTTCAGGAATGAGCAAATCTAGTTCTAGGCCCCTTTTTGCAGCTCGGTCACTTCGGGTATTTGTCCCAAATAGTTCCAAGTTAGAAATTTTAGCATTAAAGTCCACAGCTAGGATAATCCTTTTGCCCATACTTTTGTCTGGTGACTCAATGATTTCAGACAAAATTTTAGAAAGTTCAGTCAAATTTTTGTTTGGGATTAAATAAAAATCATTATTATAAAAATTAATCGCATAAAAGGGGATCTTTCTTTTATATTCAATGATCTGGATGTTTGGACTTTTGGTAGGTATTACCTTAATACTACCACCTGCAGTTATCCTAATACCAATTAAAAACCCGCACATGGGTCTACCAAAATCAGGTTTAATTGCAATTATACTATTGCAGTGAAAACCCTCTATATGCAGGTTGGTGGTGGCCCATGTTTCCTGGAACATAATTATATCTTTATCGGATAGAATCTTTAACCAGTCTGGGTCGGATAGTCTCTATTCCAGCCCTGCGACATTCCAGCTAAGGATCGCAAGGTCAGATTTAGTTGATATATTAAGGCAGGCTTTTCCAATATTCTCATCAATGGTGGTCCCCTCGTTTAGAGATCTTTTTTCAAGTAGCGAACTATCCTCACCCTCGCCAGTGCTTATAATCGCTGCAATCATCTCCTTTCTATTGTTTGTCCGTGTGGATGAAGTGAATCCCTCTGTGGGAGATACTATTACGTTTGCTTCCCTTTCATTTAGATTGAGCAGCGGGTGACTATTAGACATCTGGTTATCTCTACTATCAGTCTTTCTAGACCCTTCCTAGTCTTTATGGGGATTGATGGTTGCTGTCAGTCAGTCAACCATCTCTAAACAGCTGTATCTGTTTGCGGTCGGAACCCCTATAAAATTATCCACAAATGCTCCATCTCTTCCCATGTTCCCTCCCCAATTTCCCCAACCTTCTCCCCAGTCTCGGTAGCCCATTCTACTCCAGTTCCTGTCATGACTTGGCCAAGAACGACTCCTAGGGGGATAGAAGAAGAGTCGTTTAGTTTCTATATGTTTGTAACAACCTTGTGTACTCCAGGAGCATATATAATCTACAGTACGAGGGTCCTCAAAATTGATTATGACGCAGTCATCCTGGGTAGTTTTAAGCTCTTTTCCTATCCAGGGGACTCGGCGCACTGTTAAAATCCTACTTGAGCAGTGTGGGGGTAGGGGGCGGTTGGCATTAAGCCAATATTGTACTTTGTTCTTGAAAGACCAACTGGTTTCGACAATATGGTCTGCCACCTCTGGAACCCCAATCATAACCACTACTAGCGGACTTGCTTCTGGAGGGAGATTAACTATACGTCTATGCTCTTTTTCTCCCCTCTTCTGATCCCTATCGGGGGGTGTTGGGGCGGCCTTAGGTAGGCTATCTTTTTGTCTAGTGGGTGCAGAAGGTGCAGAATGGTTTGCCGGTGTAACTAAGGTTTTGTTAGCTTGGGCTGCTGGTGTCTTTGACATTACATTTGTGTTCAACACTTGTACCGTCGTCTTCTTAACAGCTGGATCTACCGAATTGTTGTTTCTAGGTTTTGTCCCACCAGCTAAGGTAGCCCCGGGGTTAGATGTGTTATGAATATTCTTAAGAGTGTTTTTGGAGGGGACACTCAGCCCGGCCAGTTGTTTTTCTATGTTTGAGAGTCTAGTCTCTATTGGGGAAAAATAGGTATCAAAAAGCTCCCCAATTTTTACTAAGAAATTGCTAGTTGCTTCACAACGATTACATGTTTCCCCCCGCGTGGCCAAAACCTCTACACTTTCTGTGTCCAAAACCTCATTTGTCACATCTGGGATTGATTTATTATTCCCATTGCCATTTTTCGGATGATAATCTTTTGCTTTACTTAGCTTTTTCTTTGGTGCACATTTCTCTTTAACCATTGGCACCTTTGCTTGTTTCTTTTGCTTTTGTATAGCGCCCTCCCGCCTTCCCCTTGACTGCCTATTTCTTACTTCGTCTGGTGTGAGATTAATGACTAGTTCAGGTGACTTTTCTAATGCCAGACTTAGTTGAGAGTCTGATAAAAGTTGTGACGCGGACAGATCAACTATGTTTGGCATACTAAGTGCTTCTAGCCGGTCATCTGCTAGAGAACCGGGGTCATGGGTTTGCGCTGGGGTTCTAGCTAAAGCAAGGAGTCCCAAGGATGAACGTCTGGCTAATTGTAGGTCTTGGGAGACTCTGCGTTCAAGGAGGATGATGCCTTGGTCTATAGCTTTGTTCGCCCTTGTTATGAAGTTATTCAGAGGGCCTATTATCTGCGCTCCTCCCGCCGCTGTTTTGCTTCTACTACCCCTCGTAGACATATTGCTTATCAATGTATGTACAACAGGTATCAGCTTATACTATATAATTGAAGTAAAGCATACATACAGGATATCTGTGTGAGAAGAGTAGTATACAATAGATAGGCAAAGAGGGGGGCCCGGTCCAGTCACAAACGGCGCGATATCCCGGTATGCGACTTCCGGTCGCAGGGGCTCTTGGGAGTTGTGGTTTGGAGTCCCCCTCACTCTCCCCCACTCGGCGGCAGCAATGAGGATGTAAAGGGTGCTGCGGCGGAGGGAGAGCGGAGACAGTAGCACTGAAAGCCGTTCCCGCCTGGTGAGTCCGATTGTCCCTGCTCATATCACCTCTCGCAGTCAAAACAAATAAACAAATGGTAACTGTTTGGTCCCCGCTCCACCGGGAATAGTGCGCGATTTTATGCACCCCCTGGCGCGATATCCCGGTATGCGACTTCCGGTCGCAGGGGCTCTTGGGAGTTGTGGTTTGGAGTCCCCCTCGCTCTCCCCCACTCTGCGGCAGCAATGAGGATGTAAAGGGTGCTGTGGCGGAGGGAGAGCGGAGACAGTAGCACTGAAAGCAGTTCCCGCCTGGTGAGTCCGATTGTCCCTGCTCGTATCACCTCTCGCAGTTAAACAAATAAACAAATGGTAACTTTTTGGTCCCCGCTCCACCGGGAATAGTATGCGGTTTTATGCGCCTCCTGGCGCGATATCCCGGTATGAGACTTCCGGTCGCAGGGGCTCTTGGGAGTTGTGGTTTGGAGTCCCCCTCGCTCTCCCCCACTCGGTGGCAGCAATGAGGATGTAAAGGGTGCTGCGGCGGAGGGAGAGCGGAGACAGTAGCACTGAAAGCAGTTCCCGCCTTATGAGTCCGATTGTCCCTGCTCGTATCACCTCTCGCAGCGAAACAAATAAACAAATGGTAACTTTTTGGTCCCTGCTCCACCGGGAATAGTGTGCGATTTTATGCGCCTCCTGGCGCGATATCCCGGTATGCGACTTCCGGTCGCAGGGGCTCTTGGGAGTTGTGGTTTGGAGTCCCCCTCACTCTCCCCCACTCGGCGGCAGCAATGAGGATGTAAAGGGTGCCGCAGCGGAGGGAGAGCGGAGACAGTAGCACTGAAAGCAGTTCCCGCCTGGTGAATCCGATTGTCCCAGCTTGTATCACCTCTCGCAGTCAAACGAATGAACAAATGGTAACTTTTGGAAATATATCTGTGTAGATTACACAGGTGTACTGTTCCAGAGGTAGAATTTCGATCGACAGAGGACATTCTTGTTCGTATTCTAGATGTTCTAGCTTTTCATTCTGGGATCAAATGCGTGTATCACGTCAGTTGTATCAAGAGAATTAACCTATTGTATCCATTTTGGATCTAATGCCATAGCATTTGGAATGCTCGGTCTTGTTCCTGCTTCAAGGGCTGATACTGCTGTTAAAACAGATATCCTCTTCCCATGAGCTAGGGCTTTTTCTTTTGCTACAGCCATTTGAACCGCAGTTAGAATTTTTTCAGTAGAACTGAATTTCATTTCAGCTTGTGTGTACAAGTATGATTTGTAAGCTATTGGTACCGTTTCTCCCTCATTAGAGGTCGGGTATGTAAACCTGCATATTCCTGGGATGACTCGGATTACAAGGTTGCGTTTGTTTGCGCATGTTTGCAGTTTTGTTTTAGTTAACATGTCTGTTTGTAATGATCGTAAAATTTCTGTGTGTTTTTGAGTCCAATTAATTGGTTTAAAAACAGGTTTTATTAATTCGTAGAGTGGTTTAACCCTCTCTGCATAATTTAGAATATAAGTTCTTCCGAAGTTCAGGAAACCTAGAATTGATTGTACGTTTTTCAGCGTTTTTGGAGCTTGGAGTACTACCCAATTTTCCAAGAAGTTGTCTGCTATTCTTTTGCCGTCACTTGATAATTCATATCCTAAAAATAGGACAGTCTGGTGGGCAATTCGTGACTTTTTAAAGTTAAATTTGTACCCTTCAGATGCGAACCCAAGTATGATGGTGTTCACTCTTTTCAAGTGTGTCTCCAGGTCATCGTCTGTAAGATAGATGTCATCGACATAGGATAATGTCTCATCATCATACATTTGTAGTAACTCTGTTACCCTGGCTGAAAATAATCCTGGGCTGTTCTTGAATCCCTGTGGGAGACGACAAAAATGCTTTTGGGCCCCCATGCTGGAGAAAGCGGTCAAATACCTGCTTTCTGGTGCAATGTTTTGACGGAAAAAAACATTTGAAATATCTAATGTTGTTTTATATTTTTTGCGCACAATATTATTCATTAGTGCTGCACTGTGTGAGTTTTGCACTGCAAATGTTTTGCAACAAGTGTTTAAATGTCTGTAGTCCAATACTAGACGATATGAATTGTCTGGTTTGGAGACAGGAAACAAAGGATTGTTCATTTGTGAGGTGCATGTTTCAATCACCCCCTGGTACTCAAGTTGATCTAAGATCTCCCTGACTTGTTTTTTAGCTTCTTGCTTAACAGGATACTGCCTTTGTGCAGTAGGTTGATTTTTTAACTGGATTTTATGGTGAGCAGAATCCTCATCCCATCCTACATGATTTTTATATAATGCAGGGGCTTGGGCCATTGCCCATTTTCTTGCATATGTGTATTTTTTATGAATTGGAATGTGATTTGAGAAGGCAGGCATAATAATTTCTTCGCCATGTGGGCACTCCCTAACAAACTCCGGTGGCCAGTCTTTCTCTGCTAGAAGGATATCATAGCATTTCTCCCAAAAGAGACCTTTTTTTTAATTTTTTTTATTTTTCTAGTTTTGTCCCCCTCTATATGTAATGTTATTTCATATAGTTTATGGGACACGCTAACTCTGGTGTCTGCAGTTTCCACCTGAATGTATTCATTCAAGTCCACTGTCTTCAGAAGATTCATCACGATCTGGCGAGCTATGGTCACTTCTGCTGCGCTGTCTAGCATTGTTTGGGCCCACTCTCCGTTCTTGAGTTGTGTCCTCAGGATCCTCAGGATCCAGGGGTGAGTGTTTTATTTGCTCAAACGCTCTGTCCATCATCCCCTTTTGTTTTGCTTTGTTTGCCCTAAGCTGGCAGAGTTTGCTCAGACGTGAGTCCCTTGCTCACTTGGCCACTGGATTCAAGATAGCCTGGCTGATGAGGATTATGAATCTGAAACCGGTCCCAGGATGCTTGTTTCCGGTCCATGGAAGACATGGCTTGGCAGTTCGGGCTGGACTGTTCCCATGAGGCACAGGGTCAGACTGATTTGCATATGGCCATGTCTGAACTGGGGTGGCTGAGTGAGCTAAAGAATGGTGATGGATTAAACCCAGACCAGTTGACTGGGGGGAGTGTTTGATTTGCTCAAACGCTCTGTCCATCATCCCCTTTTGTTTCGCTTTGTTCGCCCTAAGTTGGCAGGGTATGCTCAGACGTGAGTCCCTTGCTCACTTGGCCACTGGATTCAAGATAGCCTGGTTGATGAGGATTATGAATCCGAAACCAGTCCCAGGATGCTTGTTTCCGGTCCAGGGAAGACATGGCTTGGCAGTTCGGGCTGGACTGTTCCCATGAGGCACAGGGTCAGACTGATTTGCATATGGCCATGTCTGAACTGGGGTGGTTGAGTGAGCTAAAGAATGGTGATGGATTAAACCCAGATCAGTTGACTGGGGGTGAGTGTTTTATTTGCTCAAACGCTCTGTCCATCATCCCCTTTTGTTTCGCTTTGTTCGCCTTAAGTTGGCAGGGTATGTTCAGACATGAGTCCCTTGCTCACTTGGTCACTGGATTCAAGATAGCCTGGCTGTCGAGGATTATGAATCCGAAACCGGTCCCAGGATGCTTGTTTCTGGTCCAGGGAAGACATGGTTTGGTAGTTCGGGCTGGACTGTTCCCATGAGGCACAGGGTCAAACTGATTTGCATATGGCCATGTCTGAACTGGGGTGGCTGAGTGAGCTAAAGAATGGTGATGGATTAAATCCAGATCAGTTGACTGGGGGTGAGTGTTTAATTTGCTCAAACGCTCTGTCCATCATCCCCTTTTGTTTCGCTTTGTTCGCCCTAAGTTGGCAGGGTATGCTCAGACGTGAGTCCCTTTCTCACTTGGCCACTGGATTCAAGATAGCCCGGCTGATGAGGATTATGAATCCGAAACCAGTCCCAGGATGCTTGTTTCCGGTCCAGGGAAGACATGGCTTGGCAGTTCGGGCTGGACTGTTCCCATGAGGCACAGGGTCAGACTGGTTTGCATATGGCCATGTCTGAACTGGGGTGGCTGAGTGAGCTAAAGAATGGTGATGGATTAAACCCAGATCAGTTGACTGGGGGTTAGTGTTTAATTTGCTCAAACGCTCTGTCCATCATCCCCTTTTGTTTTGCTTTGTTCGCCCTAAGTTGACAGGGTATGCTCAGATGTGAGTCCCTTTCTCACTTGGCCACTTGATTCAAGATAGCCTGGCTGGTGAGGATTATGAATCCGAAACCGGTCCCAGGATGCTTGTTTCCGGTCCAGGGAAGACATGGCTTGGCAGTTTGGGCTGGACTGTTCCCATGAGGCACAGGGTCAGACTGATTTGCATATGGCCATGTCTGAACTGGGGAGGCTGAGTGAGCTAAAGAATGGTGATGGATTAAACCCAGATCAGTTGACTGGGGGTGAGTGTTTGATTTAATCAAACGCTCAGTCCATCATCCCCTTTTGTTTCGTTTTGTTCGCCATAAGTTGGCAGGGTATGTTCAGACGTGAGTCTCTTGCTCACTTGGCCACTGGATTCAAGATCGCCTGGCTGATGAGGATTATGAATCCGAAACCAGTCCCAGGATGCTTGTTTCCGGTCCAGGGAAGACATGGCTTGGCAGTTTGGGCTGGACTGTTCCCATGAGGCACAGGGTCGGACTGATTTGCATATGGCCATGTCTGAACTGGGGTGGCTGAGTGAGCTAAAGAATGGTGATGGATTAAACCCATATCAGTTGACTGGGGGTGAGTGTTTGATTTGCTCAAACGCTCTGTCAATCATCCCCTTTTGTTTCGCTTTGTTCGCCCTAAGTTGGCAGGGTATGCTCAGACGTGAGTCCCTTGCTCACTTTGCCACGGGATTCAAGATAGCCTGGCTGATGAGGATTATGAATCCGAAACCGGTCCCAGGATGCTTGTTTCCGGTCCAGGGAAGACATGGCTTGGCAGTTCGGGCTGGACTGTTCCCATGAGGCACAGGGTCAGACTGATTTGCATATGGCCATGTCTGAACTGGGGTGGCTGAGTGAGCTAAAGAATGGTGATGGATTAAACCCAGACCAGTTGACTGGGGGTGATTGTTTGATTTGCTCAAATGCTCTGTCCATCATCCCCTTTTGTTTCGCTCAGGATCCTCGGCATGTTTTATTTTAATACTGGCTACCTTCTTTCTGGGAAATTGTATTTTTTTACTTTGATGAGCAGGTTCTTTGTCTTTGGACTTGACTCACTCTTCTTTATGTTCTGACCATCCTCTTCTTTACGATTTCTGTGAGGAAGTCTGAAAAGATCGAGAGGGACGAGTATCAATATCTTGATATCTGTCAGGTTTTCTCAAATTATCCCTATTTCTAAGGTTATATCTTTTTTCTGAGGGCTCCCGTTGTGGAGACTTGCCCCCCCCCTTCTGGAGATCTATCTCTCCGTTGAGGCGACTTTCCTCTGGACTGGAAATGTTTTTCTCTGGGAGTGGTTTGCTTATTACCCTCCCACTTCTTCTTTTGAGAATTGAGATTATTTTCAATGAAAGTCTTTTCAGGATTTTCAGTTAACTGCCGTTTTAGTGGTTTCCCACCCAAACTATCTCTACCTAATTCTTCATAGGATTTTTCAATTATTCTGGCAAGTTCAAAAGGTTGGTCTGCTACATCTGTTTCTTTTAGTTTTTGGCGGATTGCCATGGATGCTGCTTCTCCTTTTATGTTGGCTAGTAGTATAGCTGAGACTTGCTTAAAGTCTTTCAGTAATTTCATGCCTAGAGTTAAAGCAGGTTCTGGACCATATTCATTTTGAATCTGTCTTAGTACATCTGGTATAACCGCCATAGATGGAACAACATGTGTTTTTGTGTAGATTGAAGCAAAGACTGTTCCTCAAGTGTCACAGTCCTCCACATGTGGTGCGATCCCCATTGGTAGGCAGATTGTCAGAATTCTGTGTTTTTCGTGAGGGGTTGTATCAGGAAATACTGCCTCTATCTGAGTAATTTTTTGAGCTAACCAGAACGGAATTTGTTCCCGGTTTGCGGGTATTTTACCAATGAGTGATTGAATAGTCTGTGGTGTGATTTTATTTGTGTTCGCCTGGTGAGGGGTGTGCTGTGGAATTTTTATTGCTGGTTGGACTGTTAAAGTACGCATGACATATTGTACCAATTGTCTATGTATTTTAATAAATTGTTTTAGTTGAACTAAAAGTTTTCCGCTTGACATTTTTTCAATGTCAGGATGTGGTGTATAGCTGGCTAGAACCGGCCATGTGGCTCCTGGTCTACCTAGTGGACCGACCCTGGTAATGGGATTTTGATGTTTTAGGGCGCCATTAAACCAGAGCTCATGCTCCTGGTAAGTTATTGGAATTTCAACTTCCTCGAAAGGAGTGTATTCCTCTGGAGATTCCTCTATTTTGTAGTAGTGGAACTCACGTGTCACAGCATTTGCTGCTGGAAAAGTTATCCATGAATAGAATATCTCTGTCTGCCGATATTCATGTGCCTCGACAACAAAAATGACTGTACCACCTCTTGATGATACTCCATTTTCTATAAGTTTTATAGTTAAGGTTTTTCTTACATTTACCGGGATAAGTATTGCATCCGGGTCATTTTGTTGGAGACTTGTGTCTTCCGCTAAAAGTTGAGTAGCTAATCTAGCTCTCTCCCTTTCGTTGTCACTTTCCAACATTTTACTGACTGAAAGTTTGCAGATCAAATTTCAAGGAAAAAAAGATTAGGTGCACAATATTTTGGAACACTGTATCCTTCAAAGTTGACTAAACCAAAAACTAATACATAGGAATCTCTTCCTACTAAGTTTTGGCGGATATTAACCTTTTACCCACTCCAGACGTCTATTGGAGTTTTTACGGGAAAAGGGGTCTGTGTGAAAAGCACGACTGAGTTACTCTAGTATCTAGCGTTAAATTATCGCCTTACCAAACGTTCGGCGCCATGTAGTGTAGTTCCTATATTCCCAATAGGCTCTGCGCATTGGAATAACATAAACGATAGTTTAGATGTAGGACTGAGGTCGACTAGGTCTCTATTGAATATGTTAGACTTAATTGTGTGTGCCAGCTAGCTCAGAGGTCACTAGAAACTTTCTCGAATAAACAAGAAGGCGTTAACCTTCCTGGATAGACAAGAAGAGATTAGCTTCTGACAACCATATCACATGACAACTTTGTTCCCCCTGCAATAAGGAATATCTCCAGAGTCGCAGAAACAATATATAGCTATTTCACTCAGTCAATCGTGCATGCTTCGTTTCACCAGAAATGCAGAGAAATAGAGAGACGGGCTTTTTCAATAAAAGGGTTATTTATTGAGCAGTCTTCTTTCTCATGCAAGAGAAATGAATTGCATCAATTGCAATACTTGTCATAAAGTAAGGTGCATACAGTAAAAGGAGTATTATGAAATAATACTGTAAAAGCATTTATATGGTTTCTAAGCCATAAGATACTTAAAATGGATAAAATACATACATTGATAAAATAATGACTAAACGTACTCAACTGGTGTTTCTAAGATACGCCTACCCCAGTGTACCTAACCTAAGCCTAGTACGTGGGAAGGAGTAGATGAGTTACAGTTTTTTGCCAATAATCTGAATCAAGAATTCTCTATGGATCTAATCAGCTCCGTACCTTAGGTATAGAATGAAGGAGGTCTTGTATCTCTCTCTCAGGACTCGATCTCCCAGAAACCCGCACGGGTGACCGTAAAAAACTGGAGCTGGATTTCTCGGCAGGAGAAAAGACAGCGTCTCTCTCAGAGCGTCAGCAGGGAGGGTCGGCTTCCTTCGGCACTCGCATCAGCAGGGCGTCGGGCAAGTAGATAGCCGATCTGCTCCAAAACACTGTGTGTTGCTCAAGGCAGATGCTGGTATATTTATACCTGGAAGGTGCCGAGTTGACGTAAGGTTAGACATAAGACGTCACTAAGAACTGGCAGTTCTTTCAGGACTCTCAGGAGTTCTAGGACAAATCAAAACAGAAGCAGGGGGAATTCCTGGGCTGCTGGAGGCTTTGTTTGTTTTAAGAACGCGTTGTACTTTCTAGGAGTCTATGGGAGTAGCCTTGCCGTATTTGGACTGCATTGGCTATGACTTAATATGGATATGATTCTTATGCCTTTATAAGGATATGATTTGTTATAACCACATGAGGGCATAAATCGGGAATATCTAATTAGGGTCCTAGATACATTCACAACAATTTGAAGAGACATAGGGGTGCCCAGTGGGTCCAGCGAGTATGCGGATCACCAGAATAGTAGAGTTTACACGTGTATGGAAATGTTTGGAAGCTGATGTTACAGAGGAGCTTTTCAGTCAGCTCTGCACCCAAGAAAAAAAGCTAGAAGAGCACACTGAACAGATCAACATCCAGACCTGGATATCCACAGCCTACCTGAAGTACCACTCAACCAAGACAGAATTCCGGTTATTTGCCAAGAGCAACAAACAAGAACAGTACAAACCTGGCTCAATGACATGAACCTTGACAGCTTTGAATCCCGAATTTCACTAAATGCCAAGCCGTTTATATTCACTGTGGATATCAACCTCACCCTTAATGAGGACATTGCCAAAAAAACAAAAACAGCCTGGTACCAGCTATTTCTTCCAAAGAAAGTGAAACTGATTCTTCCAGAAAGCAACATCAGGAACTGCTCTTCAAATCCTTTTACTTTTGTACTGTCATACCTGGATAGTGGTAATGCCCTTCTAGATGGCATTTCAGACCCCACACTGGCATTACTTAAGGGCATCCTATGTGCCACTGCATGCCTCACCTAAGGCCTGAACAAATATGATCATCTCACCATCATCCTGGTGGAACTCCATTGAACTTCCTTGCCCATCCCTCTCATCCTGAAAACCAGCTGCATCATTTACTAAGCTATTACGAACAGCACTCTTGCTTATCAAGCAGACAACCTTACCATCTCTGGTGGTTCTCGGTATACACACAGCCAGAAAACCATCAGACTGAAGACTAAAAAATGTAAATAAAAAAAAACAAGTAGCATGCCTTTCCCATCTATACACCCTAGATCTGAAACAATATCTCTGAATCTATCAGAAATGCTTTGAGCCTGCTCCAATTTAGGTTAGGGTTAAGGATACGCCTCTTTATAAATACTACATCGCAATGCATTATCAGTCCACCAACCAGCCACCTGTCCAATCACTTATTTACTTTATGCTGTACAACTCTCTCACCTAACAAAAATACCACATATATACACACATATAATATAAGAGCCTCTTTCCATGCACCTTACTTCGCCAGGGCCTGAAGTAAAGCAAGGTTGGAGGTGAGCCTAATGTCAGTTTAATGGCACAGAAGATGAACAGAGAGGGCAGCCACAGAATACTCCCTGGGTGTTCCTATATCTGTAGTAATATCTCTTAAAGGGAGAATTCTGATTGTTGTATGTCAGAATGTCATTATCATGAATATTGCCTGACATAACTACTGTGTCATAAACACAAAGATCCAAAGCAGCATCCCTTTAGGAGTAAATTTTTTATGATTAACTTCTATGGGGATATTTTTATAAACAACATTTAGGACTCAATGAAATATTCTAAATGATATTTTGGTGCCATGCCATTCTGCCAAAAGCTGGTCCTCTAGGCTACGCTTGAAGGTTTTACTTGGTTTGTAGAAGCAATATTAGATGCCAGATTGTCTAGCAATGCTTCAGAAAATAAATACAGCAGGAAGAAAACAAAGTGGAGTACGGTAAAAACTTTCCAGCCAATCAGGCCAAGGACAGGGGGAAAAGCTGGAGAGCAGCAGGAACTGGAGAAGATGGAGACTCCATGGAGTCCTGTGAGCGAGTTATGATACAGCAGGAATTGCGATGCAACTGAACTCAAAATGGAGCAAAATCCGAAAATGGTTCGACCATCTTTGATTGGGAAATAAAATTAAACAATACATAATTAAATTTACACATAATGACACACTGCTGAGAAGTGTCTGGCTTTTAGTGTCACAAAAACAATAGCCTGTGAATACATTTAAATGAGTAAGCATAATCATAATAAGGCCAAACTGTGGTAATACATCTCTTCCGCCCAGGGGTGTCTCCTCCGCTAAGGGGTAGGAGCATCGCCTCACTGCTTTTTTGGCCGTGAAATAAAGAGAAAATAAAATGATAATAACTTATGTTAAGATTATTTTATTTTCTCCTTCTCCTGCAGCTTTGCGTGAGGGGGCTGGGGCAGGGGAGGAGTGGTAGCACCCTCCTAAGTCTTGCACACTTTGCATGGTCTCCATGCAGGCTGCATTACAGCCTGCATAGAAAAAATGCCCAGGCTCCCAGTCAGTGCCTTGAGTGCTGAAACACGGCACACAGACCAATCACAGTGCTGCTAAGGCAGGGTTATGATTGGCTGACTGGTAGCCTGAGTGTGATTCCTGTTGTTCAGGTCAGCGAGGGAGGTCTAAGGAGGTGAGACGCAGCGAGGAAGCGGCGAGAAGGTATGTTTTTTATTTTATTTTTTGCTGCCCGCTTCCTGCGCGACCAAACTCCCTCCCACCCCTGCCACCACCCCCTACCTGAAATCCGTGCTGGCCACGATGCCTACGATGTACCTTACTGTGGACTCCTGCACGTCAGGAACACATAAGATGGTCCCACCCTAGGACACTGTCACATAATGAGAGGGGGTATGAGGTGGCGGTGCCAAGAAGTCACATCAGGGGGTGCTTGATTCACTCCTGCCATCGGTGCGCTTAAGGTACAGGTAAAACACTAACACTCTGCCTCTTTCTAGAAGCTCCTAGCTTATGAGAACGTTTTGAATAAAAGGGGAGCATTAACCTATTCAGCTTGTTTCCAGGGTCAATCACAAGGATTATACCGCTAACAATCAATAAAATGCTGAAGTTTCCCTTTAAAGTAACGAGAGTCACAAATCTTCAGCACCTCATAATTGGGTTGTTCATCAACTATTATGGTGGATGGTCTCTACAGTGCATCTACATGATTTATAAGGTTTTGAATTGGAAACATGTAAGTAACAATGAGCCCTCCAGGAAAGAGAAATTTTGAGCCGTACAGAATTTATAATCTTAGATATTTCAAACTACCCATAAATTCCAGGGGTAAACTTTGGATGACAGATAGAACAAGGTAGGTTAATACAGGACAACCATACCTTATTTCCTATAGTATAGGTATCAGCTGGTCACCTATGCCAATGGGCCTGAATTCTCTGTCTCTGCAGGTATGGAGTCTTCAGTTTCCAATGAGTCTGGAGAGGTTTGAGAATAAAATCCAGCAACGACAAGCAAAAGAAGAAGCAGGTGGAGGAGTGGAGCAAGTTATTATAGGCACACTCTGCTGCAGGTAAGAAAGATTTCCAATTGTGAGGAAAACATGTAGCACCGAAGGAATTCTTCAAGAATTCTGCTTAATCATTCTGTTTGCCCCTTGGTTTAAGGGTGCAAACCAGACTTCAATACTCTTTTAATTCCAAGTTTTTACATAAGGATTTCCAAAATGTAGAGATATATTGCAGTCCGCAATCAGCAATGATATTCAAATGTAATCCACAAAGTCTGAATCAGTAAGAGTAGAACATTCCAGCCATTGCTGAAGCTGTTGTGTCTTGGGAAGAGATGAAAATGAGAGATCTTAGTGTATAAACACAGTAACCATTGTAGTAGTGCAATTTGTTTCTGATGAGGGTAAATTTACTATAAAGTGGGTAGAAATGATTTCCCAAGGATTCTAAGGATTTTCAGGTGATAATAATAATCTGGCCTTTGTTTGTGTTTCAGATTTACTTTGGGCACAGACCTCCCAGGGCTTGATAACACTTGTGTCAAGTTAAGCCAAGAATGCTTTATTTGATAAATTAATGTCATAAAAGTAAACATATTATACAACAATACATTTCATTGGGACACTTAAAAAAAAAGTTTAAAATAAAAAAAAGCGTTTTTAATATTGACCAGAAGACCGAAGCCTAAAATACACACAAACTAAAACGTTGCATAAAGGCAAAGTGCAAATAAGCAAATACAATCAAGTACAATTATCCCCACTTGTGTTGTTCATGATATCAACCAGAAGATTAAATCTAAAATGCATACAGTGTAAACACAATATCTAAAGTGCAAAGTGCAATAATGGAGCAGGCTCGGTCAGGTGCAATAGTCTCCTTTTGTTACCTCCCTGGTATTAAAACTTGTGATGATGTAAGAGAGAGTTGGCCAACAGAATGTTCTTCTGATCAACTCCTCAGTGACTTTTTTCCTGTATGTTCAGATATCAAGGGGCCATGGTAGAGCTGAACAATTATTCTTTGTTAATGTTTTGAGGGAATAGTTTGTTTTGAACAAAAATTAGGCAATTAGTATTCTTTATTTGGAAATGATGAAAATATTTTTCTAAGCTATGATGACTGGTCTCTTGATGAATAGTGTCACGAAAGGAGGATGTTCTTACAGAAATAGACTTGACGAAAATAATTTTCTCAACAGACTTTGAAATTTCAAATTCCGGATATTTCTCGGATTGGGAATTTTAAAAACCCTTTATGCAGGCAAAGAAAAAGTCAATTTGTTGAAACAATAATGTCCAGTGGGGTTGCCTACTATCCCGACACTCTGCAACCTGGAGCTCTCATAGATTTCATGGGTCTGTACGGCTAATGACTTGAAACAGAGGTCCCAGGAAAAATGTCTCCATTAAATAAAGGCTAACTTGATCGCCAAGAGCTCTTTTACCAGCATTAGTTGTTTTTTTCTGCTAGGGACAATTTTTGTAGAAAAAGGAGATGGGATGTTCTCATCCATCTTGACCTAACTGAATCAAGGCCACTCCCATAACTAGATCTAAAGCATCCGGTTGATGAAAAATAAGAGCTTGAATAACTCTTGTTTGTTTATCTTGAAGGCTAGGGTGGTGTTGTTATTCCACTGAAAGATTCTTTTATCCGATCAGTAATCAGTGTGACTAGCTTAAAGAAACTTTTGAAGAATTTGTGATAATATTTTGCATGGTCTAAGCAGCTTTGTGTCTGTTTTATTAAAGTAGGAAAGGGCTAATCTAGAATGGCTTGGACTTTTCTTGTATCCATGGCTATACCCATTGAGAAAAGAACATAGGCCAAATTATCTACAGAATCTCTTACAGACACTTGTCAGGTTTGGCTGTTGGAATGTAAAATCTGATTTTCTCGTTTTTTTGATTAAGCTGCCCCACCTGAAGAGACTAGTGTTGCTTGTGGTCCAAGGTGATTTTTCAGCTCTCCGACTCTGATCTTCCTGGCGGCTGCTGGCCTTGACTGCGGCTCTCGGATGGTCATTCTTTTGGATCAGGGAAGATCGACAGGTGGGAGTCGAAGACTACGCATAAGGTATACTGTATTGAACCGGTTCATTAAGGGGTCGATTCCGATTCGGGATAAAAAAAACGTACGATTCGTATTCGTAGCCGTCTCCATACGAATTAAAAAAGAACGTCCGAATTGCTTAGTACGAACCAAATCCTGAAAATACGTCCGAATATCAGCGAACCGTACGAACCACAATCGAAGACCCGTACGAAATGTCATCGGAACCCAAACCGTACGATTTGTAAACATGCCATATGAACTAACAAGTAAGATCCAGACCAGGGACCAAGTGCGCGATTTGTACGGGCAAAGGTAGTCGCGCATGAAGCATGATTCGTACAGAAAACATCACGTATAAGCGAGCCGCACCAACATATACGAACCGCACACCCCTCAATCAAGCGTACACGAACCCCCCCGAAAACGGATCATAACAGCCAGCCGCACCAACAAATACGACCCACACACCCCTCAATCAAGCGTACACGAACCCCCCCCAAAAAGGACCGTAGCAGCCAGTCGCACCAACAAATACGAACCGCACACCCGTCAATCAAGCGTACACGAACCCCCCCTAAAAACAGACCGTAACAGCCAGCCGCACCAACAAATACAGCCGCACCAACAAATACGACCCGCACACCCGTCAATCAAGCGTACACGAACCCCCCCATGAAAACGGACCGTAACAGCCAGCCGCACCAACAAATATGACCCGCACACCCCACAATCAAGCGTACACGAACCCCCCCTAAAATGGACCGTAAAAGCCAGCCGCACCAACAAATACAACCTGCACACCCCTCAATCAAGCGTACACGAATGCCCACCCCAAAAACGGACTGTAACAGCCAGCCGCACCAACAAATACGAACCGCACACCCCACAATCAAGCGTACACGAACCCCCCCTGAAAAAAAACAGACTGCAACAGCCAGCCGCACCAATAAATACGACCCGCACACCCCTCAATCAAGAGTACACAAACCCCCCCGAAAACGGACCGTAACAGCCAGCCGCACCAACAAATACGACCAGCACACCCCACAATCAAGCGTACACAACCCCCCCAAAAGGGACCATAACAGCCAGCCGCACCAACAAATACGACCCGCACACCCCTCAATCAAGCATACACGAACCCCCCAGAAAACGGATGGTAACAGCCATCCACACCAACAAATACGACCCTCACACCCCTCAATCAAGCGTACACGAATGCCCACCCCAAAAACGGACCGTAACAGCCAGCCGCACCAACAAATACGAACCGCACACCCCACAATCAAGCGTACACGAACCCCCCCCTGAAAAAAAACAGACTGTAACAGCCAGCCGCACCAATAAATACGACCCGCACACCCCTCAATCAAGAGTACACGAACCCCCCCCCGAAAACGGACCGTAACAGCCAGCCGCACCAACGAATACGAACCGCACACCCCTCAATCAAGCGGGGGAGCGTGTATTTTACAATAGAACACCGTGATGTGGAAAGAGGCGCATATGGGAAGGAGTATTTTGGAGGGGGACGAGGGGAGAATGAATGACGGTGGGGAAGGTTTTAGGGCACATGGGAAGGACACGAAGAACGAAAGGCATGGAAGGGAGTAGAGGTATTCATGGTTATGTGTAGCATTAAGCTACGTTTATTAGAGGGAAAACGTTAGTTCATGAATCAGCTTTGTTTTGTTATTGGTGTTATTTGTATTTGAGGTGTAATGGCATTGTGTAAAACATAGACTTAATCATGTATTTTGCATTGTAGATAACCCCTGACGAAGGGCCAAATAAAAGGCCCGAAATGCATTGGGTATATGAGTTTTATGGACATGAACAAAACTTACATATGCTATCGTGGTGTGGGGGGCTGTTTCCATGACTCCCAGCAGTGCCTAACAGTATGGGAGGGTGGCCATGACTCCCATCAGTGCCTAACAGTACTGGGTGTGTGGCCATGACTCCCAGCAGTGTCTAACGGTATAGGGGTGGTGTGGGGGGGTTTTGCCATGACTCCCAGCAGTGCCTAACAGTATGGGGGTGTGGGGGTGTGCACTGAAAGAAGGAGTGGTTCCACTCCTCGCCGGGTGCACAGCTATAATGTTCTAGGCATCACAAAATGTGCCACCAAATAAGTCATTTGTTTTCTTCATCTTTATTTTTCATCACAATCATCAACGTTTTTTTGTTTCATTCTTCTTGCTTTTACATATTTTTGCTCATGTCACAAGGGGGAACGCTTACAATTTTGCTGTATTCTAAATGAGGCAGAAATGCTAATCCAAGCCTTCTTCTGCGCCACGATAGCATATGTAAGTTTTGTTCATGTCCATAAAACTCATATACCCAATGCATTTCGGGCCTTTTATTTGGCCCTTCGTCAGGGGTTATCTACAATGCAAAATTCATGATTAAGTCTATGTTTTACACAATGCCATTACACCTCAAATACAAATAACACCAATAACAAGGTGTGGGGGTGTGGCCATGACTCCCAGCAGTGCCTAACAGTATGGGGTGTGTTGCCATGACTCCCAGCAGTGCCTAACAGTATGGGGGTGTTGTTTGGGGGGGTATGGCCATGACTTCCAGCAGTGCCTAACAGTATGGTGGTGGGGGCAAGGGGAGTGCCAGAAGGCTGCAAGGGGGAGGGTGAGAGGGTGCAAGGTGTAGGGTAGGAGGCTGCACTCAACCCATATGGCCCAGGTACACACCCATGCACCATGCTCAATGCACAGGGAGTGTGAAAGTACTGACAAGATAGCTGACACTGGGCCCTGGTGTAGGCAGCACAAGGACCTCCTGTGACCAGTGCAAACACTAACACCAGGACAAGGTCAGATATCCTGCACAGTAACTCACAACCACTATCATGGCAGCATGCTTCATGGGGGGACAGACACACCACGAGGGACGCCCACTTGCAAATCACACTCAAACTACTAGCATGGCGTGTGACACACACCCCTTACAGGAACTGAGCCCCTGGGGACAGGCAATGGAGTGCACCACTGTCACAATCGTCATGTAACACAACATAAAAAATACTGATCTGATGACGCATCCAAGCAAAAAAAGCACAGTGCTGAATCACAAGTCCATTGTGCCACTCACACAATGCTGTTGCCACAGCTTTGGGACGCTGTGGATGCACTCAAGTAGCACCATGGAACTGGGTATTGACAAGGTAATGCATCTTGGAGAAGTGCCACGTTCTAAAGCCCTCTGCCAGAAGTAGGTGTACTGGTCCCGGGGGGTTGGCAGTGGGTGGCCGTCACGGCACAGCAACACCTCTCAAAAGTTGCTGAATGAAATCAGCAAAATTCCACTCAGTCTTCATCATAAACATGCTGCATTACAACCCTGTGCATGCTTGAACCAGGCATTAGGATTGACGCTGCATTGTGCAGATTGGGCCACACAGAGCACAGCTGGATCTGTGTGGTGCTGGTGACACAAGCCACAGCAATGGCTGTTCCCGTTATCGTAAACAGTACCCAACATGTCATGCACCCCATAGCACATGTCAATCTCATCCCACAACATACCCATACACAAGTGAACAATTACAACAATCCAAAGCAGGTGGAGCAGTGCTAAGGACAATAGATATCAAAATTGGATGTTGCATGATAGTGCATTAACAGTGTTTGTCTCTCACACCCACAGGGGAACGTGTGGAAACTACCCCCAACCAGGGGGGAGATGGATCCCAGTCCCAGGATCAGCACGGCCCTGACCCCATCGACAGGGATGCCTCTCAACACACTGTGGATGACCCCAACCAACCTGGCCCCTCTAGTTCCCAAACCTGTGTAGCAGCTGGAACAGATACATCTGTGCCAACCACCACACCCATTCCCGCCATCCCAGCAGACAGCTCGGAGCCCTGCCCATAATCCACAACAGAGCCAGTCTGACAATGAGGGACAAGGTTCGCCGGGCACCCACGAGGTGGCAGATGACACCACCACTGCCAGCACTCATGGGTCCCGTCGGCCTGATGTTCCCACAAACACAGGCCGGGCTGGCTCGTGTGGCCAGGTGTGGTGGGAGTGGCGCAAGGTGGAGGCGAGAACCTGACCAGCCAGCTGGATGTATACCAGCGGGACACCAGGGAGTTCAGCCTGGTAGTGGAGGCCCTCAACAAAATGACAAATCAGCAGGCCCAGCTACATGCCAGTCAAGAACAACACCAGGGACGGATGGAGGCAAGACTGGATGAGCTCATGACGGTGCATAGGGAAATTAACCAATCACTCTGTCTGATCGCTGCCAACATGCAGCACCCTCCCTGTGTCACAAGGCCAGAAACCTCTAGGCAAAGTCCAACAACAGGCACAGGGAGGGAAGAGGAGGAAGAGGAATTGTCAGACGGAGCATCCCACGCATCGTCAAGGCCTGCACGTGAGGGTCCCCCAAGGAAGGTGGGTCGTCCACGGACAAGACGTTGAGAGGCATAGGGCCATGCACAACTCCCAGGTCACCTGGTCTAGCATCTTGCCTTCGTGTGCAACAGCATCACCTTATTGACTTTCTGACTCTCCCACATGGACTTGCTAGTTGCAGTGTGCCCAATGATGCCAAGCACTGTGGCCTGGACTCTGTTGACTCACCTGTAAGGCATCAAATCTCCAGCTGTGAACTTTGGATTCCCCCCTTTTCGTACAGCACCTACTCACTTTTCACACACAAGATCAGAAAATAAATGTAAATAACATAATACGCAGTGGTAGAGACGTTTTGTACCCAGATGCAAAAACATATGTGTGGGGACATGGAAAAAATGCCAGAGTATTGAACAAACTGCAGCCATCCACACACTGGGATCTGAGTCCGGTTGAGGACACACATAGGTCACAATATTCCTACAACTACATACATGGATAGCAATACACACCTATGATGGTTACAAAATGCAGAAGGGGGAGTTGGCTTGCAATACTGCAATTACAGACAGGTACAGAAGAGTCACTTGAAGGTGTACAGATCATGGGTAATGTGTAGGTGTCCACGGAGGGAGTACCAGGATCTGTGTTTAGAGGTATGAGAACTCTCAGCCGCATGCAGTTGTACTGTGGATGTCATGAATGGTGCCCAGGCCAAGGGTGGCAGGACGGACTGCGGGCAACGGGGTGTTGGATGGTAGACGTCCATATTAGTGTATTGGCCTGGGCCTGTGGAGTGCCTACTGAGTGTGACTGAGGATTATGAAGGTGAACCTGCAGTTGACTGTGGGACTATTGTAGGTATCTCAGGTGGACGGTCATGTGGCAGTAGCAGGGGATGTTGAGGATGAGGTGTGTGCATGCACCCTGGAGTTGCACAAGTACTCCTGGAGTCTGGTACTTGTACCTGTGTAGAGGTTCTTGCTGTAGTTGGTCTGGTTGGGCTGGTGTCGTTGACGGCAACCAGGCTGAACACCACCTCGACAACAGACATCGCCATAGCCATCCTAGAAGGCCATAAGATCTCCTGCAGACAACACACCAACAGAGTGGGAGGAGGAATCGCCATCATCCACATGAACACTCCCAGAGTCACTACCAACACCAACGACACACTCCACACCGCCTAGCACATGCACTTACAGATCCACACTGACGCCAACAACACCCTCAGAGGAACACTCATCGACAGACCACCTGGACCACGCCCAGGATCCATCAACTCCATCCCTGACCTCATCAGCACGCACGCCCTCGGCTACACGGATTACATACTCCTTGGGGACATGAACTTCCAGCTTGAACAACGCAAACTCCACTGCCATGATCGACAACCACGTCAACCTCGGATTAAAACTACTCATGACAACACCCACCCTCACCGCTGGACACGCACGCACAGGACCCCATCTTCTTGGCAACTCAACACGTCTCCTTCAATCACACCACTGAACACCACTGGACAGACCACAGATGCCTTCACTTCATCTTCAGTAAACCCACCACACCACCCCGCACACAGTACATGCCACGTCGCTGATGGTGCAAGGCCACTGTGGACTAACTGACCGCCACCCTCACCCAGGGACCACCCGCCAACCACACCTACCCAGACTCTACTGCGATCAACTTCAAACAGTGGATCATCAACTGCGCCAACACCCTCGCCACACTCAAGGCCTCCGCCACCTATCGCAACAACAAGATAGCCACATGGTTCACCAAAGTCCTCAGGACCTCCAAGTGTACCTGTTGGAAGCTGTAGAGGAGCTGGCTCCGCAACAAAACACCATACAGCTACACCGCACACAAGAGGGCCACATGCAGACACCACCAACTCATCAGGACCGCCATCAGGACAGCCTAGACAGCAACGCACACAACAGCAAACAGCCCATCAACATTGTGATTGAACTCACAACTCCCACCTACAACACCAATGACATAGCACCATCACAAGACCTGTATGACTCACTGTCCACCTTCTGACACCGTAAGATCATCGACATCCAAAACAGCTTCCACTCTGCTACCCCCCACACACAAACAAGTCCACCCCCCCCTTAGACCAACACCCACAAAAATAACCTGAACGCCCGGTACTATGTCAGTGATGAAGACACCATCAGGACCATGGACTCTATCCACTCCGGATCCCCATCTGACACATGGCTTCTCAACATTTTCAACAAATCCAGCTAAGCCAGCGCACCTCTTCTTCCAAAAACAATCCACATCTCCTTCGAGACAGCTACCTTCAGTGGGAGCTGGGAGAATGCTGAGCTCAATGTCTTAGTGAACATACAAAAAGCGGACCACAAATACCTCAAGAACTTCAGGGCCATCTCCCCTTCACAGAAAAGGTCACATAGAAGATCGTCAACAGACTGCTGACCCGCTACCTCGAAGACAACAACATCATGGGACCATCCCAGTCTGGATTCCGCTGCAGCCACAGCACGGACACCGCCCTCATCACAGCCAACAACGACATCAGCATCCTCATGGACAAAGGAGAAACAGCCGCCCTCATCCTTCTGGACCTATCACCAGCCTTCCACACGGTCTGCCAAGACACCCTAACAGCATGCATCCATGACGCCGGAATCCTAGAGATTGCCCTGGCCTGGGCCACATCCTTCCTCTCCCGCAGGGCCCAGAGCGTCTGCCTCCCCCACTTCCATTCCAAGACCGCTGATATCATCTGTAGCGTCCCACAGGGATAATCCCTCAGCCCGACGTTGATCAATATCCACATGGCACCACTCACCAATGTTGCACTACAACATAGCCTCAACAACATCTCCTACGCCAATTACACACAGCTGATCATATCCCTCACAAAAGAACCACACACTGCCAAAGGAAACCTCCACAGAGGAATGAAGGCCGTTGCCAAATGGATGAAGGACCGCAGGCTGAAGCACAATTCTGACTAAACGGAGGAGCTCATCCACGGCCCCACCAACTCAGCCTGTGACGACTCCTGTTGGCCAACATCGCTAAGAACTACCCCAGAACCCACCAACCACACACACAACATGTGGCTCATCCTCAAATTCTCCCTCATCATGAACAAGCAGGACAACGCCATCTCATCTTCCTGCTTCAACACCCTCTGAATGCCCCGCAGGATCTTGAAATGGATCACCTCAAACACGTGAGAAACAGTCATCTGGGCCCTCTCCACGAGCTCACTGGATTACGGGAACGCCCCCTATGCAGCTACAACAACCAAACACATGAGACGACTGCAACGCATCCAGAACGCCTCGTCACTTATGATCGTCGATTTCCTCAACACAGCCACATCACACCACACCTGAGAGGCCTGCACTGGCTCCCTGTCAACAACAGGATCACCTCCAGACTTATCATCCACACACACAAAGCTCCTAACCACGCCGGACCAGCATACCATAACAACCGACTCAGCTTCTACACACCCACCCTCAGCCTACGCTCTACAAACCTCACACTTGCCACAGTCCCTCACTTCCAGAAAACCACCGTCAGTGACAGATCAGCCTCCTACCTTGCCTCAAAGACCTGGAACACACTCCCTACAAGGCTACAACTGACCCAGGACCTGCTGGCCTTCAGAAGACTTCACCAGACCTGGATTTTAGATCTGTAGGAGCCCCCCCCCCAGCGCATTGAGACCCTCACGGGTAGGTAGGGCGCTCAAAAATTTATTAGATTGATTGTTTGATAGATGGCTTAGCCAAATTGTGTGTGTAGGATTGGAGAGCTGTAGATGATAGTTACAATGAGGGTGGTCAGACTGTTGGTGTGATACTGGATGTGCAGATGTTTGACAATGCGGAGTGTGTCCTTGGTGTTGTATGTGACTCTGAGGGTGTACCTCATTAAGTTGGACCAATCATAATCCTGGTTTTGGTGTGTGGTCCCTGTGGGTTTTGGACTATCCGTCAGTGATGGCTATGTAGAAGTGGTGTTCTGATGTTGCGTACTACCACGTTACAGTAATGAAGGCGATGTGTGGTGCTGTTGTGTTGACGAGGTAACACAGTACAATCTGGTACTGCTGGAAGTTGTGTGTCTGCTGTACGAGGCCCATAACCTGGTTGTACAGAGATGCACTGTTATGTGGGGCTGCATCGTGTTGCCAGTATGAGTTGCACACACAGGCTGAGAAGCTGTCATGGGTGTGTTTGTGGTAGCGTGATACCAGGTGGATGATTGTCTGGTGTTCACTGTGTGGAGGGTGGCTGGAGCAAGACTCTGTTGTGTCACATGAGTCAGGAAATGAGCTGAGCGTCTTGAGGTGTGCTTGTTGCCGGTGCTGACAGACCTGTCTTTGTCATGGACGTTGTGCAACAGTGGCACAGACAAGCTGCGGCATGCTTTAAGAATAGATGGATGGAGGCATGTGTGGTGCAGGATCTGCCCACTCGGTGCTCCGTTGTGGCTGGGGATGCAGCAGCAGGAATGAGTGAACACATGACGGCAGAAGGGGTGCAACAACATGCTAAACAAGCACACAAATCCAAGGATTCTAGCAGGGCACAAAGTGACATGTGTATGTGAAGGCTGGAGTGTCTAGTCACCCATGGCTCACCGCGAGCTAAATGTGTGAACAGTCGCCAAAGATCATGGGCACAGGATTAGGCAGCCTAAGGCCAAGTGGGGCACAGGGCACACAGCGTCAGCAGGTGTAGCCTGCACGTCGTGTGTAGCAAGCTAAACAACACATACACAACCATGTACGTCAGGCACTATATGGTACATTAGCCATTTCCAACAGCATGCATGTTGTCACTATACACGTAATCACATATGAACAATCATCGTAAACAATGCCATATTGAACGCATGCAGACTGGCAAGAGATGTGCGTTGACAGCAATGAGGCACAATATACTGTGGTAAACACACTTACTACACAATAGGATAACGTTGTTTGTGAGGCCATGCTGCATTAGCCAATGTACAGGCCCAGTGGCATTGCTCTGAAGACAATAACAGTCATCCAATGATGTCACCTGTAATGCGGCTGAAAGATTCTCCACACGACTGCCAGGGACTGGCCGTACCTTTGATCATCAGAGTGGTGCGATGCTGAAAGGGTTACATCTCCAAATAACCCCTTGGTCTGAGTACAAATGACAGACACAAAAGGAAGATCAGGCGAGGGAAGGAGAGGATGGGAACTGCATGGAGAGAGATCTGAAACAAAGTAAAACAAGCATATGGATTCAATACTTTTGTCACAGAATCACAGAATACCTTTGGACCTACACTGTACCAGTCACACCTGTGAAGTGTAACCACTGCCACTGTACCCTATGTGTGATCACAGATTTAGCAATGAGACTAGATCAGATGCTTGAACACCAACAGATAAATAGGTAGTACAGTTTCTCACCTAAACAAAGCAAGTGTAATGCTCACAAGGCTGCTACTATGCAATTAGATCCATGCGGCCATCAAATATTTCACAGTGTATGAATGAGGGTCCTAATCTAAGAAAATGTAATGTATAGCAGTGCTACTGACACAAAGCCAACAATCCACATTTAGCCCTGTGAATCAGTAAGGACCATGACAGGAAAGTAGACATCACCCGCAAGAGCCGTTAGCAGCTCCTCCAATGAGGAAGGGTATGAACTAAACACAAGGAAGCCCCACAGGAGCCAGTCATTGGCTCATGCAACTGTGCGCCACTATGCTAAACATGACAAGCAGGTGGGACCAAACTCAACAGCAAGTAATGAGGAACAAAGCCACATAATTAAGCCTACCGTGACCATGAGATGCTGCACGGCACAAGATAATCCTGTGAATTACCTCACTCGACTGGTGCCACTGAGATTTAACATTTGCTACAGCCCAACGTAGTGATGACATCAGCGCAACATACCTGGCATCATGGGAATGGAAGGTTAACATCAACTCACCAAGAAGGCTAGCGAAGCAGTGTTCTCCACCGGCACTGAGGTAACGACATGACAGTGGCATGACATACTGCCACAAGAGGCAATGCATCCATGCAAACAGACTCACAGTACAGTTGACAGAACATGTGGGACATACACTGGCCCACACCAACACAACATGGTTTTCTGGAAATCAAACTGTACTGGCCCACAAGGTTGAGTGGATGATTCAGACACATCCTTCTGCACACAGTGAGGCTGCAATTCTCCACGGAGCCTGTGTTTGTGATGTCACACACAATGGCAACCCGTGATATCCGCAATGTGTCAGGGTCAATGTTACCACACATTGATGCATTCACCAAAGTCAATACTCAACTACAGATGACTGTCAAGAAAGGTGAGTGTCTTGTCATGGGAGTGGCGCAACATGAAATTTGATACATTGTAATGTGACATGTATGTATGGGCCTACAACATGCGCATGAACAGCTTCCACATATTTAAAAACCATACCAACAATAAACTGCCTGTTTGGAATCCTTACCCAAACTGACATTTCCACATGTCCGTGCAGGGAACGCAGATTCATCCGGCGTTGCTATCATCAAGAGGAATTGCAGGAGGACCAAGATGACACGAACAGACAACAGGCAGGGCGACCTGAATAGGACAGGCACACAAGGGGTCACGTACTGAATATATTAATTCAGACATGGTCATGTACAAAACACTAACAATGTAGTACACTTGTACATTCAAAGTTCACTCCTGCGCTCATGTGTGTGGCATGACATCTGCACTTGTGTGACACTGCACCACAAACATCAAAGTGACATTGTAGACAGTCTGCTGAACACACAGTAAGCTACACATGTCACTCTATGGTAGTAGCATGAACACTATTTTCCAGGTACTCACCGTTATGAGAAGAAGTTGCGTATGAGCTGACTCCGGATATCATCATCATCCTCCTCATCGCTAGCATCCTGGCCAAGGCCTTCATCCTCAACGGGTGGATGTTCCTCATCATCAGGATCCAAGATGAGTGGCACGTCCTTCTCCACTGCCATGTTGTGCAGCATTCAGCACACAATGAAGATGTTACACACCTTGAGCGGGGCGTATGGTAGGGATCCGCCTGTCTTGTCGAGACACCTGAACCGGCTCTTCAGGAGTCCAAACGTACGCTCTATCACACGCCTGGTCTGCCCGTGTGCATTATTGTACCGCTGGTCTGCAGCAGTTCTGGGGTTGCGTAGTGGACTCATGAGCCACGGCATGTAGGGATATCCAGCGTCTCCTACAACAATACATCATGGCAATGAGTGTGTAATGAGAAGCCGTGAGAGAGATAAATTACATTGAAACATACATGAGAAACAGTGTTTACCCACCAACAAGACATGCCCGATGGTTGCGCAGCTGCAGCATCATCTGTGGTACCCTGCTCCGCCTCATGATGAATGCTTCGTGGCACGATCCTGGAAAACGTGAACAAACATGGGAAATCATCATGTTTGCAAGACACACCACCAGGGCATTTATGGAGTGGTAATGTTTCCGGTTGCGGAAGGCCGGCTCCTGAGCCTGTGGTGACACCAATCCAACATGTGTCCCATCAATGGACCCAATTACATGTGGCATGTGTCCCAGGGCATAGAATTCACCCTTGACATCGGTCAACTGTTCTGGAGTAGGGAACTTAATGAATTCATCTATGTGCTCCAACATAGCAGCTAAGACATCACGTAGTACACGGCTGAACATGGACTGGGACATCCCCCCCACATCAGCTATGGTAAATTGGAATGTACCTGTGGCAAAGAAATGTAGGGCTGCCATCACCTTTACCTTGGGTGTCAGTGCAGTTGGATACCTGTGTTGAGGTTGGAGATGTGGTTCCAGCCTGTCCGTCAACTTCTGAATCAACTCTCGAGTGAATCTGTAGCGGCGGATGCAATCACGTTCCCTCATGGCATCCAAGTCAGGCAACGGCCTTGGCAGAGGGGGTGCCCTGCACGACATGTTTGGGGAGAAAGGTGTACAACTATCAGCAAACAACAATTACAATGTACATAGCACAATCAACACTGCTTCAAAACATCAAATGACAAATGATTCTGCCATGGGCTATACATCAGGGACACTTATGCCAGCTAGTTGGCACTCCTACAACAAAACTGATTCACCTGTTGACTGTGAAATGGACATGACATGCACACAAATGTTCAGCTGGGCTGGTCTGAGTTAGCAGAACAATGTATCACGTCAGTGACACACGTCACGTGACCTGCATGAGAAGGTTGTCAACACATCCAGACAGCTGACTGCAAGGAATACACCCACGTCACATGTGCTATATATTTAACATTTCTGTGATATTGTGCCTGAGTTGTACATTTGACAAAACTACACCGCAGCCATCCTCAGAATGCAGATCTGTATGTCTGTGGACAAATGCTCTATGATGCCATCACACACATGAGTTGTAGAAATGCCCCTGTGGCATGGTGTGCGTACATGTGAGACACTTGCAATCACGACACAGACCCATCATAGATGCACCTAAAGAGGATTACGTTTACCGGAGCATGTCCAATCTGTTATATGGCACACACATTACATTGTCACACAGGGTCATGCTGAGCGTCAATTGGTCAAGTGAGACGTTGCCCCTGTTCCTGGCATCATGCGAGAGATGCCCTACTGAAGAGTGCGACATCCCAGTGTTCATGTGAATAACAAAATGTTCATGATGTTACTCATGTGACAAGTGTCAAGGTAATGTGAATCACATAGTGGTCCATCACACATGTCATGTCTCCACAGCCCATCACACATCAACTGTGCCACTAGATCACATGCCCTCTATTTTATAACTGTGTGCCACACCTAGGGCCTGCTCATGTAAGTATGCTATACATGGACATCCTCATAATGACCCCACACCCACATCGCTGCCATGTGTTTTCCTGTTATCACTATAGTAATGGTGCCATGCGTGAGCTTGTTGAACGCACTGTATACATGCATTCACTAGAGCGTGTGAAACGCCCAGTGCCCCAATAGTACGTGCGTGTGTACGGGCCGTTTTACTATTGCATTGTAGCCATACGCGAGCAGAGCGTACCCCAATAGTACGTGCGTGTTTACGGGTCATTTCACTATTGCATTCGAGCCGTACGCGAGCGGATACTACCCCAATAGTACGTGCGTGTGTACGGGTCGTTTCAATATTGCATTGTAGCCATACGCGAGCAGAGCGTACCCCAATAGTACGTGCGTGTGTACGGGTCGTTTCACTATTGTATTGTAGCCATACGTGAGCAGAGCGTACCCCAATAGTACGTGCGTATGTACGGGTCGTTTCACTATTGCATTCGAGCCATACACGAGCAGAGCGTACCCCAATAGTACGTGCGTATGTACAGGTCATTTCACTATTGCATTGTAGCCATACGCGAGCAGAGCGTACCCCAATAGTACGTGCGTGTGTACGGGTCGTTTCACTATTGCATTCGAGCCATACGCGAGCAGAGCGTACCCAGCCACTGCGTGTGTGTGTGCGGGACGTTTCACTATTGAATAAGTTGCATTCGCAACGGAAAACGCACCGTACTTGTGTGGGGATTCCAGAAAATACATAGGGAACATCTAGGGGACGAGTAGAATGCCCAAAATGCAGGCTAGTTGTCAGGGAAACAGAGATTTGAGTGTGTTCTACAGGTGTTCCGGAAAATTCAGTTGGGCTAAACTATACAATGTTGCAAAATTTGTTGTGGTGCTCAAGCTCAGTTTTTAAACCATGCAAATGTGTGTCATGGCCTTATGTGTAATGGGATTGGATGAAACATAGGATGGAAACTAATCTGGTCTATCACACTGTACTCCTTGGACTGACAGCCCCTCAGCATCACTGATTTAAGGCTGCATGTGGCTGTGAGAAGGCACTTGCCTGCACAACATTGGAGTGGACAACACTGCTGCTGTCTCTGCATTCCCTGGACCCTGATTTTGCTGAGCATGGAGAGGGCACCTGCATTCAGTGAGGAGGAGAACAAGGCCCTGCTGGATGCCCTCCTGCCAAACTACAGCAAGCTGTATGGGAGACCAGGGGAGCAGGTGAGTGATGGCGGCACTACCTTGGACTGTGCACCTGTTGTGTGTGTGACACTACAGCCATTGTGTATTTATGGAACTGAGATGCAATGTTGTTTGGAGTGAGTGCCGGGTGTGTACATTGTGGTATCTCCCATGCAGTGAATGATGTGGTGAAATGGTGTTTACTGCTCACCTGCATTGTGCTAACTGTGAGATTCAATGCAATGCGAATCACACTTTCTGCTGTGCCACACCTTGCATGTTTTGTGGCATGATTTACTGAGGTGTAACAGTGTTCCCCCCAGACTGACAGATGAATGTACTCACTGTTGATGATTGTTATTCATGACCTGTGTGGATGTTGGACAAATGCATGCTTTGAAGTCATGGACATTGAAGAGTGTGAATGTTCTTTGTCACCTGGCTAATTGTGTATGTGATGTTTAGCAACACTGATGCATGACGTATGCCACAGCTGTACCCATCTGATGTGACAAGTATGCAGTGCCGTGTGCATGACTTGGACAGTTAGCATGAGGCCTGTGTCACATCTTCCTAAAGTGTGACATGTGCAAAGTGATGTTGTATACACTGTTGACAATGACAAGCAAATGATCTGTGCCAGGGTGTGCATGTGTGGTCTGCCGAGGGTACTTAGGTGTAGTGGGATATGTGACGGCATGTCACGTGCTGTCCAACACCCTGAAGTGTAAATAAAGGCCTAACACCACATAGGCTGCTAGGACTACAGTGGGCACTACTAAGTGTGAATTATAAACATTCAAAAAAACTTTTCAAATTAATCAGCTGTATATTTAATACATTTTTAGATGTTGAACCAACGAAAGAATGCAATGTTCATTACAACAATTCATATTAAACTTGCAATATACATTTTTGTTCGTATTTCATGAACAACCACCCAATGCATTTCGGGACATTCTTGTCCCTTCGTCAGGGGTTCCAGTTGTGAACTGAAAAGACAAGGAAACAATATATAAACGATGCCAAACAGCAAATTTAAACTAAAGCAACAATTGTACCACATTCTAAAGCATTAGGCAGTGTGCTATTAACATTTCTTCTTTACACATACAGAACTTACTGGTATTACCCAATACACAAGAAGTCATCACAGTCATGTGAAAAAGTATAGAATCACTATACATTATAAATAACAAGTACATTAACACACACTCATATGACCTAAACAAAAACATATGTAAAACTATTTCCGATCTAACCATCCTAACATAACTCAAAAAGATATGAGGACCTCTGCCTACAAAAGGAATTATAAATGAACCAGTCACTATAGCTCATAAAAATGAGCAGCGAGACTAGCACATGCACGTTAAATACACGCGTGCTCACCTCAACAAAGAACAGACGAACGTCGTAGTTGAACCACCATGAAATATATGTTTATTTGTTATAGCCGACACTGTTAGGAAACAAGTGTATACTATCAATACCAGCACAATGTATCCACAGACCATAAAGTGCAGCCGATATACGGGAAAGCTCACCTCAAACAAGACGAAGTTGTGCCACACGTCTATAAGAAATCTGAAAGTTTACAGTTTATTAAAAATGCTTGGCAGGCATTAATACAGAGCAGCACACATATCGCAAAAATCTTGAGGAACTTGTAGAAAGTGTGCGACACTCATCTACATTTATATATATCGTTTCAACACCCTGAAGTAGCATATCGTGTTCAGTGTGTGCCATGCTCAGTGAGTGGTTTGCAGCCCTTATGGCATCTGTAGCCTTTCAAAGGCATGTAGTGCATTGGTGTTTGCTCACAGGCCACATTCACATGGACAATGATGCAAGTCAGGTCAGCATCCTATGCCCTGTTGTCATCGTCAATGTGGTGCAAGTGTGTGTCTTTGGGACATGGACCAGGTGTACTGATGTTGTTTCACTTTATCTTCCTGACAGGTATCTGTCTATGAGAAGGGGGAGATCTGGCTGGACATAGCCAGGGCTGTCAGGAGTGATGGGGGCCCTCGCCGAAGGATCCATAACATCAGGAAGAGGTGGCAGGACATCCAGTGCTGGACCCGCCATATCGCCCGGGTCCAGCTGAAGCTTGAAGCTCCACGTCGGCATGGCGGCACCCGTCACCTCACCCCCCACTGGAAGTGGTTTTCCCAGACCTCCATAAGCAGTTGCAGGAGGGACAGCAGCAAGGAGGGGGTAGGTACATGTCTGTTTGTTGTCATGTGTGTCACATGCTACCTAGAGTGCTCCGAAGCCTGGTAACACTCCCGCAGTTGGGGTGGTGTGGTCAGACAGGCACTTTATGCATTGTCATTTCAATGCCCCATATTCAGCAGATGCTCTTTTACATCCCTTCCCCTTCTCCACATTTGACCCCTGCTTTGGGTCTTTCTTTTTTGAACATGTCCTTCTAGGGTGCAATGTATTAGTATGCATATTGCTTATCACATCATCATGTTGGAGGGAGGTCTGTGACACGTGTTGGTACCTTACCTGTTGCATGACCTGTGCACTGTGTTTGCCCTTCATGATATTTTGGCACTGATCATGAGTCTCAACATGGAGTTCAGCACAGGTCTGCCTAAGTGGCCTTTGTCCCTGGTATACTTTGTACTTCTCATGTGTTAGCTACATGTGTACACTGTCCATGTATACAAAATTTGCCTTGTGCATACTCACACTGGGCAGTGCGTGTGTGCATATTCACAAGAAATGTTGCAGATTGTTAGGAACTAATATTGATGGGCAGCCACACAATGTGACCTTGGCTTACTTGATATAGCTGCCCAGTTATTGTTACCCAGATTATGAGTTTTCAGTACTTGAGCTGTATCACTCACATTGACGGAGTGATTGGGGTGTTGTGCATGGGAGGTGTGATGGGCCTGCCTGTTTGGACTTGTCAGTGGTGTGCTGTGTATGTTATTTCTGATGTGAACTTGTCACTATGCACTTAGCCTGTGCTGCTGGACAATGCAGTCATTGTTGGATTTACAGGTGATGTTATTGGCTTCCAGAGATGATTGTTCAACATTGTTTATTGCTACATGTATGGATTGGTGGTGCAACACAGTTTTTTCTTGGTGTGCACACTACAGTATTCACATTACCCAAGTGGTTGCGGGTGTGTCAAGAATGCATCAATGTTTTTCACATTCACAATTGTAGGCACATTAGCTTTGTCTTTTTCTGGATTGTGGACATGTGTGCCACTTCAATTGACAGCCAGTGTGTGTTCTGTGCTAGAAACTGTATGGTGTGGTGATAGTTGCCCCTGTGAGGAGTGTCACTACAGTGTGTGGTGATGGAGGGAGCCTCTGTACCAATCATATACTCACACCCAGTCAACAGGTCAGGGTTTTATCCATCACCTCTCTGTTGCCCACTCTGCCCCCCAAGTTCAAACATGGTCATGTGCAAATCTGTCTGTCCATGTGCCTCATCGGAACAGTCCTACCATAATTGTCAAGCCATGCCTTCCCTGAACTGGGAACAAGGTTCCGGGAACCACTTTCTGGCATTACAGCCGTCTTCAGCCATGCTTGTTTGTATACACATCTGTGTTTCACACAGGCCTGGCTGTAGACAGCTGTGATGCCAGTGAGAGGTGATGGAAAACTTGTTTCAGGTCTAGGGATGGCATCACATGGCAGTTCGGGCAGGACTGTTCCCATTTGGCACAGGGTCAAACAGATTTGAACATGACCATGTCTGGACTTTGGTGGCAGAGTGGGCAACTGAACGGTGATTGATCAACACCTATCCTGTTGACAGGCAGTGGCTCATCATTGTGACTCTCATACAAGTTGTGTCCTTGTCTGTTACTTCTATCTTTGTATACAATGAGCATTGTGTCTATTACAATTGTGCATTACTAGACTTATATATGTGCAGAGTTATGTGGCATGTGACTCATGATGCTTGCCATGATTAGAAATGTCCCCAAATGATTTGTTGCTGATATGTCTGATGTGTAGAGGTGACTGATATATTTTTCATTTTCTCCTTGCCAACAGCATCATCACCACAATCTGGAGGAGACACAGGCACGGATCGGACAGAGGGACCCAGCAACAGTGCCACCAGCTTTGAGGAGTCGGAGAGAGGCAGTGGCACAGAGGGTGAGGGGATTCAGGCGGCCGGACCTCATGAGCAAGACACCTCATACCATACGGACGGCTTGGATTCAGACTCCCAGGAGGAAGGGGAATATGCAGCTATGCCATCTACAACAACTATGCCTGTCCCCTCCTCCTCCGGAACCATCTCCACCCTCCCAGTTGTTAGGGTCCCTAGGGTCCGTGCTAACCCCCGTGCCTCCTTCTTCCCCGGCACCGCAGCCCCTGCCCCTTTCTCCCCTACTGCCCTCAGTGCTGAGTCTGTGGACCTGCTCCGGCAGATCCAAGTTGGTCAGACATCAATGCTGACTGTCCTCCATGGCCAAACACACATCATGACACAGTTGTTTTCATACATCGAGGGCATGTCATCAGCCATGTCTGGCAAAAGTCGGAGTTTGGCAGCCATAGAGTCTTCACTGATGGCAGCACTGTCCATCCTGCAACGTCAGCCCCCCCCACTCCTTCAGACCCATCCACATCACCCTCTCCCATACCTGTCCAACTTACACGCAGACGCCACAGGTCAGAAACCACAACAGACACACCCAGCACACCCACACGACAGTCGAAACGCAAATCTCCACGTACCCAATCTCAAGGGGATGGAGGCACACCCACAGGGAGAGGGGACAGACGTCACACACGCATCCACAGCCACACGACACCTGACTCACAGCCTTCTACCTCCACCCCCATTGTGTCCCCGGGTTCAGGTGGTAGTTTGTCTGAACTGGCAGCAGTGTGCAGCGCAGAATATTTGTCATCCTTTTGCTCTGCCCCGGACACAGTGGAGGAATCCACCCCACCTGCACCCACTACACCTGCCCTTCCCTCTCTTGTCCCTGCGGTGCCGGACAATAACCCCGATGATGCACCGCATGTGTCCACAGACATCTGATCTCCATCTGCAGGCAAGTTTGGGTGTGACAACATCCACTACGCCACCACTGTTGAGGACATTTATTTGGACTGGCCATTGGCCTTCTGTGAGCCTGGACTCATTATTTTCATATTTTGGATTGTGGCGCTGAATAAAGCTTTTCATTTTCATTCAGAACTTTTGCATTTCAGGAAATTGCTTTGACTGCTGTGTGCCTACGAGTTGGTGTAATGTTCATATTTGGGTATTGTAACATATGTCTATTTCCTGATGGTAATGAGGTGGACCATGGTATGTTTGTGCTATCCCAATGTTGCAGCAAACTATCTGGATTGGTGTGTCTGCAGTTTGCATGCAGACATTGTCCCAAAGAGTGTCCCTTCCTCAGTGACACATGTGATATTCACTACGGACAGTTACACAATTGTTGTGATGACGTTTCTGTTGATTCCCTATAGATTTGTACCTTCCCTTCGGCAACGGCCATGCCTGCTCACAAATGAATTCAGGTAATTGGTCAGTGCTATCCATGCTACTCACTGTGCTTGGGTTTGTAGTATGTAGTAATGCCTTCAGGGAGACCATCATACTTTATCAGACTATGCATGACAATGTTATCAGCCTTGACCTTATGATTCAGATTGTACATTTTTAATCCATTTTGTTTCTTTGTATCTAGGGGATTTCTACCGTGTTACATCCATGAGGGAGTACATGTTGCACCACCTAGACATTCACATCATGTCCGGGATGTACATGACACTTTATTAGTCCATGTGTGCTTCATTTGTTTGGTGGTCTGTTACATGACTACACACTATTAAGTCATGATGGAGGGGTGTGTGCCAGCGAACTAGATGGGTGGATATACATATGGGATCTGAAAATACACCCACATGTGGTGTGTCACCCAGTGTGTGACAGGATACCATTCTCCGTGGAGTAGGTCACTGCTGTGTGTGATGTGTTGATATGCAACTATCATGAGTGTTCCCAGTTAGGGATGTACACATACAGGCATGTACTTGATGTATGATGTTGGACATGCACACCCCTATGACTGAGCAGTGCTGGGAGTCCTGTGCACCCACCCCCTATACTGTTGGGCACTGCTGGGAGTCCTGTGCACCCACCCCCTATACTGTTGGGCACTGCTGGGCACTTCTGGGAGTCCTCTGCACCCAACCCCTATACTGTTGGGCACTGCTGGAAGTCCCCTGCATCCACCCCCTATTCTGTTGGGCACTGCTTGGCACTGCTGGGAGTCCTCTGCACCCACCCCTATACTGTTGGGCACTGCTGGGCACTGCTGGGAGTCCTCTGCACCCACCCCCTATACTGTTGGGCACTGCTGGGCACTGCTGGGAGTCCTGTGCACCCACCCCCTATACTGTTAGGCACTGCTGGGAGTCCTCTGCACCCACCCCCTATACTGTTGCCCACTGCTGGGCACTGCTGGGAGTCCTCTGCACCCACCCCCTATACTGTTGGGCACTGATGGGCACTGCTGGGAGTCCTGTGCACCCACCCCTATACTGTTGCCCACTGCTGGGAGTCCTCTGCACCCACCCCCTATACTGTTGGGCACTGCTGGGAGTCCTCTGCACCCACCCCCTATACTGTTGGGCACTGCTGGGAGTCCTGTGCACATACCCCCTATACTGTTGGGCACTGATGGGCACTGCTGGGAGTCCTGTGCACCCACCCCTATACTGTTGCCCACTGCTGGGAGTCCTCTGCACCCACCCCCTATACTGTTGGGCACTGCTGGGAGTCCTCTGCACCCACCCCCTATACTGTTGGGCACTGCTGGGAGTCCTGTGCACCCACCCCCTATACTGTTGTGCACTGCTTGGCACTGCTGGGAGTCGTCTGCACCCACCCCCTATACTGTTGGGCACTGCTGGGAGTCCTCTGCACCCACCCCCTATACTGTTGGGCACTGCTGGGCACTGCCGGGAGTCCTCTGCACCCACCCCTATACTGTTGGGCACTGCTGGGAGTCCTTTGCACCCACCCCCTATACTGTTGGGCACTGCTGGGAGTCCTCTGCACCCACCCCCTATACTGTTGGGCACTGCTGGGCACTACTGGGAGTCCTGTGCACCCACCCCCTATACTGTTGGCCACTGCTGGCCACTGCAGGGAGTCCTGTGCACCCACCCCCTATACTGTTGGGCACTGCTGGGAGTCCTGTGCACCCACCCCCTATACTGTTGGGCACTGTTGGGCACTGCTGGGAGTCCTCTGCACCCACCCCCTATACTGGTGGGCACTGCTGGGAGTCCTGTGCACCCACCCCCTATACTGTTGGGCACTGCTGGGAGTCCTCTGCACCCACCCCCTATACTGTTGGGCACTGCAGGGAGTCCTGTGCACCCACCCCCTATACTGTTGGGCACTGCTGGGCTCTGCTGGGAGTCCTCTGCACCCACCCGTATACTGTTGGGGACTGCTAGGAGTCCTCTGCACCCACCCCCTATTCTGTTGGGCACTGCTGGGAGTCCTCTGCACCCACCCCCTATACTGTTGGGCACTGCTCAAAGTCCTGTGCACCCACCCCTTATACTGTTGGGCACTGCTGGGAGTCCTCTGCACCCACCCCCTGTACTGTTGGGCACTGCTGGGGGTCTTTACCACCCACCACTCAGATGTGACGCACCGTACCCGACATTTCAGACGTGTGTGTGCGGCACGTATCACTATTGCAATAGTGATATGCGCTAGCGTGTGGCGTACCGTACCCCGACATTTCAGACGTGTGTGCGGCACGTATCACTATTGCAATATTGATACGCGCTAGCGTGTGGCGCACCGTACCCCGACATTTCAGACGTGTGTGCGGCACGTATCACTATTGCAGTAGGGATATGTGCTAGCATGTGGCGCACCATACCCCCCTGACGTTAATGGCGTATTTGCGGCACGTATCACTATTGCAATGGTGATATGCGCTAGCGTGTGGCGAACCGTACAGGTATACTTCCGTTGTTGCGGTACGTTGCACTCACCGTCTGCACCGTCGTCGGTTTCTATATACGAGTTCGTAGGCGTACAGGGCTGGGATGGCACGCTCGAGGGGGTTCATGTCGTGTATGTCGCGTACCGGGGTGCAGTTCGGGCCGGACTCTGGTTTTACGGCTGTTTACAGCTCTCGTAGCAAAAGGGACATACGGAGTGTCGTCAACACGGATCGTACTTCCTGGTCCAGAAATGGCTGCCTATTTACGTACGGACATAGCGTACAACGTCACCCAGCGTCACCCGGAGACAATCCGTATGTACTTTGAAGTTGTACGGTGTTTGGTACGAGTCGTACGGAGTGGCGCTTTGGGTTGGAATCGTACTTGCTCGTACGTACGGGGACGTTGTAGGTGTACAATTCGTATGGGAAAAACGCTCCGTACAGCTAATCGGAGCGCTTTTTCCTGAATCGGAATCGACCCCTTAGTTAGAATTTGTTTTGTATTTGCCTTGGCATTTGTTTGATAACCGTTCGGAGTCTGCTTGGAATTTTGGAATTTAGAATCTGTCTTGGAACTTGCTATTTGTTTTGACTAGCATTTTTTCCTTACAGGTAATGTGAGAATATTTTTTATTTCTCTCTGTTTATAAGTTTTTTATATCTTATATAACGTGCCTGTGATCAGCACTCTTTGGAAGTTTTGTTGTTGCTGCTGCGATAAGTAGAGCATTTTGGAAACAAGTCAGCCGGCGCCGCCAGAAGGTATGCCGAATTTTGAGATGTACATCAAATATGGTATTTGTCCCATCATGTATAATGCATTGTGGAACAAACATACAAAAGGGGATCCCCAGTTGCAATGGCCATTAGAGGGAACAATGGACCCTCACAAACTCAAGTATTTAGAGAAACGATTGTTTTTGAAGAAAGTTAGGCCAGCTATGTTTGACAGTTTGTGTATGTTGAGGAAGGAAGTAAAGGAGCGACAGCTCAAGGCAGAGAAGGTACAAAGGAAACAGGAAAGGAAGACCAAGTATCAGACGTATAAGGAATTGAAGGATAAGGAGGTTCCGGAGAAAAAGGAATGTTTAGATAGAGAGTATAGATTATTATTATCTAAGGAAGGTTAGACCAACAGCAGCAGTTCAGGTCCACCAAGAAGATGTGGATTCAGGTATTGATGGATTAGTGATTGAACGACCCCAACCCCCCATATGTACCTTTAACACCTCTTCCGCCTGAACCACCGAATGTTGTCCCACCTGTACCTTCGGTTCCACCTCCTTTGCCCGCGTTTGTCCAGCTCCCTATTTTCCAACCAGTACCGGTACATCTTTTACCCCCTCCATCCGAAGCCACTGCACCCCCATTCCAGGCTACTGCATCTGAAATGACTGATGATCCTGTACTTTCTGTATCTGTCCTAACTCTTCAAATGCTTTGTTCTACTGTATCTCAATCATGTCAGGATGCGATAAGGTTGGTGGTATTAAATTGGTTGAGTGATTTAGAAATGGAAGTAGGAGAAATGATAGATCAGATACAGGATTTTATTGAGGGCGAGCTTCTCTGTCTCATACATAAACTTTCTCATCAACGTATGGTCCAATGGGAGATGACTACAGGACAGAATGGCCCTGATGATGTTAAAGCTATTAATCGACAGTGTAAGATAGGAGCCTTCCCTGTAAGTAGGATTAAAACTGCCATAGCAACGATAATTGGATATCGAAAAGAACTCTCTTCCTCTCCTTGAATAAGACCTATGAGGGAATCCATGCCACTGTTCATTCCTGAAAGAGGGAATGCAGATAATGATGACCCCAATAGTCCTGATGTTAGAGCCCATTTTTTGTACAATTGGATACATACACCCTGGAAAAGGAAGGATGTACTCACTTTAAAAGCCTCTTTACCAGACATACAAATAAATCCTAGAGGATTTTATGATGATGTACAGGCAGCCATTGATTCTTGTATTATGACCTTAGTAGATATTGATATTGAGAGATAACTCTGTTTATTTAGACCTTAGTCTTTAAATTCCAAAGATCTCATAAATACGTAAAATCATTCACACAAAAAATCTCAGAAACAGATAAAACCACACCATTTCTAAAATCCAGCGTAGTTTAGTACATATGTAATGAGTCAGTAATCAGCTTCTCCCCTAGCCGCCATTACATTTTCAATTTTATAAACAATTTAAAAAAATGTAAATGACATAAAAGCAGATTAAACAGTAATATCATTGAACCTTAATTAAATTAAAAAAGGGTACTTTATCCCAATTATTCTACAATAGCAGCAGTAATTTAAACCCATTGAATCTATAACTATTCTTTGGTTTTAAGTGTTTGTGTGCACGGACCAGGGAGATTTTGAGGATGAGTAAAGGTGCTGCCCTTGCTTAACTTTTCCCTTACAAAACAGTTTATACCTTTCATGCAGTTTCCTAGTGCAATAGGGATGTCACGGCTTGTCATTTCTGTGAGTAACACAATAGCTTGGACTCGTGACCTTATTCCGTATTTTAAGAATAGTTCGTGTAAAATCAATTTTCTGAGGTTTAAAACCAAAAGACAATCTAACAGTATGTGCAGGGAATAAGATTTAGTCCCAAGCCCACATTTGCATGTTCCATCTGGATATAACATTTCAGCTTTTATTTTCCCCTCTATTAGCCATGGGTTAGTGCCAATTCGTATCTTCAAGATTTCATATCTAAGCCAATGGTTTGGCAGCGTTTCTAGATATGGATACCATGCTGCATTTTCCCATGATTTTATCATGGATTGGACAGATATTTTCTTTCTCAGGTATTCTAGGTCTTGGTTCCTTGACTGTTCCATACCTTGGTACCTGAGCGAGCTCTTGGTAAAATCTCCCTCCAGGGGGTGCTGTTTTGTGCTCACATTTAAGCTCCCTGTTATAGCCTGAATTTTCCTTCTCGCTTCCTTCGCCCATTTTAGGTTACTGTGCCGGATTTCCTCACTACAACAATGCAAGACTTTCTGCGCGCTCCCTGGGTTTTGACGTTTTCAAAATCTTACCAGGGTCATTTGGGCCTTGCAACTCCATGTTATTGTTCTGAACTCCATTCTAATTGCCTGTATCATTGCGGAGCATGGTAGGGACAATAGCATTCATAGGGCCTTGCCTTCCTCCCGATCCCACTCTCTTTTACCGCTTACTTCTGCTCCATACAATACTTGGGGTGTGATCATAACTTCGTATGCTTTTATCATTGGTTTATGTGACATGTCTCCATAATCCTTATTCATTTTTTTTCAGCCCACAGACAGAAGAATAAGCTTTTGCTTTTTGGGCTTCTAGGTGAGTACACCATTTTAAGGAGCTGTCAAACCATAGGCCCAGGTATTTATATTCTTTTACGATTTCTAATTTCGTTTGACCTAAATACCAGCCAAAAGTTTTGTCTCTCTTGCCAAAACATAAAATCTTCATTTTGCCCATATTTACGACTAACGGGTTTGCCTGGCAGTATTCTCTAAAAGCATTTAATTATCTTTGGAGCCCAAGTTCCGTTTGATCAATTATCACTAGGTCATCAGCATATAAAAGGCTCGCTACTTTCCTACCGCTCTTTCTGGGGCTGTGCTTCTTTCAACTTCCAGAGCTACTGGTAGGTCGGCTAGGAAAATTGAAAAGAGGAGGGGGGCCAGGACACAACCCTGTCTTAGCCCATTTCCTATGGCTATTTTCTATGTCAATGACCCTTGGGTGTCCTTAATTACTTGGGCCCAATTCCCACTACGTAGTCCCTTTAGGGACCCACTACGTAGCTGGGTGGGGGTGGGGGCGGTCCACCCCAGGCGGCACTGTTTTGGAGGCGGCGGCCTTTATGATTTATTTAGACTCTCGCTGACATAAGTTATACAGGCCAAAGTCAGTGCTGCGCGCCCCCCCCCCTTGTGACCAGCAAGCACACACCTGCTTGTTAAGACCTACCTACCCCGTTTGTGGTTCCTGTCCCAGGGCCGTTAATCTTGTAGTGCGCAAAAGCGCTGCCAATGATGGCCCTGGGCATAATGTTTGGCCAGCCCTCGCGCTGAAATGTAGCGCAGCACGGCCGCAGTGACGTGTCACGTGCTCGCCGCTCACTTTGCCACTGACCGGCACTCTGCTCAAAGCGCTGAAGCGTCGCCTCTGACACCTGTGTTTCAAGCAACGGGCCGCAGCAGGTGCGGCCAAAGGTGTCCCAGATGCAGCTCCTCACTGTGCCCCCATTGCGCCGTTTAGCCTCTCCTTCCTGCTGCTCCGAATGCATTAACAGCAAACTAAAGTTCGCCTGCTCCCACAGTCACAGGCCTGGGAAGGAGGCCTACTTTAATGCACCCCTGTGGAGAGTGCGGGTTCCTACCGGCCGTGCTCCAATGAACACAGTCGGACCCCGAGGAGCGCCTGAGAGACAGGGCAGTGGGATTGTAAACGAGGGGCTGGTTGCCAGTTACATGCTACACTGGCCTAATCCTTTTGTCGACGGCACACAGACAGCGTTATCAGCTCTTTGAACTCTCCTTTCCATTCAGGTAAAATAGAAAAATCCCAAAGGGTAGGTTTCTAATCAGTACATCACATGCACTCAGATATTCTCTAGGTATCACTCACTTCATTCATTCACCTTAGACGTACTACAATCCCTATTACTATATATACCTGGAGGACCACTGAATTCGATTTACATGTAATTTATTAGTTTCAAGTTGTTTAAAATATCACAATAAAAACTGAATTACAGCTGTAAAGAACACCAATTTCATAAAATCATTTACAGTGTCAATAATCACAAATTAGTACAAGAGAACACAATTAAAAAATTCATGGAGAGAGTTTTATACCAGACCGGTAGTGTTGGTCTTGGAGAGCTACACGTCCCCTATTTCACAATATTGTACACACATTGCTTGACACCATTGATGTATTTTGCTGTTCAAGTAATAGGAAACAAGGGGATTGTGTAGTATGTTACTGGCGTCGACGCGTTTCGATGGGTTCTCAAATTATTCCATCTTTATCAAGACCATTTGATCACTCTCATTAGCAGGTAGCAGTGCATATGTTAGTGCCTATCAAGATGGCGGACTGATGACTGATGATGACTGATGGTGCAAGTGGAAAAGTGCTAAGGAGGTGAACTTCAAAATTTGGCAGGAGTGGTTAACATTTCTGAGAGGTGCCAATAATCCTGCGCTACAGGCAGCCACATGGAGCCCGTCCAATAGAAAGCTGTGGAAATCATTAGACGTATCCTCGTTCCACTACGAACCTCCCTGATGTGCTGTATGTGTTCCTGATACATTAGCCTGTGCTATCCGAGAGTACATTTGTTGTTGCCCGTTGAGTCCTATCCTGCTGCCTCCACACACTGAGTGTTATGTATGTATCTGTATTACAATGATGCAAGCAAGAGTTGATTTACTTTATATTTCATTTCATTTTTTGTAACTGTCTATCAATAACTGAATCAAGTAATCTATGTGATGGAAGAGTTATTGTATTGTTTTTCCTTTTGTTTTCTACTTCAATAAAAACGACTTGAAATTAAAAAAAAAAAGATGGCGGACTGAGGACGCCGCCGTGTAGTCACAGCCTCTGTGAGCTCCCTAACCCTGCCGAACCGCTGCGTAATGGCTTCCTAAGTCACGAACACGACTGTGGGACTGTCTGAATTTGATGGAGCCGTAGTCTGAGGCGTGAGATATGTGCGGCTAGTTAATGAAAGTTGAATGAAAGATCTTTTTTCCGGAGCATGAACAACTACGGGATCGTTTGAGCTTGCCGGAGTCGCTCGCCGGAGGCAGGGGCGTGAGATATGTGCTTCTAGTTAAATGAAAGATCTTTCTTTCCGGAACACCTATTGAGACTTTGTTGCGGGATTCACTTAGCGGCTTAGTGGCGAAGGTGAAACAAAGAAGCAAAAGCTTGGGAAGCATCTAGGGGGCTAATTGGAACAAAAAAAAAGGGCAAGTCACTGGTGTGCCTATCGAGACATTGCTGAGAGACCCACTCAGTGGCGGAGGAGAAAACAAAGCAGGCAAAATAAATCGTGGAAGGCATTTACAAGAGATTTAAAAGAGATTTGAGAGACCTTCGCTCGCTCCAAACCAGAGGAACAAATCAGACGGGGCTCGATTGACATGACAAGAGGGAAGAATCAGATTTAGAGGCATATGAGTGCATGTGATGTACTGATTAGAAACCTACCCTTTGGGATTTTTCTATTTTACACTGTTACAGTGCCACAGTCCCACTGGGTGTTCAAAGGGGCCCCTCTCTCCTTACTACGTATTCCATTCAGGTAAGCCAGAAATATGCCTCCTGCTTTATAATTTACTATTTCTTTAGCAAAGTTTTTATTATTTGTGTCAGTAAACAATATATTTTTGTGACTATTTGGGTAAACTTTAACCTAGGGAGTGCTGCGTGACGATTTAAAAACGACATGCATTACTGGGCCTATGCAAACAATAGTAATGCACCTGGTGTTGGCATGTTGTCACTTTTCACCAGTGGGTGCATTTACATGAAAACATCGTACTTTTCATTGTTCCCTAGTCACCTGCCCAGCTGGGGTCATGCACAACACTTATGCTGGTCTGTGCTGTTGAGTATGTGGGCTCGGCGCATGATGTTTTCTCTAATTGCTGTCTTCGACCAGCCCATCTGGACATAACTAGTTAAATAAAGAGTGGTTCTGTCGGGTGACAACACAAATGATTTACAAATGCTATTCAATGCAATCTACGAAAAGGAAAGAAAGAAACCTCCCTCTGAGAAAAACAAAATACAATCAGGTTCTTACACTGAATGAAAAGAAGACCTGTACGTAATTTGTTGTGTTTTGTATTTATCTGAATTAAATTCATTCAAATTGATTTTCTATACAATAAATACAGTGACTGTCAATATAATAATTGAAGTGCAAACAAGTGAAAATAGTGAATAGTGATCACGTGATAAACACGATATGTACAATAATGATGTATTCCAATACAATCAATATATACAAATATATACAAGTTTTTATTTCCTAAAGGCCATCCGCTGATGCGATTTTCCAGAATCCTATTTATTTCTTTCAGTTCGCTAGAATTGTTGGGCCTGTGAAGAAATGTCGACGTTTCGACCCTTCGGCGCCGGTGTTTAAGGTCGCGGCAGGTCTTTCTCAAGACAAATGTACAAGGCACGACAGTCTGCAAATAAGTCAAAGAAGGGGTATATCAAAGGGGGTTCAATTTATGAGGCTGGGTGATTTGCCTAATAAAACGGGCGGTTGGAGTACTCACCCTAAGATCCAAGTCAGTGTGAATCGTCTGGACCAGAATGGCACAGAGTCCTTTAATCTGTAGAAAAAGGGGGGCTTGTGAGTCTCAGATTCGAGTGCTGGGGGTACCAGCAGGTGACAAATTTAAAGTGATTAAATCGACCAAAAATTGCTACTAAAAAGTACCATGACAGATAATGAAGTTAAGCTTATCTGAAAGGGTGCACCTTGACTAGGGGGCAGATGTATCAAGAAACCATTTTGCACTTCTCAAATAGCGATTGTTAAGGAATCGCTATTTGAGAAGTGCAAAATGGTATGTATGTAGAATTTCGCTATTTTTTAGCGATTCCTTAAAATTCCTTAATTGCGATTAGCAAATTGCTAATCGCAATTAAGGAATAATTTTCCCATTCATTTCTATGGGCCAGGAGGCCCATAGGAATGATTGTGCAGTAATTCTCAAATTGCGAATTCGCAATTTGCTAATCGCAATTTGAGAATTATTTCAAGGGTGCAGGGGTGTCTCATGGACACCCTACTGCACCCCTGAAACTTACATGTGTGTGCATATGGCACACATACATGCCCTATGGGCATGTATGTGTGTCACATGCCACCTTCAAAATAGTCATATTTTGTTTTTTAAAAGGATTTCGCAAATTAACACGAACCTCAAATTGGTGTTAATTTGCGATTCCTTAACCCGAATTCGCAATTTAAAAAAGTTTCATACATGCCATTTAAGGAATCGCAAAATTGCGATTCCTTCAATGCACAAGCAAAATAAGGAATCGCAATTTTTTGCGATTCCTTATTTTGCTAATGTGTGATACATCCCAAAAGATGCTAAATGTCCGTTTGCGATTCCTTAAGGCCGAAATTCGCAGAATTTCGGCCTTAAGGAATCGCAAAAGGCTTGATACATCTAGGCCTAAGTGTCATAGTACGTAGAACAACAATAAAGTTAATCCAAAGGAACTGTGACTTGCCAATTGTACGTAATACAACATTATGTGGACTTACCTTACGCAACTTAAACGGGCAGTTGGATGGTGAACCCAGTGTTGTGTTATGTGGGGCACAAATGGAAGAGTGATCTGCCAAGTATAAAGTATCGCATTGTGCTTCTCAAAAGAGCCATTTGTTGCAAGAAGCAAAGCTCAAATCTGTGGAGGGGTGAGTGATTACGTGCGCACATGCATTAGAAAGAGAGAGTCACACACTGTGGATAACTATTCAGACCGGAAGTCCAGAGCGACCTCAGACCATTTATTTATACCCTTCTGGCCACGCCTGGCCAGAAGGTGATACAAATGTGCACGTAGTTCCGGCCAAGGCCAGAGCTTCCAAGAAACACTAGAACGCTACATTCCTTCCCAAATTAGTCTTTGAAACAAATTGGCTTAACATGCAAAGTCTGCAAGCCTTTGGCTGGGCCTAGGGTTAGGCCTGAGATTGTATTGTCGTCGTCCTCTTACCGGAGTACTCTGGGGGCAAGTTCTCGGAGAAGGCGTCGGTGATTCAGAGATTATGGTTGGGCAGGTGGATACCGGACTGCCCAGCGTAGGTCCCGGCGGCTCACTGGCGGTGCTATGCCTCTCTGGTGTTCCGGTCTGATGTTCAGTGCTGGCCGGTGCTGATGGGATTCGTTTAAACCACGAGACGTTCCTTGTCACTTCTTCTCCATCGCGTCGGACTGTCACTGCAGTGCCCCTGCTTGCTCTGACGGTCCACGGTTCACCTTCATATGGCGTTCAGAACTTTCCACCAGGTCTTCGGGCCTGAATGAGCACACGATCTCCTGGGATCAGTGTTCTGTCTTGGGCTCCTCTTTTCCTGCTCGCCTTGTCATTGGTTCTTTTCCGCCGAGCTTGGGCGCTCTCTGGGCAATATGGCTCGGGCATCCAGCCTTCTGCCATGGGGAGTAAATCATGTCTAGGTCCTGAAAACATGAGAGACCAGGGGGATCTCTGTGTGGTGCTGTGAGGGGTGCTTCTTTACTCCCGTAGGAAGCATTGGAGAGCGTCTTCAGGGTTGGTTCCTTCTACTGCGGATATTCTCAGCACCTTGTTGATAGTTCTCATAAATCTTTCCACTTCGCCATTGGCTTGAGGCCATTGCGGCGTTATGCGGCGATGGTGAATTCCTAGTCTTTGCATGAACTCCTTGAACTCGCTCCCCTGAAAAGGGGGCACGTTGTCTGTTTTAAGCTGTTGAGGAATCCCAAACATGGCTAATATTTTGCTTAGAATGGGTTGTACGTTCGTGAAGCTTGTGGACTGGGCTACCTCCACTATGGGATACTTTGTGTAGCTATCGACTAGAACAACTGTAATTCTCCCGTCTGGAAAACTGCCAAAATCCAGACTAACCCATGACCACGGTGCTGGCGCATGGTCTTCTGTGATGATCGGTGCGGGTGCCTCAGTCCTCCCTGTCAGTTGGCACGCTCGGCAATTCTGTACTATTGCGTCGACATTGTTCTCCAGGTTCGGGAACCAAACTTTCTCCCGCATCCGGGCTTTCATTCTCCTGGTGCCTTGGTGGCCTTCGTGGGCCAACACTGTTGCTTGTTCTTGCAGAGTTACTGGGATAACTACTCTCGAGCCTCTCAGGATGAGTCCATTTTCTGCAATGCTGAGCTCGTTGTGTATCTTCCAGAATTGGCGTAAACGTAGGCGGTCGTCTTCACTCCATCCGTGTACATCTCGCAGGAAACCTTCCCATGACCCTGTGTGTACAGCATTCTCCACTCTCTTCAGGACTGCATCGTTGGCATACTGTTCTATGATTTTCTCGGCTGACATGGCTTGGGGACATGCTCCTTGTGACACCATGTTCACAAGCTCCTCTGTTTGTCTATCAGGCTCTTCCTCTGGCACATCCTCCTTGGCTGGATGTCCCGACAGGAAGTCCGCCGAATTCTTAGCACCGGGTCTATACACAAGGTCCATTTGATACTGTTGAATTTGGATTGCCCACCTCTCGATTCGCGGTGGTGGGTGGGGTGCCGTGCCTTTGAATAATGGAATGAGTGGTTGGTGATCCGTCACCATCCTGAACGGGTGTCCAGTTATGTAGAGGTGAAAGTGGTTGCACGCCCATTTCACGGATAGCGCTTCTCTCTCAATTTGAGAGTATCTCGCCTCAGTGGCAGTGAGGGCTTTGCTCGCAAACGCTAATGGCGCCCATACTCCTGGTTCTGTTTCCTGAGTGAGGAGGGCTCCCAGTCCGACTGGGCTGGCGTCTACTAGTATTTCTGTGTGTTTGGACGTGTTGAAGTATGCCATGGTCGTCCCATCTAGCAATGCATTTTTGATCTTCTTGAACGCTTCTTCCTCGATTTCTGTCCACTTCCACGGATTCTCCTTTTTGGTTAGGTTTCGCAGAGGTTCAGCAATGGTGGCCAGGTTCGGTATGAATCTTGTACAATATTGTGCCATGCCTAGGAAGCTCCTCACTTCTGAGGCTGTGGTCGGCGCTGGTGCATGCTTAATAGCTTGTGATTTTCTGGGATCAACTTGAACTCCATCGGAGTTAAAGACGTAACCAAAGAACTCTATTGATTTCTGAAAGAACTTGCATTTGTCCTTGTGTAATGTTACTCCATGTTCGGCTAGTCTCTTGAGCGTGGATCTCAGTCGCTGATGATGTTCCTCGCTGGTCTTGGAGTGTATCAGAATGTCATCGCTTACGTTTAATACTCCTTGCAGACCAGATAGTATTTCCCTGATGGTATTTTGAAATATTTCAGCTGCTGAGGATATTCCGAAGTTTAATCTCTTGTACCTTCTGAGGCCTAGGTGGGTTGAGAACGTCGTTATATATCTGCTTTCTTCAGCTAGTCTCAGCTGGTGGTACCCAGCATTTAAGTCTAGTTTGGAGAACCACTGGGCTCCGTTTAGGTCCGTGAGTATGTCATCTACAGTGGGCGTTATATGTCTTTCTTGTTTTATTGCCTTGTTGGGCATCCGCATGTCGATGCAAATCCTTATTTTTCCTGGTTGTCGGGGTTTCTCCACTATCACCATGGTCGATACCCATGGCGTCGGTCCAGTAACTTTCTCTATTACTCCTTGTTTCTCCAGTTGTGTCAGCTCTTGTTCGACTGCGGATCTTAAGTGAAACGGAACCCTTCGGTGTTTCAGGGCTATTGGTTGGATGGCTTTGTCAATATGCAGCTTGACAGGTTGTCGTTTGATTGTGCCTAGGCCTTCGAAGAGTGACGGAAACATTTGTAGAATATCTTTGGTTTGAAGTGTTTTGACGGCGTTCGCGAATGCAATAAGGTTAATGTCTTCTGCCGTGTGGCTCCCCACTAGAAGATCTGCTTCTTTATCGGTTACATGAAACGTTGTTGTTACTTCACGGTCTTCCGTCTTAACTTGTACCTGCATTTTTACTTGTAGAGGAAGTGGTGTCTGGCTGCCATATGTCATTATCTTGATTTTAGATGGTGTCAACTGCGGTCTAGGGTTGAGGCTTTTGTAGTGCTGTATACCCATCACGTTCACTGTTGCACCGGTATCTATAACTCCGGTGACTTCTGACCCATCAATTTGGATTTGACATTTCGGTTGCGGTCTTCGCCTTCTCTTTAGGTCTTTCGTGAAGGATACAAAGTAGCACTCGCCCTCATCTTCTGTGGAGGAATCATCTAACCGTATGTGGCGGTGTTGTCTGGACATCATGGGTCTTGACTGTCGAGTTTCTTCCAGGCTTAGCTGTCTGACTGCCCCTGTTATGGTCTTCCTCCCTGCTGGGTTTCTTCCGCTGAATCCTCCTCAGCATACGCTGGCAAAGTGGTTCGGTATTCCGCACTTAGAGCATGTCTTTCCTCTCGCAGGACAGCCATCTTGTTTGTGTTTGTCACGTCCGCAGAAGCCGCATGGCGGCCGTCTCGGTGTCCTGGTCGGCCATCTTCCCCGTCTGCCCCTACTTGAGGCGCGGATGGCATCCACTCTTTTTGTTTTTACGACGGCTCCTGCTTCTGCTTGAGGGGTCAGGGCAGCTTCCATCGCTGTAGACCGGACCTCAGACAATTCGTGTGACCGTGCAAGCATGAGTATTTCCTCTAGTGTGATGTTGGGTTGGCGCAGTATTAGTGTTCTCAGAGTCTTATCCCGGCATCCCTGAATGATCTGCGCCATGACTTCCTTGGTATGATCATCTTCGGTACATGTGCTCACCAGTTCCCTCAGCCGGGCATGGAAGGCATCCATCGTCTCACCTTCTCTTTGTCTAGATTGTCTAAATTTGAATCTTTCATAGTGTGGGTTGAGTTGGGGGTCAAAGTGCGCATTGAGCGCTCGCACTGCGGCATCATAGTCATTAGCATTGCCGGTGTCCGGAAGGTGAGAGAAGAGTTTGTAGATCTCGGTTCCCCCGAAGTGCAGCAGCAGAGATCGTTTGACTGTATTATCGGTTTCACAGGTGGCTACGAAGTAGTTGTTAAGTTGTCCAATCCAAACTGCCCATCTTGGTGCCGCTGTGGCTGGGTCGATTAGCTCACTGAATGGTGGGAGGGCTTGAATTTGTGAGTGGGCTGACTGTTGTGCTGGCTGGACTGGGGGTATTGCTTGCTGCTGTGCTGCTGGTTGTTGCACTACTTGTTGTTGCGCTGCTTGCTGTGGCGCTGCTTGTTGTGGCGCTACTTGCTGGTTCTGATTGCCTCCTGCATTGCCTGGTGGGTTTGACATCGTGTTCGTGCTCACTCACTGCCTGTTGTGCGTAGGGTGGTGTTAATGAGCTTCTTTGTGGCTGGCTTAACTGTTTATTAGTTACTGTTCATTAGTTTGTGACCTTTATTAATAGTTTTCTTTTTCTCTATTGATTTTGCCAGTGTTTGTTTGTTGGCTTGTGCTCGTTTGTTCCTCTTGTGTCCCCCACCTTCGCTGGCTGCTGGACGTGCCTTAATTGTCGGCCGTGCCCCTTTTCCAGGCAGGTGCGGGGTTGATTTTGCGCGTCTCGCCGCTTCGCTCGGCACTCGCGCTCACCTGTGTCACTCTCTGACGCTCTTGCCGGGCCTTCTGCTTCTTTCGCGCATGAGCGCTTGATGTGCCTGCTCGCTGGGCCTTTCCACACGCACGCATGCAGATGGTGCTCCCGGCCCTTTATCGCTCGCCGTGCCGGTGCCCCTATGCAGCTCAGGGCTTACGCTGCTCACCGGTGCGGCTGGCGGTGTCGTCGGGCCTCTGGATCCTGCCCGTGCTCTCACGTCGGGTGTTTTACTCGGCGCTGGCCTTTCTTGCTTTTAGTAGCGCTCCGTCACACCTGTTGACTCTTCTGTCGGCGTCTCATCTGGGATGGCTTCGTTATCTGGATCCCACCCTCATCGCCAGTGTGGAGGGGTGAGTGATTACGTGCGCACATGCATTAGAAAGAGAGAGGCACACACTGTGGATAACTATTCGGACCGGAAGTCCCGAGCGACCTCCGAACATTTATTTATACCTTTCTGGCCACGCCTGGCCAGAAGGTGATACAAATGTGCACGTAGTTCCGGCCAAGGCCGGAGCTTCCAAGAAACACTAGAGCGCTACAAAATCCATCTAGTAATTAGACACAAAGGAGTAAATTAAATATCGAGTGGTCCGGTTAAATACTAAATTGAAATTGATTTACGATAGAGTAACCCAACCTGTGCTCATAGTGGATACGGCGAAGTGGCTAGGTAGTGAATAACTCTTAGTTAAAAACTCAACACCCAATCCGTGTTTATATCATGGTCAATACGGCAGAGGGATGACAACGCTTACCGGGAACTGTGTGAATATCGCGCTATGGTTATATGGCAAGGCTGCTCATCCGGCGGCTGCAAACAGTCAGCTTACCGCCGGTGCCGAAAGGTGGGGTTTAAAACGTTGTAGCGTGAAGGCGCTAATGCGTCACTGGTGCGGCGTCGTTTCTATGGCAACCCAAGCGTCGCTTGCTATTATACGCAAGACGTTTTACTTCCACTATCTAGGAGGGAGGGCGCACTGTTAACCGTGCAACTTGTATTTACTCCCCGAATCTAGGCGGGATTACGAAGTACTCATTTTCCTATACAGAGAAATGGTTACGATGGCATGAAAGTTACATGTTACAAGTTACGTGTAGATCTTGGTGGAACCTGGGCTGAGTGCCCCAGCTGTGGCTTCCTCCCCCAACCTGTCTTACCCCCACGCCTGGTCAGGAACGCCGGTGTTGCAACCATTAGGGCGGGACTGATTAACGCTAGATCGATGGTTAAACATGCTGCAGATATTTTCGATCTACTGGTGGATGGCCAGCTGGATGTTCTGTTCGTCACGGAGACGTGGATGACCAGCACCTCCGCTCCGAGTGTGGAACTGGCTGTCCCCAGAGGCTTTAAAATTGCGAGGGTAGACAGACCTTTGGGGAGAGGAGGCGGATTGGCCGTCATTTACAGGGAGGGGTGGTCCTTTGCTGCTGAGCCTCCGATTGCGAGTGTTTATGGCGAGGTTCTTCACTTTGCTATAAAACTATCCCCGCACTTCACCTTAGGTGGTTCCGTGATTTATAGGCCCCCTGGCCAGGCCAATCATTTCCTTGACTCCTTAGAAGAATATATAGTGCCACAGGCCTTAAGCTTCCCTAGGTTCCTTCTGGTCGGCGACCTTAATATTCATGTAGACACCCCTGACTCACCGGATGCCCGTAGGCTCGGCGAAATTCTTACCCTGGCACAGCTCAATCAATGGGTTACTGTCCCAACTCATGAGGGAGGTCATCTGCTTGATTTGGTCTGCTCCAATTTCCCGATTCAATCTGTGACAGTGGAAAAAACAACTTGGTCTGACCATGACCTGGTCAGGTTTGAGTGGTTATCTGAGGAACCTGGTCCCACGCCCACCATCAGTCACGCCCAAAAGATCAACTTGCCCGTGTTTAGACAGGCCCTGTCCAGAGCTCGCCCGAAAACTACGATGCTTCTGGACGAGGCGGTCGGCGAGTTTAACGAGTGGGTGCGGCAGGCGGCCTCTGCTTCCATCAAACGTACAACTGTGTCTAGGGTACGACACTCTCCCTCCCAACCCTGGTTCTCTCCTGAACTGAGGGTGATGAAACTTGGCTGTAAAAAATTAGAACGTGCGTGGAGATGCAGCTATAGCCCAGAGGCTAAAGCCGCTCTACGTCTAGCACAGAAAAGTTACTATGCAGCCATCAAGGGAGCAAAAGGGAACTACTACGCAGGGCGTATTGCAAAAGCAGATAACAATAGCAGAGAGATCTTCGCTATTGTCAAGAGCTTTGTTGCGCCTGTAGCTGATGCAGTTGCTCTTCCGTCCTCTGCGCAATGGTGCGAGGATTTGTCCACCTTTTTTATTAGTAAAATAGCGAGGATCCAGCAGGACCTTATGGCGGCTATGTCTGCTGACTGCGTAGTGACTGACATGTGTCCCATATTATGTCCTTACTCTGGACAACAGCTTCTGAACTTTGGCCAAGTTGCTGAGGGTGATATCTTGCCCCTCTTGCAATCGCTGAAATCGGGTTCTCCCGCTGATCCGTGCCCGGCTCGGGTGCTTTCGGAGGTGGCGGATTTGGTTTGTTCTGAGATCACACAGATAGTGAACCTCTCCTTGGCCTCAGGGGAGGTGCCGCTTGGGTGGAAACAAGCCAAACTTCTGCCGCTTTTGAAAAAACCAGGACTGGACGCGACGGTTCCTGGGAACTATCGTCCAATATCTCTTTTGCCAGCACTTACGAAAGTTTGTGAGAAGGTGGTGCTTCAACAATTGGAGAATTTTGTTGAATCTTCCAATGCCCTCCATCCTGCCCAATCGGGTTTCAGAGCTACTTATAGCACTGAGACGGCGCTAGTGGAGATGACTGAGGCGAATCGGGACTGTTTGGACGGAGGCGGTAGAGCGGTCCTAATTTTACTGGACCTCTCTGCCGCGTTCGATACCGTCCCCTACGAACTCCTTCTCGCTAGGCTGTCCACTATTGGCATTGGGGGAATGGTGCTGTCTTGGTTGTCTTCGTTTCTCTCCGACAGGTCCCAGCAGGTCTGGATGCCCCCCTACGCCTCAAATCCTAAACCACTTCTCACGGGGGTCCCCCAGGGCTCCACTCTTAGCCCCTTACTGTTCAATGTTTACATCACCCCCCTGGTTTATCTAGCGGAACAGTATGGGGCTAAGATAATTGGGTATGCGGATGATACCCAACTGCTGTTCACCTGGCCTGACGATAATTTGGACCCATCAGTAGTTCATCGGTGTCTGTCCTCTGTATTTCGCTGGCTGACTCAGGCCCAGCTGAAGTGCAATGAGGACAAGTCGGAGGTGCTTTTTTACGGTTCCTTCCCCCCTCTGTTTAAGAACACATTGTGGCCCCCTAACATCCCTAGCCTGAAAGAGATGGGAAGACCGGCAAAAAACCTGGGCATCTGGTTTGCAGAGGATCTCAGATTTGAGGAGCATATAAAAAAGCTGACAGGCACCTGCTTTGCCACGCTGAAAATGCTCCGCAAGTTTTTTCCTCTGCTCCCTAAAGAGGCTAAGGAGACGGTTGCCCGAGCTCTTATACTGGCAAGGCTGGACTACGCAAATGCTTTGTTCAGCGGTATTCCGGCCTACCTGGTGAAGCGCCTGCAAATCATCCAGTACGCGGCCGTCCGTCTGATTTTTAACATCCCCAGATGGAAGAGCGTACGTGCTGAGATGAGCACCATTCATTGGCTCCCGGTTGTGCAGCGCATCCTGTTTAAATCTCTGGTGCTGGCGTTCAGAGCCATTCACGACCAAGGCCCCGTCTATCTGAGAAAGAGATTTATTTGTTATGTGCCAACACGCTCTCTTAGATCATCCACGCAGCTGAAACTGTCCCTTCCCCGTTTCAAACGTGCCAGACTTGGTGGCCAGTCAATCTCTGTGATTGTGGCCAGGGCGTGGAACACTCTACCTCTTTATCTGCATTCCTCCCAATCTGTGGCGTTATTTAAGAAAAATTTAAAAACACACTTATTCAAGAGTTTAACATAAGTTGTTCTCTCTGTGGTTCTGTTTCCCGCCTTTCCCCTCGCGCCAGGATACTCTCAAGTAACGGAGCGCGCTACAAAATAGTTTATACATACATACATACATACATGCATATTTCTACATAATGCGAATTACACAATTCAAATACACTCGAGGTAAAGTCTGTTACAAACGTTTTACTTAACATCTGGACATAACTGGTAGGCCAGACGAATCTGAACTTCACACTTACCAGTGAAGCCCTCCAGTAATTTGCGTTGGTGACAGGCTGGAGGAGAGGCCCTGATTGCATCCCTAACATGACCCACGGGAGAAAGACACTTCAACAGAAAGGCTGTCTGTCACATGACAGCGCTAGCACAATCAAGCAGCACTGTAACACCTTCAGAGAGGAGTCGAGGCCATCCCTTCTGTGTCAATGTGCAGTGGCCTGGAGTCTGCAGCTGTGGTGCACTTTGCCATGAGCTCTTTTACTTCAATATTAAACCGGTTAAATCTTATTGGCAATTTTGCATTCATTTATCACTACGGGCCCTCGTGTGAAGTTAGATCCTTTCCATTTCTGGTGCTGTGCAGAAGTTTTAAGATCTCCTTAGAGTGTTTTGTTGCTCAAATTGGTGTCATTTCTGATATTTACGTTTCCCTCATCTTCATTGCTTGATTTTGCACACAAGAAAGTGTCACTCATAGTTACTGTATGCCGTCATAATTACACTGAAATTATGAAAATGTTAGATAGCAATCTGAAACCTTGACAGATATGCACAGTTTAATAATTAGTGCTTGTGTCATCGCCACAGCAGAGTGGCACGCACAATCTGATCATCTCTGATAAATTATTTCAGACACACACAATCAATTTAGTTTAAAATCTGCAGGCAGGGCTGCTCTGTCTCATCATCCTTCTGAGTAAGCCTGGTTTATCTGCAGATCGGATTTAAGCACAGTGAATCTGCAGACCCGGCCGCAGTGCTGCTCTGTCTCCTCATCCTTATCATGGGCGACCTGACTAACTGGGTTTATCTTCACAGACTACTGGTCAGTGTGTGACAGTTTTAGCAGCCAGGCTGGCTTTCGCTGCTCTCTCGGCACTGGGGCCCGTCCGGTGGGGGAGGTAGCGGGTGAGTTTCTTGTTGGTCAATGGTCTGTAATTTCTGATATTTAGAAGTTTCCCTATTCTTCGTTGCATGATTTTTGCTTGTGAGAAAGTGTCACTCTTAGTCGTTGGAATGTCACTCATAATTTCACAGAATTTTTAAAAATGTCACACATAGCAATCTGAAACCTTGGCAGCTATGCTATCACACTCCTCCGGACTCTGCCCAAGTAAGTACCACCAGCCTGTTGAGAGTGGGGTAAAAAATCTGGACTAGTGGTTCATTAGAGTCAGCTGACTCACGGACTCCGGCCACCACAGTGAGCATGTGCGTAATAGCATGATTGCTGGGCAAGCCTCGGGAGAGCCTGTGAGACACCCATAGCGGTCACAGTCAGGCAGGATGACAAATATGTGTGAAAGTATTTTAAAAAATCACACCAGTATTATTAAGCGAGTGGCCCGGGGTGCTGTGCGCAGCCCTCTACAACTGCAAGTTCAGATAGTTAACACTTACTGGCACTAGTTAATAGACCAATGTAAAACTAGCATTCCAATGATACATGTGAGAAGAAGCATTTGTGCCCGAAATTTGACAGTGAGATGAGATTCAAAATTCGAGTCCCAGACTTAAGCTCACACAATCACGGTGCTGCGGATGCCATGGGCGGCAATCTGAGGGATAGCCCCGGGCGCCACAAGCTCTAGCTACGCCCCTGAGTAGGCCTTCCGGTATATCATACTTTGCCAAGCACTCCCATAAACTCTTTCGGTCCACTAAATCAAAGGCTGCCCGAAAATCAATGAAGCAACAATACCTTTTCCCCCTTTGCTCCATCGATTTCCGGGTAAGTGCCCAGAGGGCAAAACAGTGGTCTATGGTGGAATGACCTTCTTTAAATCCCCCTTGTTCAACTGGTACAACTGAGTTCTGGTCTGCCCAATTTTTTAGTTTACTTAGAACTATTTTTGCAAAGATCTTCTCCCCAATATCTATCAAATTAATTAATATGTAGTTTTTTGGGGTTTCCATATTGCCTTTCTTATGTATGGGCCTTAATATTGCCCCTTTCCAGTTGTTAGGGACCCTCCCAGTATCTAAAATAGCTCAGAACATTTTAGCATAGAATTCTGCCCACCAATCCATCTGGGTTTCGATTATCAATGCAGGGAGGTTGTCTGGGCCTGCTGCTTTTGCTAAGTTCAGACATTTTATCGTATTTTTCACTTCTGAGACAGAGAAGTCGTGTTTTAAATTTACAACCAGACCGCTCCAATCCGGTTGCGAACCCTCTTCTGAATCTCTCCCTGGGCTATATAAATCCCGCAAATACTCCTCCCAAGCTGCTTCTTCTACCATACAGTTCATTTCGGCCACCGGATGGTCCGCAGCCGAATGAACTAGTTTACAGAACTGGCGTACGTTCTTTGTTTCTATTGCCTCGAGCAATTTTGACCAACACTCTTCTTTATACTCTCTTTTTGCCCTCCCAATTAGCCTAGTATATTCTCTTTTTAATTTCGTGAGCACCTCACCCCTGCCCTGATCGTACTTTATGCTTAGACTACGTGCTATTCTCTCTTCTTTTCCAGGCATTCTTTTGTAAACCACCTTCTTTGTCTCTCCGGCTTTCTTTGGTTCATTTTATTATTTATTTTATCCTTCCTCGGTCCATCGCTGAGAGTTTGGACCACTTCTTCAATTTTGCACACATACTAATATAGGCACTGATCACTTACTGTGTCCAGGTCTAGATTTTACTAGCCGGGCAATATATTCTTCCGTTAGCCTAGTTGTGGTTCGCCTGGGGCATCCCACTTGTTGTTCAATAACTGTGGTACAGGGCTTCAAAAGTACCTCTATGAGTTCCAATTCTAAAAGGTTATGATCACTCCCTTCTCTATTGGAAATCCTAAAATCTTTCATATATTGGAAACTCCATGGTGTCGTAAAAACGTAATCAATTGAACAATTTTGTGAGTCCAATTTATACGTTTTCTTTGCTGGGCAGTCTAGGGTTGATCTTCCGTTTAAACAAAATAGGCTTTTAGACCCCAAGTAGTTTCCCATCTGGATATCCTTGGAAGTGGCTACACAGTCTGGGTAAGTTGCTTGTGTTACATCATAGGCCTCCAGCAATTCTTGGAACCAACAATCTACTTTCTTGGGGTGTAATTTATGATTGAAATCACCCATTACATAAACAGATCCATACCATACTTTTCACACATTATATCCATATCTTCTTTAAAATGCCCCATTTCGACGGCGTATTCCTCTGTAGTACCCCATTGCATATACACATTTACCAGCATTATCATATTCTTTTTATCAATGGCAGATAGAGTTATTCTACATGCAAGCAACCATTTACATTTTACAGGTATTTCGGTCACCCTTTTCACTATTTTAGTTGACAGCAATGTCATTATTCCCCCCACTGGGCGGCCAAATCGTTGCTTCTTTGCTAAGCGATTGAACTGACAGAAACCGTCAAATGTCGGGGTCTTGCCACATAGCCAAGTTTCCTGGATACAAATGATCTCGGTATTTTTTCCCAGATCCCTTATATTTTCTTGTTTAAATTCATCTCCAAGGCCATTTATGTTCCAGGAAGCTATTCTTATGCCATGTGGCGTACCCTTTACCTATTCCACATCATCTAACAATCCTTCCTCCCCACGCCCCTCGATGTATCTCTTTGGGGGACCTACGTGGCTTATATCCTTACTCCAGTTTCCCCACCAATTTTCCACATCTGAGTTGTTTGCTACTATTTTGATATTTTCCAAGGGAGCTACTTCGTCTTGATCTTCTTCCGGATCGGTTATTATTACCTGCCTCTTACTTAAACCTGCATGACACCTTAAAAAGTTTGTTTGTTGCCGCTCTAACCCTTCTACTTCTAATTGTATTTCCTCTTTAGATGTTATCCTTATCCCCTCTTTCTGTATCTCACTTGCTGCTTTCTCAATCATAGTCTTCACCAGGTCGGAGTACATCAATATCCTGGTCACCTCCTTTCCGTCCTTATTTTGCCTAAATCCCACTTGTCTTAGGTCGTTTGATCCTATACCTTTCAAATTTGGGCACTTGGCGAATACTTGCAGGAGTTGTGACCTATTTAGCGGCGACCTCTTCCTTAACTTCTTACTCCCTTTACCTAATGGGATTGGCTCGAAATATAGCCACTTATTCTCTTTACCCTCCTTCCTTACCCCATTTAATGCCAAATGTTGTCTAATGGGGCCCTTATTTTTCTGATTAATTGGCCCACTAGTTCCTACCTCCCGAGTAACCCTGGTTTGAAGTTTGTCTCCATAACCGAGACCTGACTGATTACTGGGTTCTTTAGAGTGTATTGGAGTTTTGTCTCTAACTAGTTTCTTCTGCGTTTCTAAACTTCCCTCTAAATGCGTGCTTATGTCTTGCTTCTTTGAGGTTTTCTTCCTTGTTATGGACCTAGTGGGGTTGAGTGCCTTTGATTTTTGTACCCTTTCCTCACCACTCACTTTTGCCACCTTTGGGCTTTTCGCTATCTTAACGCTCCCCTTTTTTCTGGGTTCCTTGTTACTTGCCTCGCTCTATTTATTTGCCCGAATCTGGACGCCTCTCTTCTCCTTATTACTCTCATTGGCCATTTTGAAATATATATCTCATGCATTTCCTTTGGTAGGGCAGCTATTTTGGCCTGTTCCTCTACCAGAGGCTGTGGATCGAGTCTGGGACTGGTCTTACCATAGATGGCATTTGGCATCTAATCCCCTGTAGCTCTCCCTCTATCTTAGCTAAATAATTTTTTTGCACTTTTAAAATATCATTGTTTGGCAATGTGACTTCTAAAAGTCCTTGTAGAGTTCTTTGTAGTATTAGCATTAAGTCCAGCATTGATGAAGCGGGCGTTGCTGAAAGTTCCAGGTTTGACTCTGGGGTTAGATTCAGTTCCACGCTTTGTTCTATCACAGCTTTCTGGTTCTCAAGCGGGCGCTGCCTTTGACTTCTACTCAGTCTTGACTCACTACTCGGTGAGCCATCTTCCTCCATCCTTGTATCCTACTCTGAGACCGCACCATCCTGAGGATCCGTCTCCGGGTCATTGGAAAAAAGACCCCTTGGTGAGGAGGACAACCGCAGTGATGATATCACTCTATGATCCAGTAAGAGCTGTAGGGACTGGCTGGCCAGGATTGGTGATTCAGTTATATGCACTTTGCAGGGTAGGGAGATATTCCCATTAACACTCTCATTTAGTGGTATTGCCTCTACTATCTCTATGTTGAGGGCTTTTGCAGGTGAGAAGACTTTTTTAAAGTGTTTCCTCACAAATTATTTTATTGACTTTGCAGCAGTGCTATCCTGTTTTTTGCTGGCAGCCATATTTCTCTTTGTTTTTTTCTTTATTCACTTCTCTGTTTTCCACTCTGGACTCCCTCCACTTTCTTCAGAGAGTCCCGGCTTTGCTGGAATTGTTCTTGTCCTCAAATTGTGCCCCAGAGTATTTTTAGGTTTCTTAGGGGCCATCCCTGCTACTTGGCCCTGGGGTTCCCGCTCCCACGAGATCAAAGAAGGGCTCTTGCTCTTTTTAATTCTCCGGGGGGCACGGATGTAATTCAACTGGCCATCCGTCCAGCGGTCTATACTCCAGGCACTCTCAGGCTCTCTCACACTCTACACTTACCTCTGCTGAGCTCGTCGGATTTCCCGAGTCCTGAACCCGAGCCCGAATGACGAAGTACATCAATTTGAGCTGCCAAGCCGAAACGGCGTTCTGGAGCCGCTGCCGAACGGCCGGCCGGCTCTGCTCGTTGTTCTTCCTTGTCTCCTTCTCCTCATCGGCGTTGGCGTCAGTGCAAAAATGCGACGGTACTGGCGCTTGCACTGACACTGCCGCTGACGTATGGCGTATGGCGTTCGTGCGGGCGTAGGGCTGGGCTGGTCTACGGGAAGAGGCGGACGGCGTTTCGCACAGCAGAGGATCCAGAAGAGCATTGAACGACAACTGAAAATTCCTCCATTTACACCTGCCAACAGCTATCAACAGATATTGAAATATGTGGCGACACACCAGGAAACAGGATCATGCTGTTGACTTGAGAGGAGACTGGGCTGCCATAGTAGCAGCCGATAGGGATAGGAAGCCTGGTGAGAAACCTAGTCAGCTCATACTGGATCTTCCTGGAAACATACTCACTTATATAAAAACGATAGTCCCGGCAAGGAAAATAGATTGGGCACTTCTCACTGCTTGAAAATAAAAACAGGGAGAGGCTGTCCCTGATTTCTTTACTTGTTTTGAGGAACTGTTCCACGATTTTAGTGGGCAAGATATATCTACACCTACGGGTGCACATTTATTTGTAGATCGATATGTGGGAAATGTACTTCCTGACATATTGGTTCGCTTAAAAAATTCTAATAGTACATGGGCTTCAGTAACCCCGAAAGCTATATTAGATCTGGCTCAGTATTAGCAGAATCAGGTGACCACTGAGCAAGAACGAAAAGAAGGAAAACTAAAAGAATTGAAAACTAAGGTAATGATGGTCCAGGCCTACGGACCTCAAGGTTGAGGCCAAAATTATGGTCAGAATTATAGACAAGCACCTACAGTAGGGCCACCGCGTAGACAAACTCCACTAGGGCCGGATCAATGTGCTTATTGTAAGGAGAAGGGACATTGGTGGTCCGAATGTCCTGTTTTAGCTGCTGGTGGGAGAGGAAGGGGACAAATGAATGGTAGTCGGGGGACTTCAGCTCCCCGACAGCAGCCACAGCAGGTTCAAGCTCCAGAGACAAATAGGTCAGGGAATTATTTTGATCAACGAAATAATCAATATTCTATGGAGGATTGGGAATCAGAGGAAACTGTGGAAAGACATTTTGCCTAGGACAGCGTAGGACAAGGAGAACTAATTGAGATACCTGTAGACTAGTCAGGACCCTATATAACAGCCACCATACTTGGGCAGGATCAGAAATTTTTTGTGGATACAGGGGCGACACATAGTGCGATATCTCAGAAACTGGTTCCTGGGACACCCTTGTCTGGCCAAGTAATTACATCAATTGGATTTGATAGAACACCAACTCCTAGCCCTGTGTCCCAAAAACTACCTTTGCGGGTTAAGAATTTCCTCACTACAGCCCCCATTTTACTCCCCCCATATGCTCCAGATAATCTGATGGGACTCAATCTTTTGAAATATTTCTATGCTACTATACATAGTTCCCCATCTGGAGTACGTGTCATTTTTGGGAAAAAGACATTACCTAAACAATACAACTTTTCTTTATGTTCGGACCTTGATTCTGTCCCTTCATGTGTTTGGGCTACTGCTGACGCAGATGTGGGAAGAATAGACATTTCCCCAGTGCATATACAGGTTTGGGAGGATGCTTCCTTATCAAGGAACCCGCAATATAAATTATCAAAGGAAGATGAGGATGCGCTGATATCTATCATTGATGACATGATACGTACAGGATTTTTTGATTAGGTTTCCTCTAATATATGTAATAGCCCCATTCTCCACATCCTAAAACGGGGCGATGGAACAGGGGATAAGATTTACCGATTTGTGATTGATTTAAGAGAAGTCAACAAAATAGTGATTCCTCAATATCCTGTTGTCTCTGATATTACAGCCTTGTTGACATTAATCCACTGTATTTTCCATTATTTACCTCAAGAACGCATTTTTCTCTATTCCTATACATGAAAACAGTAGATATCTATTTGGGTTTTCATTACGGGGCCGCTCATTTAGATATTGTAGGGCTCCACAAGGCTATATAGAAAGTCCTAGCATTTACAGTCAGGCACTTAAACGACATTCGGTTGAACTTCTTTTGACACCAGGAGTTACACTTGTGCAATATGTCTATGACATTTTGTTGGCAGCAGACACAATTGAGCATTGTAAAGAGGCCACTCTCACCCTATTGCATCATCTTGCTGATAAGGGACATAAAGTCTTTAAGAAGAAGCTGCAATATTGCAATTCTGAGGTCACTTATTTGGGTCACCTCTTGTCTAAGGAAGGTCGCACTTTGACTAAAGAGAGGAGTCAAACTATCCTAAGAATTCCTATTCCAAGTACTCAAAAAGAAGTCAGGGCACTTATTGGTATTACTTCCTACTGTAGACAGTGGATCCTGAACTTCTCACTTATCATCAAACCTCTTTTGTCCCTTGTTACTAAGGACACTCCCACTCCTCTACCATGGACATCCGAATGTCAGGAAGCATATCAGCAGCTTTGTGCATCCTTTTGTTCTGTTCCAGTGTTAGACACTCCAGACTATGCAAAACCTTTCATACTATATGTACACGAGTGAGAAGGATGTGCATTGTCAGTGTTGACACAACCATATAGTAGCAAGCATCGTCCATGTGCTTATTTCTCAGCTGTATTTGACCCAGTGGCCAGAGGACTTCCAGGTTTTCTTAGAGCAGTTGCTGCCACCGCCATCTCTATACGACAATCTGAAGGGATAGTGTTGAGTAACAAGCTTATGGTTATGATACCCCATTCTGTAGATGCGCTCCTGAATCAGATTGAGACACAACACTTGACTAGCGCTAGACTCACAGGATACGAACTTAAGCTTTTGGCACCTCATATCACACTCAAGAGATGTTTTACATTAAACCCAGCTACATTGTTACCTTTGCCAGTGAACAAACTCAAGATGTACACAATTGTATTTTCCTCACAGAAGAACAAACTAAGGGAAGAATTGATCTTATGGATACACCTTTGTCAGATCCTGAGGGTGAACTATGGGTGGATGACTCTTGTTTAAGACTACCTGATGGCACCACCTCTGCATCCTATGCTATAACCACATTACAGACAGTGGTGGAAACAGCCCGTATCAGACAAAAATCTGCCCAAGCTGCTGAACTCATTGCACTATTGAGGGCTTGAGAACTCTGTCAGGGATTATCAGTAAATATTTATATGGGTAGCCAGTATGCATTTGGTATGGCACACAATTTTGGTAAGCTTTGGAAGGCACGAGGATTCCTAACCTCTCGTGGTTCTAAAATACAACATGGCGAGTTGGTAAATAGTCTTCTTACTTCCTTGACATTACCAAAAAGTGTAGCCATTATCAAATGTACTGCCCACAAGAAAATTATAGACAAGGAGGGAAAAGGAAATGCTTTCGCTGAGGAAGTTGCACGAGATACTGCAAGTGCACTCACAAGTAAAGTATATGTACTACGATCCCAAGCTGACAGATGGGAAAACATTTACACAGAGATTAAGGAAATACAGCAGTCAGACACTGAACAAGAAAGGACAGAAATTAAGTTAGATGATGAGGCATGTTGGAGGTAAAAAGATATGTAAAAATGGAAATTGCCCTATGCCTATTAATTACCTTTTGTGACTATGGCTCATGGACCTGCTCATGTTAGTGCCAAAAATACCATCTCCCAACTAGAACAGGTTTGGGATAATAAGCACATTCGGAAAACGGCTGAGCATTTGGGTAAAAATTGCATGATATGTCTACAGCACAATCCTGGGAAGGGAGTATCAACCCCTACTGGTGGATTTTCTCCACCTCAGGTTCCCTTTGAAGCACTCCAAATGGACTACATCCAGGTAGAGTGCTGTAACAACTTCAAGTATGTACTAGTAGTGGTTTGTTCCTTTAGTAAGTGGGTAGAAGCTTATCCCACCAAAGACAACACAGCTTTGACAACAGCCAAAATTCTGTTAGAGGAGTTCTTCTCCCGTTTTGGAATTTGTAGAGTCCTATGGAGTGATAACAGCCCCCATTTCACTGGGCAGATAATAGAGTACCTAATGAAGGGTTTAGGGGTAAAACAGAAATTTCATGCTGCTAATTATCCTCAGGCCGCTGGTCTGGTAGAAAGGTACAATGCCACAATGAAGTTGAAACTAGCAAAGATACAAGCAATGACGGGCCTTAATTGGCCAGATGCCTTGCCTCTAGCATTGTTATCTGTTTGGCCCATCCCACATAGTAAGATTGGACTTTCTCCCTATTAGATAGTCTTTGGTAGGCCTATGAATGTATGGGGACCCCCAAGGCCAAATGTAATTAAAGAAATACAGTACCCTGTTTTGAGTGATTAACTTAGAAACTTGACTGAGAAAATGCATCTGATTCATCAGCAGGTGCATGAAGCTATTCCAGACAAGTCAGAGGGTCTGGCGAATAGTCTTCAACCTGGGGACTTCGTCCTCGTAAAGAACTTCCAGCGTTCTAAGAATTTGGAGCCTCGCTGGAAGAATCCAGAGCAGATCCTGCTTGCGACTTGAACTGCTCTCCGTGTCACCAACAGACGCCATTTGATCAATGCAGTGCACTGCAAGCGAATTCCAGCGACTGTTCTCCAGCCAGAAGGCAGAAACCATCTGAAAGACATCTTACAGACTCAGAAAAGTGTTGCTCCTCTGAACAAAAATACTTTGATCCCTGATCAAACTACGCCTTCAGCAACAAGGTACGATTTACGACCAAGGAAGGGAAGGAGCAGATAGAGATACCGGAGGACCGGTTTCAATTAGTGGAACAGTTCGGCTGTGACACGGTAGGATCACAAAATCGGCTGAACTAGGTTCAGAGAGGGGTTTGATACGTAGTCAGTGGTGTCTGGATCTCTCTCCGACCTGTGGTTGTATTGTTACCGAAAAGGAGGAATGCAGAAATTTGGATCTAAATTGCAGTTGCAAAGCAATGGCAAGACTCTGTGTATGGTGACTCCGATAATAATATTGATAATATTGGCAGCAGTTTTTTGGACAATGAAGAAAGGGATTCGGGCTCGAACCCTATTACCCGCTACTACTCTTGTTCCCAAGGAACATTATTACTTCACTCTTCCCTACCATTAACAAAAACACCGGATGTCCTACCTCAATAACACTTTCTTCCAAATGTTACATCATACTCATAATGCTACAAACACCACCAACTGCTGGGTATGTGGAATGATGCCAGCCCAAAAGAAGAAAGGGGGAACACCTTTCAATTCAATTCAATTCAAACATGCTTTATTCGGTATGTAAAAATACAACCATATAGCAACAGACATAATAACAAACAACATACCTATATATCAGATTTTTAAGAATACATTTCCGCTAAATATTTACAAAATTTTATCAAAGGTAAAGCACAAATGATTATAGAATTATTTCTACGTGTAATACAATATAGCGGCATTCATATGATATTGGTATATGTGCAAAGTAGCCAAATAAGGTGCGAGTGTTAATTCCGTCGTTACTAAAGTGCAATGTACATTTAGCAGCACAGAATCAAATGCTTAAGGTCTAAGCTACATCATAATAAAGTGCAAGTGCTATGGCCTACTTTCAGTGCTCAGAGAAACGATAGCAGCAAGTATACAATATTCATATGTGTGCAAATTTGCATAATAAAGTGCAAGGTGTCAATAGGATCTTACCAAAAATACACAATACGTTTAACAGCACAAATTTCAAGTACTTAAGAATGGTAATAAAGTGCAAATGCTATGGCCTACTTTCAGTGCTCAGAGAGACTGTAGCAGCAATTATACAGTATTGATATATGTGCAAATTAGCATGATAAAGTGCAAGGTGTCAAAAGCATCATACCAAAAATACACAATACATTCAACAACCCAAATTTCAAGTACTTAAAAATACATTTTAAAATATAGGTAGCCACATGGAAACATACATCTGGGGTCTCTAGATTGAACATCAGTTGCATTGCTTTTTGTATATCATGCGTATTATATTTTAAAAAGATGGGTTTCAAATAAAATTTTCAATAAAAAGTGTAAAAGTTACAGGATAATATAAAGTGACAAATGCTCTGCTTGGATTTACTGTCACAAGGACACAAACAGGTGGCAGGTTTCTTAACCACGGGAAAGGCCACTAAGTGGTGCACGATTCCCAAACGGAGACGGGCCAATACAAAACGGTGTGAGTTAGTACTAACAATGCTAAGATAATGTTGGAAGCCTTCATTAATATTGTATTCCAAATAGAGATTGAACGTACTTTGTTTTGCATATTTTTCCGCTCTAATCCCAGCCGTATGTTTAAGGAATAAATTTTTAAGCTCCCGCTTTGATGGTACAAAATTAGTTACAGGGTCTTTAAAGATGTTTAGGCCGTAAAGTGACTTGTACCAATGTTGTATATGATTTAACCAGGGAATAGTTGATCGACGATCAAGTTTAATATAGTCACTAATTACATCCTGTGTAAACTTTGTCTCCTCCTTTGCCCAAATTGAGCGCCAAAGGGACAGAGGACGTAAAACAATTAAATCATTAACACGATTTACATTAAGTTCCCTGTGTGTTAATTCAGTTGAAGCCGTAGCCGGCACACTAATTAAACGTTTTAAAAACACATTTTCCTCACGTTGAATTAGTTTGGCACTCTGTGCATCATATCCCCATACTCCGGCTCCATATATGGCTGAGGATATACATCTTGCGTTAAATATAGATATCATTTCATGAATTCTACGACCCCCTAATTTTGCAGCAAATCTAAAAATACAACTTGTATTCCTAACCATTTTAAAAAGGACACTTTTTTGTTCATTAACCCATCTACCATCTCCTGAAAAGGTAATACCTAAATAACAGAAACTACTGACAGATTCTAGTCTCTCCCCTTCTAAAAAGAAGGGTTTACATTTTCTCTGTTTCTTACCACAAACCATTGTAACCGTCTTTCCCTTATTAACTTTCAACTTCCTATTTTCAATAAAAAAATGTCCGTTATGTGTCCTAGAAAGGAGGACTACGTCATCCGCATATTAAAGAATTGGGATTGGGTTACCATTAATGGTGGGTGCATCTGCATTAGTCTGTCTTAAAATTTGATCTACCTGATTAATAAAAAGTGAAAACAATAGAGGGGCAAGTACGCATCCTTGCCGAATACCTCTTCTAATTTTAAAAAAAGGGGTACATTCACCATCTCTTCCGAATCTCACTTTGCTAGACAGATTGTTATACAGCCGGGCAAGCAGATGGATAATTTCAGTGGGGCGCCCATCTCCAACAAGGTAGGCCAGAGCAGCGCGTGTTCCACCAGATCAAATGCTGAGCTCAGGTCGGCAAAGCACAGGTAAATATTGCCAGCTTTAGCCTTAGTGTACTGGCCGACTATGAGCTCCAGGTTCACGCACTGCTCCATTGTACCCAACCCCCTACGAAACCCATACTGGACTGAGGATAGGATGTTCTTTTCCTCAGCCCAGGCTTCCAATCTCACTAACAGGACTCGACTAAGGATTTTAACTGTCGAGTCCAAGAGTGAGATGGGTCGATAATTTCGGGCCTCAGACCTAGATCCTTTTTTGTGGAGGGGAACAATAATTGACTGACCCCATGTCAGTGGCAAAGTATCTTCCACTGCAGCATTAAAATACGTGTTAAGATTGGGGCCCACAGGATTATTTCATGTTTGTAAAAGTGCTTTGCCGCCCTTACTATTTTTGATTGCCTCTATGACTTCATCCAAAGTTAAAAAGAGATGCATTTTCTGCCATTTAAGGCGTAATAATGCATCTACATTAAAAGCGGACCCATCTAAATTAAGATCAGAGTTAAAAATCTCTGAAAAATGAGCGATCCAAGCCTGGCAGCTAACATGAGAGCTAACTTCGGGAATATTATCATTCTTTAAAAAGGGACCATTAACGGTTTCCCAAAAGAGTTTATGATCTTTAGTTTCAGCAGCCCTATCTAGTTTGTGCCAAGCATCATTTTGCAACTCTTTTTTCCTAGATACCAGAGCAGATTTATAATTAATTCGTCCTTCTCTAACTCTTTCTTTATCTCTTGGTTTATCATCCAGCGCTATTTTTAAATTTTTTAAAGCCTGGGCACACTGCCTATCGAACCACACAGTTTTAATTCTTTTAGGATTTCTATTTCTTACAGCCAAAGAGTTCTCAACGGTATTTGTTATTTTTAAAAAGTTAGAGTATAGTGGGCGCGGTCACAATTGGTGCTAAGCAATATTCAATCTCTGTATTACGTATACAAATAATATCCTTCGTCAATTTATTGGGGTCTATCTTAGTCCATTTGATCCTCGTGCCGTTTGGTCTCTCGGCTGTGATCCCTTGGACGGGCCTGCCATATACTGTTGTTTTCGGGCCCCAGCCCATTAATTCCACTGAGATGATGTTGTGGTCACTCACGGGCTGCTCTATTACCCAGACGTTGGAATAAACAGAGCCATTAGTCACCAAAATATGATCAATATTAGAGTGGGCGTCCCTCCCTCTAAACGTGGGGCACTTTTCATTTTTTTATTCTTTGTACATTCTAGTAGCTCCAGATTTAATTTAGCTACCAAATTGTTCAGTGCACTACCATAGTTACTGTGTGGAAAATGGTTAAAGAAGATATTATCACTGCCCGGATACTCTTCACGATGTCCACAGATCCCCTTTCGAGCTTGACTACATGCTTGGATGTTAAAATCTCCTGTCCATAGTATCACAGTTCTATTATTTGAGCGCGCAATTGCTGCTTCTATTGCGCACTCAACTTCAGGAACGATCTTATCCCGATTAGGACCCACAATATTGTTATAAAAATTCACAATAATTAAATCCCTGCCTTTGCTATGTATTAAGCGCAGGACTGAGATGTGCTTACCCACCACCACATATCCTTCATCATTGAACTCCGTTAATGTTGTAGAAACCAAAGTCAGTAGACCCCCCTTTGCTCTACCGGCCTTAGAGGCCGCTGCTGCCACGCTGTGAGAGGTGTAACCATCAACTTGTATTTGTTCTCTGTGCCACGTCTCTTGTAAACAGATGATGTCGTAACCTTGTTTAATAAAATTGTCCCAGAACGGTGTATTGAGTTTAGCAGCAATTCCCGCTGTGTTCCAGGTAGTACTTACAAGGGAATCAACATGGTGGTCGTCATCATTACATCATTATCTTTGCTTAATCCATTGTTGGGCACATTTGAATTTTGGACGGTTTCAACTCTTATACAGCATTGACCCCCCAACTCTTTTGTCAAAGTTACTAAATCACCAAGTACGGTAGTCTCAGGTTGTGCGACCATAGATAATGCATTCGGTCAATCATTCTCCTCTAATGAGTTGAACACCTGGAATCTATTGTAAGTTGGGACTGCAAAATTATCATATATATTAAACAGTGGGGCCGGAATGGGGGTGACATTTGGATGGTTAATATGTACAACTCTTGGATGCTGAAATGGATGTGAGGTGATTTGCCTTCCTGACTGATTCCTATAAAAATAATCAAGTGGGAATAAGGTGGTGTTATATTCCACATTAGATGGCATGGGTGCGTGTAATATCGAATCTCTTGCCCATTCAGTGGTCCTATAGTTTATAACTATACAATCCCCATCTATCTCCTTTTTATTTGGTCCCACCCATCCTACCCTCTGTGTAGAAATAATCTCTCCAGCCCCACGTATTGGAAAGCCACAGTTTTTCACCAACCAGTGCAGGGTTTTATTTTTTAAGGTTTCCTGGTTTTCAAATTGGGTAGGCTGTAATTTGGGTACATTAGCCAAGATCGCCACATATGGTCTACATTCCGGTGGTAAATTAATTGTGGCCGGAACGATATTATTGTTATGGCGCCTAGGTACTGGCGGGTTCTTATTATTATAAACATCGTCGCCTGTGTTCTTCTGACCACCTGCTTTTTTTGGCCCATTTGTTGTGTTAGGGAGATTGGTCACTGGCCTCTTGTTGCCACTTGTAGTAGCTGCAGAGTTCACCACAGGAGAAGTCACAGTAGGGGTTCTGTTTACTACACTTGTTGTATTTTTGTTCAATTTACCTGGTGGTACATTAGTTGTAGAGACCCTAAACTGTGTACCCAGTTGTTCTAAGACGTCCAGGTTAGCTATACCCACTTTTTCTAAGTTCTCTATTTTTTTCTTGAGAATTTCTAAGGTTTCTGTCACTGGGGCGATATGGGTTGTTATGATTTTCTCAAAATATTGCATCAGTCCCTCAACGCTAGTTGGAGTTAGTGCTTCCTCTGGGTACATGTTTCCACTGTTTTGATGTTTCTCGCCCTCCCTCTCACGGTCTACATGAGTGTGTGTTGCTCTCTTTTTTTTGCGTCTAACTACCTTACCCTGCTTGCTAATTATCACCCTTTTCCTACAAAAGGTAGATTTCCTCTTAGGCTGGACAGACTCACAATCAGTTTCGCGACTTACCAAACTGATATCACTTGTTCTTACAGTGGGGGTGATGCCGTTGATGTTACGACCATCTAGATACCCCAAGTCATTAGACGCATCATTATGGATTGCAGGCTGCAGTATGACACTTATACTCAGGTCTGGTGTTAGCGACAGTCTGCTATCCCTGACACATGTAATAGATGGTTCTAAATATTGTGGTACAACAGATTGATTTTGTTCATTCCTAGGTAGACCGGCAAAGGATTGTAACAAAAGGGAATCATGAGATAATGATGTTTCATTTGTGATATCAACTAATGTGTTAACCACTTTTGGGGATTGAGTTATTAGACACATACTAGCTGGCAGTGAGAGTCTTCTCTCCGTGTTCTCGATGGAATTAACCACAACCCCGATAGTTTGCTGTAGCATTCTATCGATAGCAGTTAGGGTGGGTAAAGGGGGTGGTACCAATGTCTGTTTTCTCGTAACCGAACGTGTATGCATTGGGGTTTTTCTTGTTACCACTCTACTTTTATTTTTATCCTCCATCAGGGCTGTTACCAACTACTACTCTTTACAGTCAAACGTACAGGAGAGTTACCTTAGTAGCAAGGGAAGAAAAAATTCAAAGGGGAAGGCCCAGCCCAGTCTCTTGCGGTCTCTGAGGGCCTCAGAGGTCCCGCCCTTTGCCTGGGCTTAGCCCGGCGCGTCCCGCGCGCGTCCTCACGGGACGAGGGAGTGGGTGTGTCTTTATGCGCCTCCAGGCGCTGCGCAGTGATGGTGGGGGAGGCGTCCCAAACACAGGGCTGCTGGGGGCTGTAGTTGGGTCTCTCCCGACCGGCGGAGCCAAGCCCGGCCAGCCGGAAGTGTTGCAAGGTGATTCCCGGCAGCGGAGCAAAGCCCGGCCGCCCCACAGCCACAATTCACAAGCAGCGCGCACGCCTCAGCGGGGCCTCAGGGACAGAAGGTTGGCTCGGCCGGCGTGTGCAGCTTCTCCGTTAGACCGCCACCCGGTCCTCTGCAGTGGGTGTGTCTTTATGCGCCTCCAGGCGCTGCGCAGTGATGGTGGGGGAGGCGTCCCAAACACAGGGCTGCTGGGGGCTGTAGTTGGGTCTCTCCCGACCGGCGGAGCCAAGCCCGGCCAGCCGTAAGTGTTGCAAGGTGATTCCCGGCAGCGGAGCAAAGCCCGGCCACCCCACAGCCACAATTCACAAGCAGCGCGCACGCCTCAGCGGGGCCTCAGGGACAGAAGGTAGGCTCGGCCGGCGTGTGCAGCTTCTCCGTTAGACCGCCACCCGGTCCTCTGCAGTGGGTGTGTCTTTATGCGCCTCCAGGCGCTGCGCAGTGATGGTGGGGGAGGCGTCCCAAACACAGGGCTGCTGGGGGCTCTAGTTGAGTCTCTCCCGACCGGCGGAGCCAAGCCCGGCCAGCCGGAAGTGTTGCAAGGTGATTCCAGGCAGCGGAGCAAAGCCCGGCCGCCCTACAGCCACAATTCACAAGCAGCGCGCACGCCTCAGCGGGGCCTCAGGGACAGAAGGTAGGCTCGGCCGGCGTGTGCAGCTTCTCCGTTAGACCGCCACCCGGTCTTCTGCAGTGGGTGTGTCTTTATGCGCCTCCAGGCGCTGCGCAGTGATGGTGGGGGAGGCGTCCCAAACACAGGGCTGCTGGGGGCTGTAGTTGGGTCTCTCTCGACCGGCGGAGCCAAGCCCGGCCAGCCGGAAGTGTTGCAAGGTGATTCCCGGCAGCGGAGCAAAGCCCGGCCGCCCCACAGCCACAATTCACAAGCAGCGCGCACGCCTCAGCGGGCCCTCAGGGACAGAAGGTAGGCTCGGCCGGCGTGTGCAGCTTCTCCGTTAGACTGCCACGCGGTCCTCTGCAGTGGGTGTGTCTTTATGCGCCTCCAGGCGCTGCGCAGTGATGGTGGGAGAGGCGTCCCAAACACAGGGCTGCTGGGGGCTGTAGTTGGGTCTCTCCCGACCGGCGGAGCCAAGCCCGGCCACTCGGAAGTGTTGCAAGGTGATTCCCGGCAGCGGAGCAAAGCCCGGCCGCCCCACAGCCACAATTCACAAGCAGCGCGCACGCCTCAGCGGGGCCTCAGGGACAGAAGGTAGGCTCGGCCGGCGTGTGCAGCTTCTCCGTTAGACCGCCACCTTTCATTCCCTTGCCATTTTCACATAATGGCTCTTGTAGAGCCTGGTTTGCACGTCTGTGGGCCTCTGATATTAGTAATATCACTTAAGCTGATGCAGGAAGACTCAATGCCCAGCTAAACAAGGTTTGTTACCCCGATGAGGGAGTGGATCCACAAGCCAAAGGAACTATATGAGAAATGGAGGAATATCGCAGTGGGAATTCCTCCACACAATATGTCTTCACCAACACTCGCACAGCCAAGGGTAATGGGCCCCCTGTTATCGCTGTAACCAGAGCCCGAGCTGAACTTTGTGTGAGCAGTATTGGCAGTATTCCAGTGGGAAAAAATGACTGTACTACAATATTGAATATTACTGGAACGAACAATAGCAGTTTTTTATCCTCCCACAACTTTTACTTCATTTGCGGAAAAAAAGGTTATTATCATCTACCAATCAGTTGGTCCGGCATCTGTTATGTGTCCTTTTTGCTTCCTCCTGTGTTCTTAGCACCTGCATCTTATCACAAAAACCAGAGACTGTTTAATGACATTTCTTTGAATAGACTTAAAAGAACTCTAAATAATGATGCAGTAGATCAAACTGATATAGCATTACAGCAATATGTTGATTTTAATTTGGAACTCTTTTTCTTTGTTGGTGAAGCCCTAAATAGTAGAAAGATTAGACGCCTGACCCGAGTGGTAGAAGCAGTGACTAATCAGACAGCAATGGTTCTCCAAAGAGCTCCAAATAACAAGGATTGTAACTCTTCAAAATAGAATGGTGCTTGATGTAGTACTCGCCGATCGTAGTGGAGCGTGTCGCATCATCTGTAGTATCTGTTGCGTGTTCATACCTGACCATGCCCCTTCTGTCTATGACTCCATTTCCAAATTTCATAAAATAGCTGTAGAAATACATCAAGACCAAGAAACATGGTCCTGGTCCAGATGGTTACAGGGACTTATCTCCACTTGGGGTTGGAAATTATGAATGGGAATAGTAATTATAGGAGCCATCTTTCTTAAATGCTGCTGCTGTATTCAATGTGCCCCTATGATATGCACCACTTGTATACATACTTGCAATAGTATTAAACCTTCCCCAGTCAATGTTCATGAACTGAATCGAAAAATGATGGTGCAACTTGAAATTGATGCATTTATGAAGATTGATATATAAATTAATACAAGTACCTTTTCAAATGGATTCAGCATAGCTGAAAAGGAAGGACTGTTGAAATGTAAAATCTGTTTCTCTAATTTTTTGATTAAGCTGTGCCTCATCCATTTTTCACCCCTGCCCTGTTTTCAGCCTGGCTCTCTCCTTGACAGAGCACCTTTAAAGAATCTAGATTGGGGCATTGTAGGCTGTGTCTACATACAGACTCAGCACAAAAGAACAGCTGGTGTCTGTACAGGGTTTTCTGAGAAAAGGTAAAGCCTTAGATAAAGTTACACAGCCTATCTTGTTGTGCAGCTTCAGGACGCAACAGTTACACAGGGCACCAAGGCTGTTGACTCTTACCGGTTGTTTTATTTGTGTCTTCTTCCCAAAGCTCTATTTACCTCTGGGCGCCCTTGCCTGTGATATTTGCTATAAAAACCCATGTAACCATCGTTCATTGTACTCTCTCCTTGAGTATCTCTATGGTGCTTGTCGGACAAGGCCCCCATTCACGAATGCTAATAAATTACCTATGGTTTGTACTTCGCTCCAGTGTCGATTCCTCCTTACTTGTTAAGAACCAGTGGACAAAGTGGTGACCCTGCACCAGTGCATTATTAATAATCCACTCCACATGGCTAACAATCTGCTCTCTCTTAAATGCTGTCGGACTTGCTTGACATGGAATGCATGATCTTGAGGATCCTTACGAAAAAACAGGATGTCATTTAAGTAGATGACTATCATTGAATCAGATCAGAGAAGACAGCATTCATAAAATGCTGGAAAACAGCAGCGGCATTACAAAGATGGAATAGCATCACTCAATATTCCAAAGGCCCAAAAAGTGTTCTGAATGCTGTTTTGCATTCATCGTTTGATCAGATCAGGTGATAGGCTCCTCTTTAATCCAATTTGGATAAGATCTTCACGCCTTGAACACCTTCCAAGATGTCTGCTGTAAGAGTCAAGGGATAAAAGTCCTTTACAGTCACTTGATTTGAATCCCTATAATATATGCATGGTCGGAGTTCAGAAGATTAGCACACTTAGGGGTTGATTCCGAATCGGGAAAATGCGCTCCGAATAGTTGTACGGAGCATTTTTCCCGTACGATTCGCACACCTTCAACGTCCCCGTACGTACAATCAAGTACGATCCTAACCCAAAGCAGATCCCCGTACGAATCGTAACAAACACTGTACGACACAAAAATACATACGATCTGTATCCGGTTCACGCAGTACGCTACGTCCGTACGTAAACAAGCAGCAGTTTCCGGCCAAGCAAGTACGATTCGTCTCTGCGACACTCCGTACGACCCTTTTTCTACTGGACCCGAAAACAGCCGTAAAAGCAGAGTCCGGCTCGAACCGCACCCCGGTACGCGACATACACGCCATGAACCCCATCATCCATGTCATCCCAGTCCTGTACGCCTACGACCTGGTGCATAGAAACCGACGACGGCGCAGACGGTAAGAACAACGTACCGCAACAACGGAAGTGTACATGAACGGTGCGTCATACACGCTCGTGTATACCACCATTGCAATAGTGATACGAGCCGTACACACACCATGAAAGTTGGGGTACGGTGCGTCATACACGCTTGCGTATACCACCATTGCAATAGTGATACGACCGGCACACACGCCATGAATTTTGTGGTATGGTGCGTCATACACGCTCGCGCATACCACCATTGCAATAGTGATACGACCCGCACACACGCCATGAATTTTGGGGTACGGTGCGTCACACGCTCTCGCGTATGGCACCATTGCAATAATGATATGAGCCGCACACACGCCGTGCATGTTGGGGTACGGTGCGTCACATAAGAGGGGTGAGTGGATATGACTCCCAGCAGTGCCCAACAGTATGGAGGTGGCTGGATATGACTCCCAGCAGTGCCCAGACATAAGAGGGGTGGGTGGATATGAGTCCCAGCAGTGCCCAACAGTATGGAGGTGGCTGGATATGACTCCCAGCAGTGCCCAGACATAAGAGGGTTGGGTGGATATGACTCCCAGCAGTGCCCAGACATAAGAGGGGTGGGTGCAGGTGACTCCCAGCAGTGCCCAGACATAAGAGGGGTGGGTGGATATGAGTCCCAGCAGTGCCCAACAGTATGGGGGTTGCTGGCTATGACTCCCAGCAGTGCCCAGACATACGAGGGGTGGGTGGATATGACTCCCAGCAGTGCCCAACAGTATGGGGTGACTGGATATGACTCCCAGCAGTGCCCAGACATAAGAGGGGTGGGTGGATATGACTCCCAGCAGCGCACAGATATAAGAGGGGTGGGTGCAGATGACTCTCAGCAGTGCCTACACATAAGAGGGGTGGGTGGATATGACTCCCAGCAGTGCCCAACAGTATGGGGTGGGTGGATATGACTCCCAGCAGTGCCCAGACATAAGAGGGGCGGGTGGATATGACTCCAAGCAGTGCCCAGACATAAGAGGGGTGGGTGAATATGACTCCCAGCAGTGCCCAACAGTATGGGGTGACTGGATATGACTCCCAGCAGTGCCCAACAGTATGGGGGTGGCTGGATATGACTCCCAGCAGTGCCCAGACAGAAGAGGGGTGGGTGGATATGACTCCCAGTAGTGCCCAGACATAAGAGGGGTGGGTGCAGATGACTCCCAGCAATGCCCAGACATAAGCGGGGTGGGTGCAGATGACTCCCAGCAGTGCCCAGACATAAGAGGGGTGGGTGGATATGACTCCTAGCAGTGCCCAGACATAAGAGGGGTGGGTGGATATGACTATCAGCAGTGCCCAACAGTATGGGGGTGGCTGGATATGACTCCCAGCAGTGCCCAGACATAAGAGGGATGGGTGCAGATGACTCCCAGCAGTGCCCAGACATAAGAGGGGTGGCTGGATATGAATCCCAGCAGTGCCCAACAGTATGGGGGGGGCTGGATATGACTTCCAGCAGTGCCCAGACATAAGAGGGGTGGGTGCAGATGACTCCAAGCGGTGCCTACACAAAAGAGGGGTGGGTGGATATGACTCCCAGCAGTGCCCAACAGTATGGGGGTGGCTGGATATGACTCCCAGCAGTGCCCAGACTTAAGAGGGGTGGGTAGATATGACTCCCAGCAGTGCCCAAACATAAGAGGGGTGGGTGGATATGACTCCCAGCAGTTCCCAGACAGAAGAGGGGTGGCTGGATATGACTCTCAGCAGTGCCCAGACAGAAGAGGGGTTGGGTGCAGAGGACTCCCAGCAGTGCTCAGACATGGGGGGGCATCATCATCATCATCCCACTACTACAAGGGGGTATGTGCACATCCCTAACTTGTGACTTTCATGATAGAGCCATAGCAACCCATCACTTACAGCAGTGTCCCACTCCTGGAGGATTGATTCCTGTCACTGTGTGACACACCACATGTGGGTGTGATGTCAAATTCCACATGCATACCCACCCATGGAGGTTGCAGGCAACATGCACACCTTACCATTATGACACAATAGTGTAGTCGTGTAACAGACCACCAAACATAGACAGCTAAAGGGAACACACACTGTCATGTACATCCCTGGGCTGATATGAATGTCCAGGTGGTGGTCAGACCACCAAGTTCTAGTCTGTCATGGAAGGAATACGGTCAAAAATCATTAGATACAATGCTCACAAATGTGAGTCATGTGCCCAAATACCCTGCAGAGCAAATGCGAACATAGGGGTAGGCTATGATGACACACATGCATAGTGGTAAAAGGGTGAATGTGTCCATGAAGGCCTTTGTACATACTCAAAACACAAGTACAGTGAGTAGCATGGATGACTAATGAGCAGTAGACACCTGTGAGCAGGCATGGCCATTGCTGAAGGGAACCGTCACCTGAAAAGGAAATGTGCACACATGTCAGCACAACAATTGCGCAACTGTCCGTAGTGAAGATCTCAGGTGTCACATAGGAAGGAACACTTCTTGGGACAATGTATCTAGCCAAAGTGAACACACACAACCAATGATTAATTGCAGAGACATTGTGATGGCACATAGATATCATGGTCCAGCTCATTACCATCATTCAAAAGCATCTCTCAGAACCCCAAAATATTAGCATGACACCAACTCCAGGGCCCTCAGCACCTAAAGCAAGTACCTGAAATGCAATAGTGTAGAATGAAAAATAAAATGCTTTATTCAGCTCCAAATTGAAAGATGTCCAAAATTGAGTTCAAGCTCCAACAAGGCCAATGGCCAGTCCACTTAAAAGTCTGGTAGGGGGACGTTGGGGAGGTTGTCGACCCCAAACTTGCCTGCACACAAATGTCCTATTGGTCTGTGGACCCATGGGGGACATCATCTGAGTCAGGACCAGGCACCGCAGGGACAGTAGTGGGAAGGGTAGGTGGTGTGGGTGCAGGGGGGGAGGAATCTTCCTCAGTGGCTTGTGCAGCGCCAAAGGTGGAAATGAACTCAGCGCTGCACACTGCTGCCAGTTCAGCCAGACCACACCCTGCACCCGAGGACACAATGGGAGTGGAGGTAGAGGGTTGTGAGTCTTGCGGACTTTGTCTCTGGCTGCTTGTCTGCCGTCTGACCCCAGTCCCTGTGGGTGTGCCTGCATCCCTCTAAGATTGCGTGCCAGGAGATCTGCGCTTAGACTTATGTGGTGGTGTGCTGTTTGGGTCTGTTGGTGTGTGTGATCGTGCTCGTCTGCTTGTGCTCTGGACAGGTATGGGGGGGGGGGTGTATGGGTCCGAAGGAGGGGGGGGACGGACCGCTGCAGGAGGGCAACTGATGCCGTCAGTGAGGAGTCCATGGATGATAGAGTCCGACGTTGGTCAGACATTGTAGCTGACATGCCCTCCATGAATGAGAACAACTGTGTCATGATTTGAGTCTGGCCATGGAGGACAATCAGCATTGATGTCTGACCAACCGGAATATGTCGGAGTAGGTCCACAGACTCTGCACTGAGGGCAGCAGGGGAGACAGGGGCAGGGGTTGCGGTGCTAGGGACGGAGACATGGGGGCAGCACGGACAGAAGGGACCCTAGCAACTGGGAGGGTGGAGATGGATCTGGAGGAGGTGGGGACAAACACAGTGATGGTAGATGCTGTTGTGGCGTATTCCCCCTCCTCCTGGGAGTCAGAAGCTGACCCGTCGGTGTGGTATGAAGTGTCGCCTTCCAACAGTTCCGCTGCCTGACTCCCCTCACCCTCTGTGCCACTGGCTCCCTCCGACTCCTCAGCGCTGGTGGCAGTGTGTCTGGGTCCTCCTCTTGGTCCGTGCTAATGTCTCCACCTGTCTCTGTTGATGATGCTGTGAGCAAGTAGAAGAAACAAAAATGCATCAGTCACCTCTACACATCTGACACATGAGCACAAAATAAGTAGGTCACACTGCAAATCATGCCACGCAGCATGAGTAACAGCCAGATAGCTCTGCACATATTTGAGCCTTGTACTGCCCAGTCGGTATAGACACAATGCTACTTGGACACAAGGATGCAAAGAATACACCAGGCCACAACTTGAATGAGAATTACACTGAGAAGCTTCAGTTTGTTAACATGAGAGCAGATCAATACAATCAAGTGATGCCACTTCAAGTTCACCAAGTAATAAACAGTAGTGGTGCCCCTCAGGGCAAACTAACCCACATCACTCCCCAAGGTGACACCACACTCAGAGCCCTGTAAGAACCATTGGGTGAAAAATAATTAAATGAATTGTTGGCATCTTGTGATTCACCATACTTTACACATTCGACATTAATTGAATTTGTCAATTCGCCAGCTTGTGAAGAGAACACCTATGTGCCTGCATGAAAGATGTATCACAATGAAATGCACACTAAAAACATTTACCTATTCATTGAAACAGCTGGCACCCTTTAAGATGAAACACTGTTAGAAACAAAAGGCGTTGCAGATTTGACATACACATGGTTGTAGCAGGGAGGCGGAGGCGGGTAAGGATACGGACTCTCTCAAAGACTGGTGGTGTACTGACTTACCTTCCACCTCCTCTCTGTCGCCACCGCAGGACACCTGGGAATCGGAGTCTGAAGAATGGTGGAATCAGCAGGCTTTGGCAACAGAGGAATATTCCTTTATTGGGGCCGAACGTTACGAAGAAAGCACCTCCCCCTGTGAAGCGTTCCTATGCGGAATGGACAGCCTTGAGGGAACAGGAACCCCCCTTGATGACGCGCAGACCATGGGAGTGGTAAAAAAGCAGGAAGTAGAAGAAACGGCGTGTCCCGGCACCTTGGAGGAGAAGAGAGGAGAGCGTGGAGAATGGAGGAGGACGGAGTTCGGAGATAGCAGAGGAGAAGAGGATGAGAGGAGCTGTGCCAGGAGGCCCACGATACCGTGCTGTGCCCAGCCACACTCACGGAGGAGGAGAAGTGTGGCTCTCTCAGGTGCGTGACCTTGTGTCAGGCTGGTTGGGGAGGCGGGGAGCCGCAGTGTGAATAGTGTATATATTGTCTCCAGCCTACCCTCCCTTTCATTCCCTACCTCCCCTTACCTTATCTCCTCCACGATTACCCTCCACTTGTACCACTCTGTAGAAGGTAGTACACGAGCACCGGTGTCCTCACTCCCCCTGGTTTCCCATTGGGAGAACGCTACTGTGAGCAACCCGCTAAGAGGCTTTCTCTCTCTCCCGCATGTGGCGCTGGAACCCAACCAGAGAAAGAGAGCAGGTCTCTCCAGAGAGAGGAGAAAGACGGGCGAGTCCCTGAAGATCACGCGACCTAGCTGCCACCTTGGACCCTGCCGCTCTAGCCCGAAAAAGACAAACCCAAAGAAAGAAAAAGACCTTCATTAAAATAAAACCTCAGTTACCCCGCTCTGGTCTCCATGTCCCTCCTTCTGAACCGCCACAATGGTCCAACGTAGGTCTTGAAGTTCAGACACTCATTACTTTGTACAATTGACAACAAAGGAGTCTCAAAACCTCATGACCACTGTGGGGACATCTATATGGAGATCAAGGCACAACATCAATCACTAACACTGGCATCCTTCAAAAGCTGCCTGCTTCTTTCAAGAAATTGCAAATGTTGTTTTGTGTGCACTACCTTGTGAGACAACTATCATGCAGGCACATAAGTGTAACTTACACAATTCGTCATATTTACACTTTCAAAACATTACCAACTTTTAACAAGTGTTGGGAGTGCCAAGGTACAATCATCAATGTGAGACAACTTGAAATATGCCAGTCCTCACAGGGGCATCCATTACCTGATTATACAGTTGCTAGCACATAGGACCTACTGGCTGTCATGTGAAGTGGCCCACATGTCCCAAATCAGGACAATGCTTAAGCTAATGGTCCTGCAATTGTGATTAACAACATCATTGCTGCATTGTGGACACACCCTTATCCCCAGACAAAATGTCAACACAGTGGTGTGCACACTGATACAAAACAGTGTTGCACCTGAACTACATAAATGTTGCTAAAATGAATGAGGCACATTCATGTCTGGAAAAAAATGACATAGGCTGTTAAGCCCCAAAAGAAAGCACTGGCCACCTTCACAGGGGAAGTGCATGGTGAAACATTGACCAGCCAATTCTCACCCACAGGTCACACCTGGAAAGGCCAAACCAGCCAGGCCCATTAGACATCTCCTGCACAACACCCCCATCCTTCAGTCAATGTGATTGATACAGCTCAAAAAGTGAGAACTCAGAATCTGGGTAAAAAAAAACTGTGCTGCAACAATTCCAAAAGTAACCAAAGCTCACCTCGTGGGGCTGGCAATACATATTAGTCACAAACAAACAACTACAGATTGTTGAGAATAGGCACACAGGCACTGCCTAGTGTGAGTATGCACAAGCCAAATCTTTTATCCATGTCCAGTGGGCACATGTAACAGACACAGGAGAAATACAAACTATGCCAGGGACCAATGCCACAGAGGTAGACCCATGCTGAACACATATAGAATGGGCACAGTGTTGGATGACACACATGAATAGGAGGCCAGGGTGTCTCTGGGGACTCTAGTGGGCACACTGATCCGTGGTTCTGGAATGAGCTGACTGTACCATGAGTAACCGTCATGGCACTATGCAAATCTCCTAACGGATGTACATCATGTCTGAGAACACAACATGGGTCATGCATGCTGCAAGGGTGTGCAGTTGAAACCTCACACTCCTATGTTGAGACTCATCATCAGTGCAGACAAATATGAAGCCCAAACACAGTGCACAGGTCATGGCACAGGCAAGGTCCCAACACACATCACAGACCACCCTCCCACATGATGCGTTAATTAATGTGCAGTCTAATTATCTTGCACCCTAGATGAACATGTGCAAATGTGAATACACACAGGCCAGGGGCCACATGTCAAGGCAGGTGAAGGGATGAAAAAGAGCACTAGCTGAATATGGGGAATTGAAAATACACTGCACAGATAAACTGTCTGACCAGACACCCCAACTGTGGGAGTGTACCCAGGCGTCTGAGCACCTCAAGAAGCAGGTGACACACAAAACAACAAACAGCCATGTACCTACCCCCTTCTTGCTGCTGTCTCTCCTGCAACTGCCTATCGAGGTCTGGAAAGACCACTGCCAGGACCCTGAGCATGTTGGGTGTGAGTTTCCGGCTTCTGCCATGCCGGCGTGGAGGTGACAGCTTCAGCTGGACTCGGGTGATACGCCGGGTCCAGCACCTGATGTCCTGCCACCTCTTTTGGATGTTGGGCAGACGCCGGCGATGTACCCCCACAGACCTGACAGCCCTGACGATCTCCAACCAGATCTCCCCCTTCTCCTAGGCAGTTCCCTGTCAGGAAGACAAAGTGCAACAACATCACTACACCGGCTCCATGTCCTAGAGACACACACTTGTACAACATTGATAATGTGAACAGGGCATAGGATGCTGACAGGACTTGCATCATTGTCCATGTGATTCAAGCCTGTGGGCAAACCCCAAAGCACTACATGGCATTGGAAGGCAAGAGATGGCTTAACAGATGCTACACATTCACTGATCATGGCACACACTGGACAACACATGCAACTACAGGGTGTGGGACATCACGTGGCAAGCAGTCACATATCCTACTCCACTTAACAACCGTCAGCAGACCAGACAGACACACCCTGGCACAGATCACTCGCCTGTCACTGACAACAGTAGATACAACCCTCTCTTTGCACATGTGCAACTTGACAAAGAGGTCTCACAGGTGTCATGCTAACTTTGCAAGTCAGGCACACAGCACTGCTTACTTGTTACATCAGATGGCTAGAGCTGCTGCATACGCCACGCAGCTCTGGTGCAACACATCACATACATACTCAACCTGATGACAAGGAACATTCACACACTTCAATGTCCATGTGGTTAAAAACATAATTTGTACAATATCACCCCAGGTCCCCACAAGTCATAAACACCAGTGAGTACAGTCAGCAGAATGTGTCATTCACTATGCAGTAAATGTAACAGTAAGCACAATGCAAGTGAGGAATGAACACAAGTGAACTACATCATGCTCTGCATGAGATACACCACCATGTGCACCCCCTGGGACTCTCTGAAAACCACATTGCTTGTCTGTCCCACCAATACACTATGCCTGTTGTGACACTCACACAACAGGTGCAGAGTCAAAGCTAGTGCAGTCAGCACTCACCTGCTCCCCTGGTCTCCCATACAGCTTGCAGGACTGTGGTAGGAGGGCATTCAGCAGGGCCTGGTTTTCCTCCTCAGTGAGTGCTGGTGCCCTCTACATGGTAAGCTAAATAAGAGTCCAGGGAAAGCAGAGACAGCAGCAGTGTGGGCCACTCCAATGTTGTGCAGGCAAGTGTTCTCTCACAGCCACATGCAGCCTTAAATCAGTACTGCTGAGGGGCTTTCAGTCTCAGGAGTACTCTGTGATAGGCCAGATTACTTTGCATCCTACGTTTCATCCAATCCCTTTAAACATAAGGTCCTGAATAAAAATTGGCATGGTTTTAAATTTGAGCTTCAGCTCCACAATTATTTTGCAACATTGTATACATTGTATATTTTGGCCCAACTGACTTTTGCTGGACACCTGTAGCACACACTCAAAACTCAGTATCCATGACAACCAGGCTGCATTCAGGGCCTACTACTCGTCCCGTAGGTGTCCCCTAAGTATTATTTGAGGTCCACACACGTGTTCGGTGCGTTTCACGTCACATATGGCATCATTTATATAGTGATACGATGCGCACACACGCACGTAATGTCGGGGTACGGTTCGCTCGCGTAGGGCCCATTTCAATAGTGATACGATGCGCACACACGCACGTAATGACGGGGTACGGTTCGCTCGCGTATGGCACCATTTCAGTGGGGAACAACTTTTACAATGCAACTTTTACAACGCACTACCTTTACAACGAAACTTTTACAACACAACATCCATTACAACGCATGCCATTACAACGCAACCATTATAACACATGTCACTACAATGCATACCACTACAACGCGTGTCATTACAACGCAGTCATTACAACGCACACCATTACAACGCATACACATAGTACCCTTACACTTACCCTACTGTTGCACCCCCTGGAGTTAGAATAATAATTTATACCCCTACACTATCCAACACTTACCCTACTGTTGCACCCCCTGGAGTTAGAATATTATTTTTTACCCCTACACTATCCAACACTTACCCTACTGTTGCACCCCCCTGAAGTTAGAATAGTAACTTTTACCCCTACACTATCCAATACTTACCATACATGCAATGTAATGGTATGTATTGTAATGGTATGCGTTGTAAAGGTAGTATGCGTTGTAGTGGAATGCGTTGTAAAGGTAGTTTTTAGAGATGCGTTGTAATGGCATGCGTTGTAATGGAATGCGTTGTAATGGATGTTGCGTTGTAAAAAATGCGTTGTATAGGTATGCGTTTGTAAAAGTATGCGTTGTAACGACATACATCCCATTTCAATAGTGATACGCTGCGCACACACGCACGTAATGTCGGGGTACGGTTCGTTCGCGTATGGCACTATTTCAATAGTGATACGATGCGCACACATGCACGTAATGTTGGGGTACACACGCAGTTGTGAAAGCAGGGGTACAGTGCGTTTCACACGCTCACGCATGGCACCAAGAGAATAGTTATAGGAGGCGCACACATGGCAGGGATGTAGGGGTACCGTTCAAACAAGGATGTCTATCAAGTTCTTTTCATTGCATACTTACATGTGCAGGCCCTAGGTGTGGCAGGCAGTGATAAGCACAGGGCATCTGATCTTGTTGCACAATTGATGTCTGCTGACCTGTTGACACATGTCATGTGTGATGGGGCACGATGTGGTACACATCACCTTGACACTTGTCACATGTGTACTATTATGCAGATGTTGGCATGCACATCAACACTGGGATGGCACAGTCATCATTACGGGCACCTGTCTCATGATGCCTGGGACCGGGGCACTTTGTCACTTGACATTTCACGCTCAGCATGACCCCATGTGACTATGTCCGGTGTGTGTCATGTCAAACCTTGAGCTTGATGTTTATGTTACTTTAACGGCATCTGCTGTTGGTGCATGTAACATGGGTCTGTGTTGAGATGGGGAATGGTTTCACATGTACGCTCACCATGCCACATATGCATTTCAACAACTTTTGGGTCTGATGGCATAAGACAGCAGTTTTCCCAATGCACACATGTCTGCATCCTGGCAAGGGCTGAGTGGTTTTTGGTCACATGCACACCTTTATCGCTATGTGTGTGATATGTACATTTGCTATTCCATGTCACCTGTGCATGTGCCTTGCAGTCAGCTGTCTGGATGGGTTGACAACCTTCCACTGCAGGTTTGGTGATGTGTGTCATCTAGTGATATCTTGGGTTGTTCACTTAGACCACACCAGCAGCCTGTTTCAGGGCATGTCATGTATATTGAGGCAAACAACAGCTGCCATATGTGTCCTGGATGTATTGCACACGCCAGACTCCATAGTGACATGATGTGTGGTAGCTATTTTGCATGTGCTATGTACCTTGCCATTAATGTTGTCTGACAGTTATTCTCCATTCTTCCCAAGTATGTCCTGCAGGGCACCGCCTCTACCAAGGCCATTTCCAGACTTGGCTACCATGAAGGAACGTGACTGCATCCGACGTTACAGGTTCACTCAACAGTTGATTCAGGACTTGACAAACAGGCTGGAACCACATCTCCAACCGCAACACAGGTATCCTACTGCGCTGACCCCGAAGATTAAGGTGATGGCAGGCCTCCATTTTTTTGCAACAGGTATGTTCCAATTAACCATAGCTGATGTAGGTGGAATGTCTCAAACAATGTTCAGCCGTGTCTTGCGTGATGTGTTAGCAGCCATGTTGGAGCATATAGATGAATTCATCAAATTTCCTACTCTGGAAGAGTTGAGAGATGTCAAGGGTGAATTCTTTGCCACAGGTACGTTCCAATGTACCATAGCTGATGTGGGGGGGATGTCCCAGTCCATGTTCAGCCGTGTACTACGTGATGTCTTAGCTGCTATGTTGGAGCACATTGATGAATTCATTAAGTTCCCTACTCCAGAAGAGTTGATCGATGTCAAGGGTGAATTCTATGCCCTGGGACACATGCCACATGTAATTGGGTCCATTGATGGGACGCATGTGGCTTTGGTGCCACCACAGGCTCAGGAACAGGCTTACCGCAACAGGAAACATTACCACTCAATAAATGCCCTGGTGGTGTGTCCTGCTAACATGCTGATTTCCCATGTTTGTGCACATTTTCCAGGATCGTGCCATGATGCATTCATCATGAGGCGTAGCAGAGTGCCAAGAATGATGCTGCAGCTGCGCAACGATCGGGCATGTCTTGTTGGTGGGTATACTCTGTGTGTCCTGTGTGTTTCAGTATCTTTTGCTCTGTCTGCATCTCACGAACCAATTATTTATGATGTATATTTGCAGGTGACTCGGGATATCCCAACATGCCATGGCTGGTGACACCTCTCCGCAACCCAAGAACAGCTGCAGATCAGCGGTACAATAATGCACACGGGCAGACCAGGCGAGTCATGGAGCGGACGTTTGGCCTCCTCAAGAGCCGATTCCGGTGTCTCAATAAGACCGGCGGATACCTCCCATATGCCCCAGCCAAGGTCTGTAATATCTTCATTGTGTGCTGCATGCTGCACAACATGGCAGTTGAGAAGGCAGTGCCACTCATCCTGGATCCTGAGGAGCAGGAACATCCACCCTTTGAGGATCAAGGGCTTGGTCACGATGCAAGTGATGAGGAGGAGGAGGATGATATCCGGAGTCAGCTCAAACGCAACTTCTTCTCATAATGGTGAGTCACTGCGAATGAGTGTGCAAGCTTTTAGCATTGAGTAGGTTGTGTTGCAATGTGTGTGTCCAGCTGACCGTATGCAAATTCACTTTGATGTGTGTTCTGATGTGTCACGCAAGTGCTGATGTCATGCCACACTGAAATTCACAATGACTTCGCTTTAAGTTTACATGTGTACTACATTGTTTGTGTTTTGTACCTGCCCATGTCTATAGCAAAGATTTGTTATGGTGAGACCTTGTGTGTCTTTCATTTCCAGGTTGCTGTGCCTGTTGTCTGTTTGTGTCATCTCAGTCCTCCTGCTATTCCTCATGATGATTGCAATGTGGGCCGAATCAGCGTTCCATGCACGGACATGTATAAATGTCAGTTCGGGTAAGAGATCCAAACAGGCTTTTTTGGGTTGTTTCTGTTTGGGAATGTGTGGGAACTGTTTCTTTGCATGTTGAAGAACCATCCATACATGTCTAATCACCATGGATCAAGTTACATGTTGCACCACTCCCATGACAGGACAGTCACCCTTCTTGACATTCATCTTTTGTGGTGTATTGACTCTGGTGAAGGCATCAATGTGTGACAACCTTGACCCAGACACATTGCGGATTCCATGTGTTGACATTGTGTGGGACATCACAACCACAGGCTCCATGGGGAAATGCAGCCTCACTGTGTGCAGCAGGATGCGTTTGGCTAATCCACTTAATCTTGTGTGCCAGTACAGTTTGATTTGTAATCAACCATGTTGTGAAGGTGTGGGCCAGTGTATGTCCCACATGGTCTGTCAAGTGTCCTCTGAGTCTGTTCATATGGATGCATTGCCCCTTGTGCCAGTATGTCATGTCACTGTCAGGTTGCTTCCTCAGGGCCGGTGGAGAACACTGCTTTGCAAGCCTTCTCGGTCACTTCATAAAAACATACTATTCCCATTATGCTAGGAACGTTGCGCTGATGACGTCACAACGTTGTGCTGTAGCTAATGTAAACGCTTCCGTTGCACCAGTTGGGTGACGTCAATCCCAGGATTCTCTTGTGGCGTGCTGCATATTCTGGTCACGGTAGGGTTGGTTTTGTGACATTGCTCATCATTACTCTCTGTTGATTTCCGGACAAACAGCTTGTTATGTTAGGCATTTCAAAGCCCTGTTGGACGAGACAATGACTGTGTCTTGTGGGGCTTCCTTGTGTTGACATATTTCCATCCCTTGTCGGATGAGCTTCTGAAGGCTCTTGCGGGTGATGTATGATTTTCCTTCTTGACCCTCACTGATTGGCAGGGGTAACTACGGATTGTTGCCTTTGTGTGAGTACCACTGCAGCTCATTAGTAGTTTTTGACATTGGAGCATTATTCATACACTGTGAGTACCTTCCTTACTGCATGCCTCTAATTGCATTGAAGAAGCCTGCACAGCATAATATACCCTGCATTTTTGCAGAAAAACTCTGCTACCTTTTATGTGTCCGTGTTCCAACATCAGATCTAGTATGATTTTCATTACTGTGATGCCAAGTATGATACAGTGGCTGTTGGTTCCATTTACAGGTGTAACGGTTACAGTTCAGGTCATGAGGTAATCTGTGAATCAGTGGCAAGATGTGTTGCATGCTTATGCTTGTTTACCTTTGTTTCAGATCTCCCTCCCTGCTGTTCCCTTCCTTTCCTTCACTCGCCTGATCACCCTTTTGAGTCATTACTTTATACTCAGACCTAGTAACTATCAGGAGGTGAAACACTATGATCATCGCACCTTTATGAGGATTCAAGGAACCAACTGTCCAGCCTTTTCCAGCTGCGTAAAATAAGGAAAATCTTGTACTTGTTATCCCATCAAGCTCTGGTTCAGGTGGTTATAGCTCTGGTGCTCTCACGTCTTGACTTTTCTAATTCCCTTTACATCGGCCTTCCCCAGGGTCTGCTTAACCGCCTCCAAATAATACAGAATCAGGCGGCGACACTGATTTACAAACAACCGAGATGGCAATCGGCCAGGCCCCTATTGTCTAAACTGCATTGGCTGCCAATAGCACAACGCACCACCTTTAAGACAGGTTGCATAGTCTTTAAAACATTACACTGTGCGAGCCCTAAATTTCTCAATAATCGGATTATTAAACATGCCCCTATGCGCAACCTTCGGTCTGCCCACCTCCATCTTCTCACCACCCCTACCATCAAACTAAAAAGACAGGGTGGACGGAGGTTCGCCTTTTAGGCACCTAGGCTCTGGAACTCATTCCCACTTTCTGTCAGGAATTGTGACAATCTACTGGGATTTAGAAAGGCGCTGAAAACATGGCTCTTTGGGCAATCTTATGAACCTGGTCCCTGCATCAAACATTCATTCGACTAGCGCCATGAAACCTTCTGGTGTCCGTGCGCTCAATAAATTTATCTTAACATAACATAACATAACTGTCCTAGGCAGTCGTGTGCACATTGTCTCACCAGAATTACAGTTAAACTCCTTGCATGACTGTTATTTTCTTCTGAGCAATGGGACAGGACATGTACATTGGCTTAAGCAGCATGGCCTCCACACCAACTTAATAAATTGGGATATCAAATGTGTCCCACACAGTACAATGTGCATCATCACTGTCACCGCAGATCTCTTGCCAGTTTGCATGCATCATCTATGGCATAATTGACTAAGATTGTGCATATGGGAGTATGTGTACTGTGGCAACATGCATAGTGTTCTTCCTATCTAATGATCCATATTGTACATGAAGTTCATGGTTGTGTATGTATTGTTGCAGCTTGATACACACAACAGGCAGCCTACACCTGCTGCCGCTGTGTGTCCTGTGCGCAGCTTGGCCTTTTGGTGCCTGATCCTGTGCCCGTCATTTAAGGTTATTGTACTTCCATTTTAGTTCTGTGACCCATGAGGAACCAGACACTCCTTCCTTTCCATACACCGGTTACATTGTGCCTTCCAATCCTCCTTCTCTTTCTGTGCTAGTTTTTGCATGGTGTCTCACACCTTCCACCATCATGTGTTCACTCATTCCTGCTGCTGCCTCCCCTGCGGCACCACCCCACCGAGTGCCCTGATTCTGCAACACACACCTCCCAGATGTTCCTCCCTCCCTCCACCCATTGGTAATGCAGGCATCAGATTGTCAGTGCCACTATTGCGCCACATCCGTGCCAAAGGCAGGACCGTCTGCGCCTGCAATGTGCACAGTGCAAGACCCTCTGGTCCTTCCATGACGCAGGTAACACAACAGACTCATGCTCCAGCCACCCTCCAAACAGGGAACACAAGACATTCATCCACATGCTATCAGGCAACCCCTAAGCGCAACCATTACATCTTTGCTGGATGTGTGTGCAACTCCTACTGCCAACAACGCACTGCCCCGCATGACAGACCATGTCCGTATAAGCAGGTCATGTGCCTCCTACTGCACACCCGCAAGTTCCACCAGCATACCATTAGACTCTGTCACCTCAGACAACACAACAGGCTAACACATATCGCCTTCATTACAGTGACCTGGTAGAACGCATCCTCAGCACACTACATCAACATTCGCATCACAGATGGATCTGAGATCACCCACAGGGACCACACCAACTCTCAAGGACGATGACTAGCCATTTCAACAGAAGTACCACCTCAGAGTAATATACAACAGCAAGGACACACTCAGCATTGTCAAACATCTGCACTTCAGGTTTCACACCAACCCCCAGACCACCCGCAGTCTAACTATCATCTACAGATCTCCAGGCCTACACCCACAATTCTGCTAAGCCATCTACAATTAATATAATAGTCATGTATTGAGCGCACATGTAAGCCAATGGGGTTGTCCCAACGCTGTAGTGTACCGAAAATTAGGCAGCATACAGGCAGCAACTAATCTAGCAGGGTAAATATCCAGGTATTAAGGGCTTAGCGAGAATCACATTCATACAGAATCTGACGCAGCGGAAGAGGTAGCTTAGTCCAACATTGCGTGCTTCCTACCTGAGAGGTTTCACCTCCTGATCTAGGTTTAGCTAAGCAAAGACTAATGAGCAAGTGCTTGTCATTGGAACGTAGAGATCTTGATTGACAATAGGGACGCAGTCTACTCCTAAAGTAGACCGGACCACGGCCTTGTCCTGCCCAGAAGTCGGGTGTAAGCGCATTGATTTCTATTTGTGTGGCCATGGCAGCTAATGGAGTAGCCTAAGATACGGGGAGATATGTTGTCAAGGTGAGACTCCACATACCAGACAGGCAGCAGCATTTTTGCCCATCTGCAGTATGCAGAGCAAGCCTAATGTGAGACTTTCACGTAGTGTAAATGGTAGGTAATCAGTGCGTGAAGCACCGTTTTCCGGGATACAATGTGCAGATAGTGTATAATTCTCTTGATCATTTTAATCTTGCAAAAACAAGCAGCACACGCCACTTGTAGCTGTGTGGCAAGGGATAGCTCATTGTCCCATCGTACTCACAGATTCTTGGCCAAGTCCTTGTATGCCGGAGCAATGGCCAGTTCCTCTGGCCACCACAGATTGGAAGAGTGGAGAGAAGGTTGGTTAAATAAATAGGAACTTTGTGTTAACTGTATTAAGTTATCCGAAATTTTGGTACATGCAGGCAACAATAATCTAGCGACTGTTTTCTAGTGTGTCAAAATTAACAGCATACACTGCATTCAAGGTGAATAGCAGCTGAGGCTCATCAGCATATGATATGATTTTGACATCAAACATGGCAATTGATGCAGCCAGCAGGGTAAAGTAAATATTCCAAGACAGAGGGCTCAGAGCGCAGACCAGCGGCACGCCCCACTTCAGTGATTTGACTGGGGAGATGGATGGATAGGTCTGGAGCTGCTGTGTGCAGTCAGATAATAAGGACAATATCCAGTTCACCATGAAGCCACCTACGCCTACGGTCTAAAGGAGGTTCTGAGGAATGGGATGGGCGACTGTGTCAAATGCTGTAGACAAGTCTAACAGCACCAACACCGCTTTGGATCATCCGTCAACCGCCCAGCGTATCGAGTCTGCCATTTCAATGAGGGCCGACTCCGTACTATCTCCTGGGTTGTAGCTGGATTGAGAGTCGTGAAGGAGGCTATTTTCTTCAACAAAGGCCATCAGTTGCTGCAAGGAATTGTTCACTCAAAGCTTGGCCGGAGCTCGTACGTGAGAGTTAGGTCTATGATTGCAAGGAGATACAGGATCTGCGTTGGCTTTCCTTAAGATGGGCAGGAGGGACACGTGTCTCCACACATCCAGATTAGACCCCAATTTGAGGGAAAGGTTCCAGATGGAGCTTTAATGGTGATTATACTCTTAGCTAGGATGTTGTGTAGCTTGGCGGGCAAGGGTTCAGTAGGGTAACAGGATTTACACATCTGCAATTAGAGCAGAGAGGCTTCACATGAAAACTTGTTAAATATACTGAGAGCACAGAGATGGGAAACGGCTTTACAGATTGGTCCTCAGACATTGGACAACTACATCTGCATGCAGGCCCTCTCCTACACAGACTACATGATTTAGGGATACAGCAACTCCTGGCATGAGGACAACCACAGCACCATCCTGCATTGGTACATCAACAAATTAACACCATCTCTATCTCATGCTGCAAGTCCCTCCGCATGCAGCAAATGTTCATCAGATAAATCCACTCCTAGTCAAGACAGACAGTCACCCAGGTCCACGACATCAGCCGGCTCAACTACAGCAACGCCCTCTACGCAGGAACAACAACCAGACTCCAGGAGGACTTGTGCACATACAGGGTGCATCGGCACAGCTCATCCTCAACATCCCCTGCCACAGCCACATGACCGTCCACCTGAGATACCTACAATGGACTCACTGTCAACAGCAGGATCACCTTCATACTCCTCAGCCACACTCAGGAGGCACTCCACAACCCCAGCCCCAAAGACGAACATGGACGTCTCCCATCCAACACCCAATTGCACCAACTCCGTCAAGCCAACCTTGCCCTGTGCACCATTCCTCACATCCACAGTACAACTGCATGCAGAAGATAGTTTTCCCACAACAACATACAGACCTAGTACTCCCTCCCTGGGCACCTCCACATGACCCATGACCTCTACACCTTCATCACACTCTTCCAAAACTGTCTGTCTGAGCAGTATGGCAGACCCCCCCCAACCCCTCAGCAAATTGGAACCATCACAGGTGAATATAGCACTCCATGTATGTATTTGATGATACCTTGTGACCTATGTGTGTCCTCGACCGGACTCAGATCCCACTGTATGGAGGGGTTGTGTTTGTTCCACACTGTGGGATACTTTGACATATCCCCACACGTATATTGAAGAATGAAGGTAAATGACTGCAACATAAATTTCAGTAGTGTTTGTTTTGTTTATTTATCGTTCAAGAGCGTGAAACGTGATGGGTGCTGTACAAAAAGGGGGGGAATCCAAAGTTCACAAAGGGAGATGTGATGCCTTGCAGTTTGAGTCACCAGAGTCCAGACCACAGTGCTTGGCATCATTGGTCAGACTGCAACCAGCAAGTCCATGTGGGAGAGTAGGACAGTCAATGAGGTGATGCAGTTGCACACAGACTCCAGGTGCCAGACCAGGTGTCCTGGGAGATGCTCATGGCCCGCTGCCTCTCAATGTCTTTTGCGTGGACAACCCACCTTCCTTGGAGGACCCTCATATGCAGGACTTGACGATGCATGGGACGCTCCGTCGGACGATTCCTCCTCCTCCTCCCTCCCTGTGCCTGGTGGCGGTCTTTGCCTTGAAGTGTCTTGCCTGGTGGCATGTTATCAGCAATCCGACGGAGTGAATGGCTTATGTTCCTTTGCACCACCAGTAGCTCAGCCAGTCTTGCCTCCATTCGTCCTTGATGTTGTTGTTGACTGGCGTGTTGCTCGGCCTGCAGGTTCTTGATCTCTGTGAGGGCACCCACTACCTGGCTGAACTCCCTGGTGTCCCGCCGGTATGCCTCCATGATGTTGCGGAGCGCAGACATACCGGGACCTGCAGCTGTCTGGTCAGGTTCTCGTCTCCGCCTGCTGCCACTCCCGCCACCCCTGCCCACACGAACCTGGCCTGCCGTTGTGGGCACATCGGCTCGACGGGACCCCTGAGTTATGGCAGTGGTGGTGTTGTCTGCCCCCTCATGGGTGGCCGTCGAACCTTGTACCTCATTGTCAGACTGGCTCAGTTCTTGAGTGTGGGCAGGGCTCTGAGCTGTCTGCTGGAATGTGGCAGGAATGGTTATAGCGGTTGGCGCAGGTGTATCTGATCCAGATGCTGCACGGTTTGGGGCACCAGAGGTGCCTGTTCGGTCGGGGTCATTCATGGAGTGGCGAGAGGCGTCGCTGTCGGTGGGATGAGGGTCCTGCGGAGCCTGGGACTGTGAATCTTCGTCCCCATTGTTGGGGTTTAGTCCCGCACGTTGCCCTGTGGGTGTGAGAGACAGACAATGTTAATGCCATGTAATGCAGCATCGATTTCTCATACACATTGTAGTTGTCACGGTTCCACCTGGTAGTTGTCCATGCTTTGGATTGTCATCAATGTTCTCTTGTGGATGTGTATGTTGTGGTGTTGGATTGATATGTGCTCCGGAGTCATTGACATGGGGGGACATATTTACTATAACTGGCACAGCCCTGCATATCAGCAGGGATTCATCAATCATTGTGCACCACACCTAAGCCAACACAGATGTAACATTCACATTGTGGAGCACCATGATAGAAAAAAATGGGTCAGCAGCGTCACACATCTGTGCTGTATAAGTAGGCGCATTGCTGGAGTAGCGTCACCAGCACAAGAGAGCTCCAGCAATGGTCTGTGGGGCCCTATCTGCACAATGTAGCTTCATTCCTTACGATGTAAAAACCTCTTGTGTACACCCCTCATCACTCAAAGACTTCCACAAATAACAACCACAATTATCAAATTGTTTACCAATATTCAACATAAAATTGAGAAAAAACAGTATTAAAAAAATACACAGTTTATTACAATTGATACAATTCGATTCAAAGTATAATAGCAGCAATGCAGTGCCAAGCATATAATTAAAAAAATGTGTCAGTACACATATTACACAATTAAAAAAAAATATTTAAAAAAATTATACAGGGTGCAGAAAGTTGTCGACGCAGCGTTTCGGTTAAAACAATAGCACCTTCATCAGGACAAGGTTCTTAATGTTTATGAGAAACCTCTTGTTATCCCTTGGAGGATATGTAAAGCGAAACTACCTTCTTTGTAGTAAAACTTTATTGTAGGCGGCTTTATTCATACATGCGCCATGCGTTTATAACTTAAGATGCTCTGTAGTTGGAGATAATGTGGAGGGGAGCCACCGTGGTATATTAAACCGCCTAATATATCACGGTGGCTCCCCTCCGCATTAGCTTCACCTACAGAGCATAGGATATGTTTGTGTAAGGGGTGTGTGTGACAGGCTGTACTGGTAGTTTGAGTCTGAGTTGACACTGGGCCTCCCTTGTGGTGTGAATGTCCCCCCATGGAGCATGCTGCCATGACAGTGGTTGTGAGTTCCTGCCCAAGATATCTGACCTTGTTGTCCTGATGTTTGTGTTTGCACTGGTCACAGGAGGGCCTTGTGCTGCCTACACCAGGGCCCAGTGTCAGCTAACTAGTCAGTCCATTCCCACTCCATGTGCTTTGAGCATGGTGCATGGGTGTGTACCTGGGCCAATTTGGGATGAGGGCAATTGGACATGGGCATCCACAGAGATGTTTATAGGGGTGGGCCAAATGTTAGCTTCATCACCATCCACCTTGCACCCTTCTCACCCTCCCGCTTACACCCTTCTCACCCTCCGCCTTGCACACCTCTCACACTACCCCTTGCACCATCATCCCCTCTGCCTTGCACCCTTCTCATCCTCCGCCTTGCACACTTCTCACCCTACCCCTTGCACCCTCCTCCCCTCTGCCTTTCAGCCTTGCAGCCTTCAGGCCCTCAGCCTTGCGCTCTCCTCCCCTCTGTTTTGCACAATTCTAGGCAACCCCCTTGCACCCTTCCCACCCAATGTAATGTGCTGCCACCTGGGACAATGGGACCATTTGTAAAGCATGATGGACTAGGGCCGGCCCTGATTGGGCTGACACCAGAAACACTGGCGATCCAGGGGGGGGGTCAAGAGCCCCCTTGCCCCCCCCTGCGGACGCACAGGGAATTGGGTCTGATTTGGGGTCCCACAATTTAGTGACACCCTCCCTCCCAGGATACTGGACGTCTATTCTTGGGTCTGTGCTTCCTGTAGCATGGGACATGGCATTGCCTTGGTTTGTCAATGGGACATACACATGTTAGTGGCATTTGCGTTGTTTTTGCCTGTAGTTATGGTCAGATGGCGCATGGCGCTTGTTGCAGGCATTTTTTGTACTTGGAGTGTAGATGCCATTACCCCATGTTACATGAGTTGTTTGTGTACTCACCATTCTCCACGACTCCTTCAATGCCATGTACTCCCACCAGTGGTAGCAGGGCCATGACCTTCTCCTCACAGGGCTGGAACTGTAGTGGTCTGCGGGGACCACCACCTCCAGTGCCTTGGCTCTGTAGGTAGTCGTCGTCCATCTTCTCCTTCACCATCCTCGGCAGATCGTACCACCTGGACTGGCAATCCTTCCCGGTGCATCTGATGGGTGCAACAGCATTCACCTTATCGACAATCCTCTGCAACATGCGTGTTTTCTCCGCTATGCTGGTCTGTCTGACCAATGCACCAAACAGCTGTGGCTCAACTCTGATGACTTCATCTACAAGGATCTCCATCTCCTCCTTTGTGAACTTTGGATTCTTCTGTGCGGACCTGGTGTGGGGTGAATGTGAGTGGGGGGGGTGAGGGTGTATATGGATGTGGGTGTGTGGTTATGAATGTGAATGGAGGGGTGTGGCTCTGTATGTGATTGGGGTGTGTGTGTGAATGTGGATGTGTACAGTTTGTGTGTTGTCTGTCTCTGTGGCTAAATGGGTGTGCTGCAAAGGATCATGGTTTGTGTGTGTGTGCCCTTTTTATTGGTCCATTTGTGGGTGGGGCTTAGTTAGAATTTTAGGTGGGTGTGTTATAAGGGGTAGATCTGAGTTAGGCCCTCTGTTTGCCTGTTTGGATGTGGCCAGGACATTCATTTCCAATGGTTTGTACACAGTACACATGTTTTGTGGTGTTGTGCGAGTCGTTTGCACCCTCCTTGTGCTGTTTTTATGGTTTTGCATGCACTTCGTTCAGGGGGGTTTCGATTCGTATTTGCTTTTGTGGCTCGCTCATACGTGACGTATTTCCGGGGTTCGCGTGCGCTTCATTCGGGGGGGTTTGATTCGTAATTGCTTTTGTGGCTCGCTCATACGCTACGTTTTTCTGGGGTTCGCGTGCGCTTCATTCAGGGGGGTTCAAATCGTATTTGATTGTGTGGTTTGCTCATACATGACGTTTTTCCGGGGTTCGCGTGCGCTTCGTTCAGGCGGGGTTCGAATCGTATTTGATTGTGTGATTCGCTCATACGCGACGTTTTTCCGGGGTTCGCGTGCGCTTCGTTCAGGGGGATTCAAATCGTATTTGATTGTGTGGTTTGCTCATACGCGACGTATTTCCGTGGTTCGCGTGCGCTTCGTTCAGGGGGGGTTCGAATCATATTTGATTGTGTGGTTTTCTCATACGCAATATATTTCCGGGGTTCCCGTGTGCTTCGTTCAGGGGAGGTTTGAATCGTATTCGATTGTGTGGTTCGCTCATACGCGACGTATTTCCGGGGTTCGCGCGCGCTTCGTTCAGGGGGGTTCGAATCGTATTTGATTGTGTGGTTCGCTCATACATGATCATTTCCGTACAAATCGCAGTTCATTCGCAACGACGTGTTCCTGTACGAATCGCGTTCTGGGTCCCCGGTCTGGATCGTACTTGTCGGGTCGTACGGCATGATTAGGAATTGTATGGTTTATTTCCCGAGTCCGTATCGTACGGATTTTAGCTTGTATTTCGTACGGTTCGCAAGATTTCGGACGTATTTTACAAGAACGGATCGTACTACGCAATTCGTACGCATTTGTACGATTCGTACGGAAACGGCTACGAATAGTCGGACGGTTTTCTTTCCCGAATCGGAATCGGCCCCCTAGTGTCAAGAAAACTCTGAACCCAGGAACAAGGTTGTTAATCATGAGTTGGTATAAGGATTGCTTCTGGCTGATTAGTTGACACCATAAAATATAGGTTAAAGACGAGAGGAGATCAAATCAAAAATGAATTTCTCACATAGCCCCTTCTAATGATCACTTCTATATTAATAATGCACCACAAAGAAACTTGAGAAAATGCATGAAATGAGCATGCAAAACTAAATCAAGTAAGTAATGGAGTGACTACTAATTTTGGGCTCCCTGGTAGAGTATTCGCTGAACAGCCCTGTAACATCTCGTCAGAGGTAGTAAGAGCTATTATATAAATGCAATTTAAACACACTTCATCTTGCATTCCGTAAGAATATTTGCTTTCTCCCAAAAGTTATGTTTACGTACTTTATTCAAGCAACATACACAACGTTTTTCCGGGGGAACCAAATCACCTCTAGGGCATGATCTCACGTTGTGGGTAGGTGATAATGATGGGCATGACTGTCCTCCAGGCAGTGTGAATTTTTCATCGAGCCCGTTAATGAGTCATAATGGTATTCAGACTACATGCTCCTCCAAACCTTGGCCTCTCTACAGAGCCAATATGACACAAGTGCTAATTGTATTAACCATTTTATGTGGAAGTGAATGAAGGAGGTACACAGCTGTTGAAATATTGACAGGTCTAAAGGTAAAAAAAATGTGTGTGTGTGTGTGTGTGTGTGTGTGTGAGCTAGAGCATGGAGAAGGGGGCCGACAGAAGGAGGTACATGTAGAAGGACAGAGTAAGAAAACAGTGATGAAGGGGAAGGAGATGACATGTGAGCTATACATTTGGAGAATTTCAGAAACATATGGGAAGAGAAAGAATGAAAATAGCCAAAAGACTGAGAAACTGCAGAGGACAGCATGAATGGGAAAACGTAACTTAATAAAGCACTCTGAAGACCAGTCTCCTCCCACAGACCGTAGTAATGTTTAAAACACAGTCTAATATTTTTTAGAACCGAAGCATTTTTTTTTTTTCAGAACAAGATTTTATTATATTATTGAAGAATCACATAGAGGACACTGCCCCCCATGAACCGGAGGGCCAGTGAGCAAATAATGAGCCATCACATATATTCAAGTCAATCAGCATTTTGAAACAAAAGGACAAACCCAAACTCCCTCCCCTTGCCCACCTCCCCGGATCCCACCCTCAGCCCCGCACAGTGTCGAGAACCGAAGCATTTTTAGGTTTCGCCTGGGCCGGAGCACTAGCTCCGCCCAGGTGAAATCTTATGTTCCTACAGTGTGGGGCTTAGTCCCGCCTCTGTCTTCCATTGGCTAGCTCCATAAATGGAGGCTAGCCATTGGAAGAGATTGGCTGTCAATCACGCTTTCCCCGTGAAAACGCGATTTGGGGCGTTTCTGACTCTTTTTTTAAGTCCCGCCCCTTGTACCGGGCCGCGCTGTGATTGGCTGCCGGCCCGGGACACCCCCGTGACGTCATTCCCCGGGCCGCGCTGTGATTGGCTGCCGGCCCGGGACAACCCCGTGACGTCATTCCCTGGGCCGCGCTGTGATTGGCTGCCGGCCCGGGACACCCCTGTGACGTCATTCCCGGTCCGCGCTGTGATTGGCTGCCGGCCCGGGACCTGACTTGTTTCTGGTTCCCAATTATGTTTGGTTTTGCTCTCCACCTGAACGTGTGTGTCGCACCTGGCATTTGACAGAATATTTAAGCGCTCGGCCCTCCTGCCTGCCGCTGAGTGAGAGCAGCGCGGTAATCTAGTCATTTGTCTGTTTTTGTAGTTAAAATTAAAGTAGAAAAAAAAGCATAGTGCCAGAACTGTTGGCTTTGCCAATGCTTGCTCATTACTTGTGTGCAGATTTTGTCTGGATTTTCTTGCGAGGATCGTCTGACATGGAGCGACAATGTTCCTTGTAGGGCTTTTTAAAGCTACCGGCTGCCTTTACAAACTCCTCAGTGTTCACCCTCCCGTGTCCTTTACACAGAGTGCTCCAGCAGTGCTCATTCCCCGGTGAACTAATTGCCCCTTTTGTGATCTTGAAATCTATCGCATGTGCCCGTGGGAAAGCCTGGTGGCCGGGAGTCTTGTTGCCTCTGTCGGGAATGTCGCTTTGGAGCTCGCCGGCATTTCCCCCATGTACTGGTCCTCTTCAGCTGGTCACATATTAGTCCACGGTTAGGGCATTTGTGCATTGGCACAGATAAACATCCTGAGTGTAAAACCTGTCTGTGTCACATTCCCCGGAGCTGAGCTCACAACGGCGTCTACGGATTGGCCAGCGCCTTGGAGGGTGGAAAAGGGCTTGTTGTTCATTCATGCTGTTATACGTCCTGCTCGCCGTGACACACAGGGAGGGGACCGGCCTGTTCTTTCATAGGAGGTTAAAAGGACCTACTGTAGTGCCGATATGCGCACCGGTGATTAAGGACGGGGGTTTGGGGAGGGGAGCAATAAGAACAGTGTTTGTAGTATTGGTAAATGTACTTCCCCCCCTTTTGATAAAATCCTCTTATGAAGTAAGAGTAAAGTCTTAGCTGACACTTGTGGGTTCCAAGCACGGTGTATGGGTAATTAAAAAAAAAAGTTGTTCCGCATAATGTAGTAAATTCTGACCTTGAAGACCATCGGTAATAACGTTCTGTATTCACATACATTTTGGGCTGTTTTGAAAGCACGATTAGCGAAATCTTGCTCTTTTCCCTATTGAGCAAAATCTGTAAGCACCCAGTGAGGAGCAGGTCTGAAGTTGGTACCCATTTGTATCTGAATCACGGTGGAGTTTGCTGAACATAGCAGATTTCCAAGGTTGAATCGATCAGAGAAAGCATGACAAATGGTCCCACGGCTGATCGATACATTCCTTTGGGATTGATTCCTGCGTGCGGCAATCATGGCCCAGAATAATTCTGCCCACTTCCACTTGTAAAAAAAAAAAAATACATAACGACTAACTCCCTCAATACAGAAAACATGGGCAAAAATGCACAGAGTGCTTGTTAACAGTAACACAAATATGAGCATACCCTCCTATGTATATTTTTTTCCAGTATGCCAAGAATTTGAGGGAATTGCATCCTGTAGGAAAGCAGTCGCCCAAGGACCAAACAGCACACTTAGGTTATGGTGGTTCTAGAAGAACAGGGCTTCCTTCAGAAGGGCAGATTACCACAAAATGCACAGGCTTGCCAAGCCAGTCACTTGTGGGCACTTAGAGGAGGCATATCCTCTGTAACACACACACTGCCCAGATGAGTGATTCCTCTCTGAATTTATGTACATTGTTTCAAAAACGTCAAGTAGTCTTAAAGGCCTTCAAATAACATCTTTGAAGTGATCATTTCACTCTTTACTTTGCAAAGGGGGATTTAAAAAAAAAATTCAGACTAGACCGCAACAATAATACAGCCCTATAGTGGAGCTTCCTGCATGTGCTTGATATCTGAACGCAGGCAGCCTTCTGCATGTTCGTAAAAGTCCTTTGATGGGGAAAGTAATTTTGCTTTTCTTTAGGTTTGTTTAGCTAGAGTTTATGGATTTGGATTGTTGATTAGTGTATTATGGGTTTCTCACCATCCAAATGTAGGGGCACCCCAAGGTTCCATTTAGTGTGTTCTGCAATTTTGTGGTGCTTTAAGTGTGTGAACAGTTGAATTACTTTTACTGTGAGCTGAATATATGTTTGGACTGGCTACATTCATTTGAGGATCTCAAACAAAAGGAAAACTGATCTGTAGTTGCTATATTAAAGATCAACATAGAATACATTTTACTAGTATGCCTTACAATACAACTGTAGTTATCCATATCATTAGTCATAAAGGCAACTGTAGTTATCCATATCATTAGTCATAATCATGAATCGTGGCATAGTATTGGCAACGGATCCTTCTATATGATTCATTATTGTGGTACAACTTCCCTTTCCACAGTCTTTTGAATACTACCAATGTATGTTCAAGGGTGATTGGATTACTTCTGAATCAGTCACCCGTGAGCCATTTGTTTCTGATTAAAATATGAACCTGTGACCATTAGTGACTTGGGTAGAAGTCTGTCTCGAATGAGTTTAGCTTATATCGCTTGACTCAGAAAGAACTTGTTTATTTGGTTGTGACTACAACACTTTTTCATTGATTTGTCTTTCTATGAAGTATTTAATCATTCCATAAACATGTCCACACAAAGTAAATTAGATATGTGCTGCCTCGATGCTGCATCCAACTGAACGCTCAAATTTTTTTCCTTTGGAGTAGCATTACTACGTACTCCATGCTATCGGAGATCACACATTGGAGGCTTGGCCTTCCATTACAAATATTCAGATTTCAGGCAAAGTGTGGAGAGTGACTAGGGAGTGGAGAGTGACTAGGGAGTGGAGAGTGACTGCAGAGTGACTGCAGAATGCTAGGGAGTGGAGAGTGACTAGGGAGTGGAGAGTGACTAGGGAGTGGAGAGTGACTGCAGAGTGACTGCAGAATGCTACAGAGTGCTAGGGAGTGCAGAGTGCTAGGGAGTGTAGAGTGCTAGGGAGTGCAGAGTGACTAGGGAGGGCTAGGGAGTGCAGAGTGACTAGGGAGTGCTATGGAGTGCTAGGGACTGCAGAGTGACTGCAGAGATTAAACTAATGGCAATGTAAATGACAATGCCATTTACTTATCTGTTTTCAAAAACAACGCATAAATACAAATTTTGTCATTTACAATGCCAATAGCTCTAACTTTTCCAAAGGCGAAACCATTGCATTGTAAATGCTTGTTAATTCTAATTTACAACAAAACATTTTTAATTTCTCATAAGTATGACTTCATTCAATAATAGAAAACCTACAGGTACACAATCACTAGTCGTTGCTTTGATTTACTCCACAGGATAGGAAGTGTCACACAAATCATTCACAATCTGAGACCAAAGACATGTCACACATACGCAATCCGAAAATTTGGCAGCTAAGTATTTGATCGTTTTTATGTTTTCTCCAGAAAACGCACTCTTCCACACGAACTGAAGTATACAGAAGGGTGCCACGGAGCAGCAACACCACACTGCTCGAGTTGCAGTGAATCCGCGAGTTCTTTTTTTCTTCATTAACACCACACTGCTCGAGTTGCAGTGAATCCGCGAGTTCTTTTTTTCTTCATTAATTTTCAGCTTTATATAACGCGTACTCGACCGGAAGGAATTCGAGTGCTTTACATGAGCACCAGTTACGTTACACAAGGACAGATTAATTTCTTGGTAGGCATGAGGAGATTAAATGATTTACCCAGAATCACAGGAAGCTGAGCCGAGGCTCGAACCTGGTTCCCCCGCACCAAAGTCGACTACTCTGACCGTAAGACCACAACCTCTCAGCGTTGCGAGTGCAGTGGGCGGGGCCGATATTTAGCCCGGCCTCCCATTCTGACGTTTGGATAGGAGTAAATATGGCGGCCCCCAGGGCGCCCTTGGTTGCATTTCTTTGCGTAGCTCGACATCGGATTTTCTGCCACTATAGCAGGAAAAACATCTCGACAAGCATAGTCTGCGACACCTGGTTCCCGAGATATCAGTGCAGGGACAGGGGAACCCCCTTTAGAGGTCAGTGGGAGATGGGAGCAGCTCTATTGTGTTAATGTGTATGTAGCCGGTGTTTGTTGGGAACTAGAAGCTGTAGTTTTTTTTCTCTGTAGGTCCCGCTATGTACTTCTGCACTGAATTTCTAGGTAACAAACAGCCTTTTTGGGTTATGGGTATTGTCAGCAAGGTGCTACCTGGTATATACTTAATAGAAGCCGGAAGGAATCCGGATGTTTTCCTTTATTGTGAGTCACCGGGAGAACTCCGTGTACTTCTGTCACAGTTGGATAATTGGTTTGGCATCTTGCCTTCTGTATTTGTGAAAAAGATTGATCTTCGTTTAAACAATTATGGAAATTGGCAGCTTCTTTTCTTAGTGTTCTACTGGGTGTGCCTCGGATTTTGTAAGCGACTTAAGCAGTTAATTTGATATCGAAACGCTAGTCAATACTTCCACTGCAACGTCATAGGGAACACTAAAGTGCGATACTATCTATTTCCCTCACAGACCTTAATATTTTTATCTTTTGACATAGTTCATATACATTTCATTAAGCATCAAACATCAAACACGCAACAGTGACAACTCAACTCTTCTCTTTATTTTTTATTTTATAAAGATATTTCAAATTCTTTTTTTCATCTCATTTTTTGCATTCTTAAACTTTTTCAAAAAACTTCATTTTTATAAATTGTTATTTATCATATTTTCTTATAAAGAGACACAGCAATGTATTATGGATTCGTAAATTCACAAGTACATTTCTTTTATAGCAGTGATTATTCACAATCCAAAAAATAAGAAACAAATTCTAAGAAAGAATGTCTACAAAATGCCCCTGCATAAGAATAAATACATACAATCATACTTCAATCACACCAATTCATACAATCTCACAACAACTACACTCATACAATATCTGTACACAGTTGAGTAATTTCTGGCAAGAAGGTGCTCCTGCCAGCATCAGAGTCTCAATGTGAAACAAGAGACTCAGCACTAGGTGGACGCGCGTTTCGGTGGACATTAGATGTACAAGCCACCTTCCTCAGCGCCTTTCCAGATATCTAGCAATCAATTCCCAGGGAACCTATAAATACATAAAATAGTCAGCACTGTTGTACTCAGAGCAAAAACATTATTATTTTTTTCCTTTTTTACAAAGACACATGTTCGAGTCAGACCAAATATGGACATCCAAATATCCCTACAGATCATGCCACACTGAACCTCTCAATTTTTTTTAATTTTTTTAATAAAACCTTTATTGTCACGAACTTCAATGACACAGCGCTTTGCCTACAACCTCAGGGGCCGGCCGCGTTATTCACATTTGTGCTAAACATCTGTCCTGTGTGTACACAGCCCTTCAGCCGACAACCCGGGGGTCCGGTGGCGTAGCCCTCGAGGGGGCAGACGGGTCAAGCAGCCAACATTGTGGTGAGAGTGCAGTGTCGATATCTTACATGGTTTCATTCTTGTCTCATCGGCTTGTCTCTTCCCCCCCTCCCCTATACACTGACGCTTAGCTTAAGATCTGGTATGTTCGTGTCATAACTATCAAACAGCAAATCTAAACCAAATAATGTCCCTCCCCCCGTCATTGTGTTCACAGTGTTCAGCAAAGGTGTAGATGCCATAGAGTGGCCATATCCAGTAGCACATTTACGCATATTTCAGATTTCCGCAAGAGCAATGCCAGCCTCCCCTCCGTGCTGTCCCAGCCAGGGTGTCTGCCTCAATGTCAGTGCCCCAACCAACCGTGAGATGAGCAGTGTTCCCGCGCTGCTTCCCCATCCCCCATTCTTAACCCGTCTCCAACCCTCTCTCTGCTAAGCTCTGTGTTTCAATCTCTATCTGCGGGTCGGGGGGGACCTGTGTCCGTATGGGAGATCCCCTCCTAGTCCGTTCCGTTGAGGTACGTTTGGTACAGAGCCCAGAAGTTTTTAGGGCGGCTCTTGGGGGGGTAGTAATTCACTATAGTGCTCCGCCTGGGTGCTACAGTATAACATGTCTCGCGCCCATCTGGTTTTGGAAGGGAGCGGACCCCTAATCCAGCAGTGTGCCACTACTCTCTTGGCCATTAACATCCCCATGTCCGCAAGTCTACGCAGCGCAACCGGTAGCCGCTTGGAGTTGCCTATGAGTGCCAAACCAGGGTCCGGGGTCAAGTCCACCTCCAGAATTCTGCTCATTTCCGAGAATATGTCTCGCCAGCTGAACCTCTCAATAGTTATAATAATAGCAAATAGAGGCCAGTGTGTATACATATATAGTGCCACGGTCAAACCAACCATTTATTGTGCTTCATCAGAGCAAAAGCGGTTATTCACAACAACAGTAATAAAAAAAAACACTAAAAAAACCTCATAGATCCAAAAACCCTCACCATCACCATCACCCTGTGATCAAAACATCTTCTCAGACCACAGATCATACGCACATCCTGACTGACAACAATGCTTTAACATTAACTTACATTGTGTCAAAAGGACAGTACATGTGCAGCTTAGTACTATAAATCCAAACAGTATAATCCACTTAGCGTGAGTCTCATCAGTCTTCCAAAGATAGTTTATCAAAATCCCTAAAATGAAAGAATACACTTTTAGCCGCTAACCTAATCTCAAAAGAAAACAAGAGAGCTACTATTTTCCTTGTCCTCTTACCAAAAACTTGTTTTTTTGTATATGGATGTTGTTACGTCAGAATTTCAACAGGTCGGCTGGAAAATATTGCCACAAGGTCTAATTAATTTTACAGATATTACTACTATTTGATTTATCATTGACTTCATCGTTGTCAGAGGTATATTAACCTGATATTTACGTTTTAGGTCGCAGATATGAATCCTTTTCAATTCAAATTGTTTTTTTGCTTTCTCCCTTTCAATCCAACACGTTTTATGTTGATACCTATTAGATGACATTAATGTATACACGACTTACTCATGGTATATTAAAATAGAGAAAAGTGCACCTCTTGAGGTTCTATATTCTACGGATGGCCAAACGCACTTTGAATGGGTGCTTCAAATATATAATTCACATAGCCCTTCCATAATTCTATTGCAAAATAAACCTATGTCATGCCAAGGTCAATTATGTTACCCATTCAATCAGGAAAAAACCCTTCATTCATAAATCTTGAATGATAGCAGTAGCAATACTATGGCATTCCTGCTTTATGCAACACAATATTTAAACATGTCGCCTGGGACCTTTACGCTCCAAAAAAGTTGCTTCAAAAACATAGCGTGAGTGACAGTTGTTTAGACCCACTAAATCTGCATCCACAATGTGCAGGTGCTAGTACTCCTCACCCTAGACAACATTTAAGCGCGAACCATGTTACCTTGCATATATAATTTCACCTTATTCAATGGAAGAATATCATTCTCCCAATAATTCTTTTCAAATCTCCTACATTGCTTTTCTAAAATGTTGGCATGTATGCAACTAGAGGCGAAGTGATTGAACAGAGCTATTCATTGTGCAACACAGCCAATGAGATAAACGGCCTGGCTGATGGATCTAGTTTTATCACATGTATTTCCTGCGTGCTGGAGCGGAAATCTAATTGAAATAAAACGTTTAACATCTCTGTCGCACACCAAAACAGTATAGATCCCAGCTCCAGTTACTCGTTTGAGTTTCCTCTCACTTCTCTGTGACCGACCTTTGCTGTCATTTATGAGATCATCAGTGTTGGACCTAGGGTTACCAGTCCATATAGGGTAGCCTGGCACAGAGTAGGTATGACTAATCTCAGAGGCAAATTGTGTTAAGCTTGCATCACACTTCGCACAGTAACTCAGCGCCCATCCACAAAAAGAATGACTCTACACCAGTTTAGAAAAATACGGTCTGCTTTATAAAACTCTTTTTAGTATCTCTTTATCTCTTAGCAGTATTTAGATTCAGTACATTAAATAGCTCTGCATTTGATTATTAGCATCTGCACAGTTTCACGTAGCATTAACAACACTTTTCTCCCCCACAAGAGAGGAGCTCAGAATTAACTCCTGCCCCTTAGCAAGCAGTATATATCACACAATTTTAGTTAAAGTAAACAGCAGTATCAAATTTCTCTACAGTGAGGCTAGGATGTACTTTACCCTTAAGGTCTCAATGTTATTATAAGCCGGAGGTTACAGGCATTCAGCAACAGTTCTGCTAATAGCACAATAGTACCAAGGTTCATGCGGCTGGAGCTCTAAATAAAGACAAGCAGGATATTGTAACGTTCTCATACAGCCATATAGATCGCTCTAACCACAGTGGAATGGCAGATTTTTATAGTATAGTTCTTTGGCACTAATTGATCTGCATAACAGGGGCAATCCCCCCAACCAATGCCTTTTTAACCCTGGCACAGCTCTGGTACCTCGGCTTTCATGAGCAGTAAATTACACCTCAATCAGAAAAACGCTTTCCTTCAGGCGACCTTACTAAGCAGGGAAAGTAATTCCTTTATATAGTCACGCACTTATGGAGAATTGTACAGGGAGCTGTTTAACAGATGGGGGGTATCCCCAAGCCCAGTTGTTATTTCTCGGCCCTTTCCGATGACTGTCAGTATGCGATTGAGGGCTGTTAACCCAGGTCAGCTAGACTCTCCCCTCCCGCCACAGCTCCGTAGGCAGCAGCGAGGCCCTCTCAGACTCTGGGGCCCCGCACTTCACCTCACGGCCTTACCGCATTGTTCAGGGATTCGTCCCGGCCTCTCACTCAGCCACGCTTTCACCTCCGTTCACAGTTACCACGGCTCTGTGGTGATTCCGGCCCCAGCGCTGCAGGCTCCAAGCAGCTGACTGGCCGATGCTACGCCGCGTCTTCCTCGGCGTTCCTCTCAGCTCCGCGTCCCGCCCTCACTTCAATCGTCAGAGGGGGAAGGAGCTACGCGGGCCGGCCTCCTTCAATTTCCCGCCCCCTTCTTCCGGATTCTCGCCCGCTTGCACACACTGTCCTCTGCGATGCTAGCCTCCACAACCACTGCCCTGCTGACCCCAGCCAGGCCCTCCCCGATGGATCTCCTCAACGGGGGCCCGTGAATCAGCGGCAGGAGTCCAATGACAGAGACTTCACTCGCCAACCTCTACAAGGTAGGGTTATCTTCCTCCACAATCGTATGGGCAAGAGGACCCTCAGGGGAAGTGGCGATGATGTATTGAACTCCACACTTCCTGAGGGGGCAGTTCAGGCTGGGTCACAAAAGGGGGGGAAAAGAAAGCTGGACACTCTCTTTTATAGTCAGATCCTCTCCATGGTTTATTCCCACGCCAGTTATCTACGGCTCCTCACAGAATTTCTAATAGGTTCAAAGGGCTAAAGATAACTAAGCGATGTCAGGGCTCAGTCAGTAGGTAGGGGGTCACGTCAGCAAGGTAGAGCAGCCGGCCCGTGGGACGATCTAACTCCTATCAGTGTGCCTGCCACCCCACACTAACGCTTCACTCCTCACCAGGCTCCACTCAGCCTCTCTGGTCACTCTAAAATGGCCGCACTAGTTCTGACCTTTTATAGGCTGGGCTCTGGATACTGGAACTGGCTAGAAGATTCTAGAGCTTTCCTATGTAGTTCTATGGCTCAGAACCCTGAGGTAGAAAACTTGGCAGTTACAAGCCACCATTTTGTGTCTCCCTAGCCTCCATTTTCAAGAAGCACCTGCGCCTCAGTATGTCGCAGGGGGGGAGAGAAAGAAAAAAAAAAAAGAGGCACCCAGAACCCTAGGGACAACACCACAAAAATATATGGTGGACACAAAAATGAAAGAAAATTAGGAGGCAAAAAGGGGACAAAAATAAATAAATAAGAGGGACCACCCAAAGGGCTGACGGGTCTAACAATCAGCTATACATCGCAAAATCAACAATCACAATACTACTTCAAAGTTCACTTAATAAATCATTTAAAACTAATTTTAAGGATTGTATTCTCATTAAGAGGTTTAGTATGTTTTTCTTTTTATTTAATTACTCCAAAAGTCATCAATCAAATTACAGAATTGATAGTAAAAATATTGTTTTGAACAAGTCCTCAAATAAGCAATAAAGCACTTTACATAAAGGAAAGAAATCCCTATTAGCAGAATCCTATTAAGGGTTCAATGTCGAGAGTAAGGAGTGAGAGTGAAACTCAAAGTCCTTTTCAATATCGGCTGAACTTCCCATAAGCAGCAAGCATTGGCATGGTAAATAGGTCTTACTTTTGGGACCTTAAAAGTATTTAGCTATGCAGCACAATATCCTTGGTGCAATAACATCAACCGTTGCATGGCTAAAAACTTATAAGGTCTCAAAGGCGAGACCTATTGGCTATACCAATGCTTGTTTTGAGAGGCCTGCCATGCAGTTTTAAATGTAGGCTGGTAAGAAAGGTGCCAACCCAAGGGGCAAGGTCTAGAGAGAAATAAGATCGGAAGAGAGGTGAGTTATAATGAGATAGCACAAATAGAAAGGTGAAGCACAGAATGACAGGTCAGGTAAACAAAGTAGTGAAGCAGAGAGGCAGGTAGAGCCGGTGGGATGAAAAATAGAAAGATATGTGAAGTAGAGAGAAAAGAGGTGCAGATGAGGTAGAGAGATGAGGCTAATACAGAGGAAGGGCGAGGGAGAAGTAGAGAATGGTGAAATATGGAGAGAGAGACAGAGGTAAGAAAGATGTATTAAATGAGCGAGACATTGGAAGCAGATGGAGTGAACGGAAACAGTGAAGGAGATAGAAAGAGAGATGAAAGCAAAGGGAGTGATAGATGGAGTGGAAGAGGTAGAGAGAGAATTGTAGAGAGAAAGAAATAAAATAATGGGTAAGTTGAGGGAAAGAGGACATCAATAAAGAGACAGAAGGCCAATAGGGGAGGTAAATTGAGAGGCTAGATAGTGTATGAGAGGTGGTGAAGAGAGAGATGAGGCAGTGAGTTGTGAGGCAGAGAGAGAAATGAAGATAATAAGTGTTCAAAATAGCACAAAACTGTGCGAGTAAACATGAAATTATGCATGGAATGAGGCCTGGGGACATACCCTTTGTTTATCTCATTTCCCACTGTGCCGTCTGATGTTCTCATATGTTCTGAGTAAGCAGCGCCGTAACTTTTGCCTCCCCTTCTCCTGTCGTCTTTTTCAGCCTCGCACAGGGACCGTCACAATATGCAGTGTCGGATTATACCGATAAAAAAGAAGTTTTGAGTTGACATTTTTATCCACCACAAGGTTTTCTTGTTGCAAGTTGTTGCTTTTTAAATGTTCTAGTACTTAATGCTGTTTTTTATGTAGCTGCTTAGCAATAGAATGCATTAAAACGGAATATGAATTTTGCTTGCTAGAAAGGCAGCCGCCTCACAAGCAAATATCGTTTTTTTCTTCTTTTTTTTCTGAAAGGGCAAATCAGTTTGATTAATAAAAACAGTGCTCAATGTCCTGTTTTTTGACAAGCACTTTAAGTGCTGCTGCAACTACAGATATTGGATGTGGGCTATATAAAAAAAGGCTAGTGCCATAACGCTGTGAGCTTAAACTCTAGAATAGTGCGTTATGGGACTGCGTAGTCTTAATTCGCAAAAAAAAAAACCTATCACAGACTGTGAAAATACGTTCCTAATTAAGTCACACAGTGAGCACATCTCGAAGTAAACACGGGCGGGACATCGAACTAAGGATGGGAATAGGCTTTGTGGACAAGTGATTCTACACCACAACACACAGCAAGAGAGATGTTATGCACATTCACAAAAAATATTGTTAAAATATCAGAAGCCCCCAAAAATTATATACGTCACCTCTTGGGACTGCTGTGTAAAGAAAACCCTCCTTTCGTACTTTTTTTTGGGGGGGGGGGAATATTTTTATTTGCATTTTTAAATCGTGCGATACGTTGTTCGGCAAAATTACAAAGTAATTCAAGCACAGTAGTTCGTCAACAGAAACCATTATGTTTACACCATAAGTACAAGCACATCTCACTCCAGCGATCATATCATGAGCAGTCAGCAAGTACATTAGCTCCACAGTATCACTCCGTATCCTAGCTAGAACTATCATGTTCTGAGGGAGGCTCACAAATGTTCCCTCTATACTTATTCCACGCCCCCCAAATCTTACTCCATTTTTTGGGACATCCTCTATTGCAGAACACTGCCCGCTCTGAAATCATTGCAGCGTCCATATCGTGCTTCCAAGCCGTTAGTGAAGGTGACTCTGCCCCTTTCGGACTTTTAAAGTGTGTACTAAATTTATCTTGGTGAATATTTTCAGAAAAATCTGCCATGGCTCCACTTCTTGACACTCTGAATTTAGCATGTATGCCAACACATCTGATGCAAGCCGAAAACTCATAATTTATGCATGGGTCTGTTGTGGTGTGCACGCAGGCGGTGACTCTTGGTTCTGTTTTGGTGTGCAGACAGGCAGTGATGCGTGGTTCTGTTGTGGACACAGGCAGCGATGCGTAATTTTGATGTGGTGTGCACGCAGGCAGTCATGCGTGGTTCTGTTGTGGTGTGCATACAGACAGCCATACCTGGTTCTATTGTGGTGTGTACGCAGGCAGTGATGCCTTGTTGTATTGTGATGTGCACACAGGCAGCAATGCCTGGTTCTATTGTGGTGTGCACACAGGCTGTGATGCTTGGTTCTGTTGTGGTGTGCACGCAGGAAGTGATGCTTGGTTCTGCTGTGGTGTGCACTGTTCTGTTGTGTTGTGCACGCAGGCGGCGAAGCCTGGTTCTGTTGAGGTGTGCACATATGCAGGGATGCCTGGCTCTGTTGTGGTGTGCACGTAGGCGGCGATGCCTGGTTCTATTGTGGTGTACACGCAGGCAGCCATACCTGGTTCTATTGTGGTGTGCACATAGGCAGCCATACCTGGGTTTGTGGTGTGCACGCAGGCAGCAATGCCTGGTTCTGTTGTGGTGTGCACACTGGCAGCCATACCTGGTTCTATTGTGGTGTGCACGCAGGCAGTGATGCCTTCTTCTATTGTGGTGTGCACGCAGGCAGCGATGCATGGTTCTATTGTGGTTTGCACGCCGTCAGTGATGCAGGTTTCTGTTGTGGTGTGGGGAAGCCCACTTTGCTAGCTCTTTAACAACTGTCTACAATAGTAACCCGAAAATGAAACCGGCCTTGTTGTAAAACACTGTAAAAAAATTCTAGTTCTGTCCAATAGATGGCTACATTACTACACATGAAGTACACTGGACACACAGTATCACAATTTAAGTAATCAATAAAAGGTGTCTCATAGGTTCGACAAAACGTTTTTTTAGATGAAAGTAGCAACTATAATGTATTATATTCGAAAGCGGAGGGACCAAATTTGGAGAAAAATAATACAAAGCTAATGACACCCATACCACGGTGCTGAAGGCTCAGATATAGGATCATGCAATGTACCGATTTGTGCTCTCACTTCCAGGCAAATAGATGAGTGCAACACACCAGAAATACAGATCTTGAAAGGTAGACAGAACACGAAAGAATATTAGGGAAATTACAAAATAGGTAACAACATATGATATTTTGACATGCGTGTATCTTACATTATCTGGACTCAATGGCTTCATCGCCTTTCCATACTGGGTGAGGAATCTGGCAATTTCTTCTCTGAATCTAAAATTTAAAAAAAAGCAAACGGATTTTCCAAAAACGTGTACCAAACATGGTCACCATCCATGCTGAAATTTTAAACTGTGTGAGTAATTGCTCAGACACCAGCAGTCCCCACACTCACCGGAGGCCAAGACCACAGAGACTAGCCTGCAGTGCGGCCGACGTCGTCATCAGCAGCGCCAGGAGGCGCTTCAAAAGCGTGCAGCAGCTTCAAGGACTGCTCAGAGGAAGGCCCACGTGAAGAGCATGTAATGGCCGCGAAAGTGAAAGAAAACAAGCACGTGAGTGGTGCGTGCAGAGAGAGCAAGATTGCGGCTCTGTAATGGCCGAAAGTGGCACGGCCGCGAAAGTGAAAGAAAACAAACACGCAAGTGGTGTGTTCAGAGACAGCAAGATGGCAGCTCTGCGCGCTCACGCACGAGTAACCGCAAGCTTGAGGCCAAGCTTGTGGTAGACCTTTTAAAACTCTACTCCTAAATGTCTCGCCAGTGCAGCGCATGTGGTGGCTCAGGTGAGACCTAAAAATAATCATGCAGCAGCAGTACCAACTACAGTCAGCAAACAGGTCAGGTTGGGTTGCAAATCAGCATAAAGCTGTTAGCATTCAGCCTCAATGCGGGCAAGTGGTAACGGAATGACAGGAGCATAAAGCATCCCGGTAGTGGGGGAAAATAGATAACCTACTCTAGGAACAAACATTAATATAAACATCTGAAAGCAATGTTGCAAATCGTTCTGTATCTTCTCCTTTCTTCCAACCAGTGGGCTGTCGAATCATCTTGAGAACCATCTTGTCCCGTTCTTTCTCCCGTTCCTTCTCACTGAGCTTATAAAGGATTACCTTGAATATGAAACAAATCTTAAAACTAGAATTACATAAGTAGCCTTTTGATTGTTAGACCTCCTTTACAATGGATAGGAGCACATTCTAACTTTCTAATGAAATAATTTGTGTGTTAGGGTAAACAATAGACTTATGTAAAATGAAACATTTGCAGCAATGAATATTATTCAGCACCACATTTCTTCATTATAAATTGGAACAGAAATAGGTAAAACTATTAACATTTCCTATTCATCCATTGTTTTTAATGTCTGAAATGATATAAAGTCATTCTATTATATGATAGTTTTTCTAGCAAAACATTTCACAACTTTATTATTAATCAAAAATTCTCAAATGCAGTGTGGTGTGATGCTTTAAAAACAAAATATGTCAGGGTAAGGTCAACTAACAAGCATTTTGTGCATGTCTCAGCACATTCAGTTTTGCTGCAAAGATAATGAAGCTTGCTTTAACATTTTGAGGCCATGTACTGTTGGGTCCAACTGGATACTATGAATTTGCACAATTTAATGTTGCGTCAGTACAACATTTTGTACGTTAGCACAGCATATGCCTCTTTAACTATATTAATTTTACATTTTAATAAAAAGCTGTTTCACACTTCTACTATTTTCAGCTACAATATTATATGGTATTGGCGCAAAAGGCATAGAGAGCACCAGGGCACAAGTCTGGGGTACATGCGGGTAGACTGCGTCTACCCACTATTTTCATAGGAAAGACATTGTCTTCCCTCTCAAGAAGTTCGGCTCCACAGAAATATGCTGAACTTGTCCCAGTAGTGTATTTTTTTAGACATCCGGACACGTTCAGCAGCGCCTGCACGTTGTCGGCCTTCCACATCCAGAAGCAACTTGCAGGCAGGGAGGGGGCTTTTTTTACCACAAGCTGGGCCAAAGTACAAGATATGTTACGTAAGACAGTGAGGGTTACAAGGTGTAGGAGTCACATGTCCTTCATAGCTCACTGTGCTATATTAGAAGGATTACAATCTGTTAACTGCAAGTAACTAAAGGGTCTCTGTGTTAAAAGCAGTAACCCACTTACCTATCTACATAAAATAAAAATATCTCCTCTTAATGTTACATGATGTGCTTTGCAGGACACACATTAGCCTTCTATCTACATTTAAATCTGGGACTAGACAAAACGCATATCTCTCCAGCAAAAGCGTTAACCTTTAGAGTTATCTTAACATTATTATTCTTCCTTCAGATTTACTGGGCACACAAAGATCTCTGCAGCAGGTGCCTTAAGCCCATAAGATAGTTTTAAATGTAGACTTTGGCAACAAGGAGAAACATGGCAATAGATTTTTTCTACTTAACTGATTGCAGTTCCTTTGTGGCACAGTTAAAAACAATTATTAGTTGAAGTCCAGGTTTTGCTCCAGGGTTGCACCACTTTCTTGGGACAAACCAGGCAAAAAATCTAATTTGTTAAATCTTGTATTAAATGTTCATGATGGACCTGCTAAACATATGTGTGAGGTCGTAATATCTGTTGTCACTTCCCGTGAGGTTACTTTCTGTGATGCCACATGTAATGTCACACGCTTTGACATCATGTTCTATGATGTCACGTGCCTTGATGTTACTTGCATACTGTCTAGCTTGGTTAGTCCACCCACTTCTTTTTTTAGGAATTGTTCCCTGCACACTATACAGTTTTACAGACCACTTTCTTTTTAAGTCTTCCAGCCCCCATGTTTTCTTACTCTTATCCCCCCTTGGACCTGCCCTTCTGTTCTCTCCCTTATCTGGCTACAAATTGTCATCCTGCCCTACCATATTAAAAAAAAAAAACATTTTCTCCCCTCATCCCTTGGAATCGATCCCCTACGGATCACCTTCATGTACTGTTGTACAACCCTTTACGGGGTCCTATATGTAGGGCATTATCAGAACAGTAGCATGTTATACCGTAGAGACTACTCTGTTGGAAGGATATTGCATAGCAAGTGTCCTCTGAGGGAGAGTTTTAGTGATGTGCCTTGTGCTCTTATTTTGACTTATGTCGCTGTGTTTGTGTGGGTAGTAGGGTAAAGATGAGTGAGGAATATTAGTAACCTAATTCCCCACCTCAGAAACCGGCGATGGAGAAATCATCAGGGTGGATGCCTTCCATGCCTCTGGATGCAGTCAGGTCCTACATCTGCCATTCCCACCGAATCTTAGCTCCCATAGCCACATCTGCCTGCACTGTGAAACCACATTTCTGTCGTCTTGGACACCTGGAATCAGTGTTGTTCGCAGAGGAAATATTTAGCTTTAACTATTAGGCTGCATTGCAAGTGGCTCGTTAATTTCTGATACGTGTGGTAAATCTTGTAACTACATACATCGGAATTATGAGTTTTGTGGTTTTTATTGTACCCAGTCGATACATGGCACAATAAAAGTAGCATCATCTTGATATATTTCAGCATGTCAAACCCGCCTGTTTTGATCAGAGGGAAAAATGCCTGGTAAGCACCACACTTTACATGTGAAACCTCATTTTATTGACACAACTCATAAAAGGTGATAGTTATTGTACACAATAAATTCAGTACACATCAATGTTAATTTTTATGGTTTACGAAAATTATCATTTATAAAAATTATCATAAAACCAGGCTGTATGAATTAGGACGCACTGCTTGTTCATACTCAATAGTGTATTAGTTTATTGGTTGTGATTTTCATTCATTTATCAGTATTAAATCATTCTTACTTTAGTATTTGAACACATATATAAACAAACACATATTTGTGTGTGTGTATACTTATATGTACATATTTATAAATATGTGGGAGACTGCAATTCCTGTATAAAAGTTTGTTTGTAATTTCCTTAGCACAAGCAACTAATGCAGTTTGTGTCACATGTAATAAAGAAATGGTGTAGCTATTCAATTGTAATAAGTTATTACAGTAGACTTCTGATGTCTGCTGTCAGAGCATCGGTATAGTTGCTGTTTAAACAAGGGAAAGGGAACTGGCTTTTCCTTCTTCCGATATTTTTCTAAAAAGGAAAAAGGGATCAGAAAAGATATATATATATATATATATATATATATATATATATATATATATATATATATATATATATATATATATATATATATATATATATTAATATGTTTATTTTTTTTCAACAGTCTTGGTTCAGTTCATGAGGGTCTCAAATTACCAATCATTTCTGAGGTGCGTTGAGTTTGTTTTGTGTACGACTATGTAGAGATATACATGGTTGAATAGTATTCATAGTGAATGGGATCCACTTGTAGATAATTTTTTGTTCATAATTTTAAGGTTGTAGTACTGATTGAAGATTATGATTTCACAGGCCCAAAAATACATTGAGACCTGAGGTTAGAGCAGTGAGTGTTTACCAGAATCAGTAAACTTTTTTTTATCCTTGGTCTCCACTGATCTTATTTAATGGTTTTATTAGTACAATATATACCTGATTTGGCTTCTGTTATTGCCTTGTGTTCATAAATCTGTCTCTTTTTCCAGAAATGGTTGCATTTATTTGAACAGTGGATTGGCCAAATTTGATCACTTGGTTGGTTTATGATTTCCTATTTAACACTGTCAAACTGTAGACCTAGTATTTTTTCTTTCTGTTGCAGGGTAATTGGTGTAACTGCTAACATGAGTTTTATGTAGGCCATGTTATGTTCGAATATGCTTTTTCAGCTTACCAAGAAAAGTTCTGTCCTGTTGCTTTTCAAGTGAAGCCTATTGGCATGCACTCACGTTTGCTCCATCGAAAACATTAAATCCCACTGTCTTGAAGTAGAACTACTTGACAGCCTACAGCGTCTACAGAGCTTGTGGATGACAAGATCACTCTTTGCTACTTCGAGGGGCGACAGCAAGTTTATAACAAAAGAACATGCCTGGATTGCTACTTCTCTTAACTCCTTCTCCCCTGTAAGGCACACTATGAGGGTGACAAGAGCAGGCTTCGTCTGGTGGCATTAAAAAAACTTTTTGTCTATTGAATTCTCAGCTGACTAGGGGTTGCCATAATGTTTGCTAAGTGCTTGTTAAATTAAATTTTAATAACAGATATAGAGGGACACTTTACAGTTTGTAGATTATAGTTAATAGATTCTGAACAAATACACTACGAATATACCTGTTTAAAGAATTTGTAATAATGTTTTAGGAAGTTAAATTGGTTGATTCCTCCCCAACTGAGTGACGTTGAGGGCTTTTCGTATCCTACTTAACCTTCTTTTAGATTGTGATTCTAACCAATCTTCCATTTGATTGCAATACGTAGCAGCATTAAGTAATTAATGTGTGTCAAAAATAAAATATAAAATATAGTCCATCCATGAATACTTTTTAATCCTTTTGTGAAAAAAGTCTACCTTTTTGCTCTTAGAAGTGCATGTATTCACAACTTCACTATTTTCTAATCTCGCATTAACCCTTTTTTAATGTGATGCTTTGTATTAGTATAGAGAAATCACGTGGAGATTAATGTGTGGTTTCTGTTTAGTAAAATGTTTAGACATAACATCCCAAGTTGTATGATGACAAGCTGCTATTTAATTTTTAATGAATCCACGATTTTTAAAGGACAATGGTAACCACCATAATGCCGTTTTTGTGAGGGCAGCTGATACTAGACACCGACGTGAAGCTAGTAAAATGATCGTGTGGCTAGATTGATAGCAGGCATTTAGCTAAAGTGATAAAAGAATATTTCAGTGGACCAGAAGGATAACCAACGGCAACTGTAGATGATGGGAGACAAGAAAACTCAAAAAATTAAACTTCTAAGCGATGAGATGAATATTGGCTCCCTTGGTCAGGAAATGGTCACTAGTGTAAACATTCATCCAGAGGACCTTCAGATAATGCTTTGAAGACCTAGGATCGGGACTATAAGAAAACTAATGTATTTAGTTAATTAAAAGTTATTTAATCGGGGGTGATTGAGATGTATGAGATGTTGCACGGAAGCTGAATGGCAGTTTAGGAGGGCAACATTTTGTAAAGTACGAGGAGCAATAATAAATGAAACACACTTCTTTCATGCCCTGGCAGTGACTTGCACCAGGCTCTAATCCGTTTTTACACCTTTTGTATTTTTTTTTTATAGCCTATGTAACTCAGACAGCGGCGACAGAAGCTCTTAACTTGGATCCAGATGCTAACACTAAGGTTTTGGAAGATTGCTCTGGGCCTTTGGAACATTATGACTTTTTGGCTAGATCAGGAGTGCTGAGGAAAGATGATCACCAAAGGAGAGTCATGCAGCATTTGCAGACCCTGCACGAGACACTGAAGGGTTACAATCCAAACTCAACATCTATGTTATCAAAGGTGAGATCCGTCGCTGACTATTGCATAGAATCTTTTCACTGAGAAGGGTTGGAGGGAAAAGAAAGTTATATCAGTGCCCCATAAACCTGTGGTGTAATGTTTGTTTGTGATGTACATGTCTCGGCAGAATTCAGTCTCAGCCACTTTAAATCAGTGTATTCATGTTTTCAATCTTTGTTCTATTTTTAATCACCCTCCATTCTTCAATATGCAACTTATTCAATGCAAACAATGCACTATTAACTGCAAGCTGAATGATGGCAATGGACTTGAACGAGGAGGTAGTAAGGAGGTGAAAGTTTGAGAAGGATGTTTGGAGGTTCATAGTTGTCAGAAAGGTTTGGGAAGAGTCAGTGAGAGGAGAGTTGGAACAAAGGTTGAAAGGATTTTTTTTAAATAGCAAAAAACAGAAATGATCATGCGTGTGTATGTGGGTTTGTATGTATATGTATATATATATATATATACGGTTCACAATCCTGCTCCGCTGCATCAGCAAATGGACAGAAATCCAATCCGCATCAACGAAACCCACAGGTACAGACCACTCCACAGCGCGAAGAGTAAATTCAAAGTGGTTTATTCACAAGCAATCGCCAGCATGACGCGTTTCGGTCACTACACGGTGACCTTGATCACATGCCAAACAAAACCAATGAGAATGCTTATAAAGGGTGACTAATTAACACAAAAGCAGGGCGTACACAATAATGGAAACTGAAAAAACACTGAAATGTAGTTCATCCACAGTGAAAAACAGACCCATATTTACAACAGTTAAAAAGTAAGTATATACAATTAGAAAAATAGTCCAAGTGTACATGTAATACATTGCCAGAATTATATACAATTTCTCAATGTTTTCTATACCTTTTTGTACAATATTTACAAACTGCAGATCTGTTAAATTCATGTCCGTTTAAATACATTATATATACAATATTGATTCGATATTAGAATCCCCGGTCCACAGGATGATAGTGCAAAATAGTTCTTACCATTAAAGTTGCCCGCTAAAGTGCTAGTGTTAATTGCTATAATCCCTAAAGTGCAAAAACCCTAGTGCAAAATATAAAGTGCCAAGGTGCAAATTCAGCCAAATTAAGAGTCAGATCCCTGACCCTTGAGTACCTCATATGCGGCTGGCCGAAAAATTACAAGAAAGTGAATCGGGAAAGTGTAAGGGAAAACTCAGGCCCAACCATGTTACACCATTTTTAGGAGGTTTACATGTTTATGGACTAATATTAAAGACTACCCAGAAACCCTGTCTAGACAACGTGACTACAATGAATGACAAACACGTATCCCAAATTCATATTACACAGTTAAGTATATTTGAGGGAACCCATATTAGGACATAGTGCCTTAATAATCACCCCATAAGGATACTGCATGTAAACTGGATGTATTAGTCCAGAGCGGATCAATCACACCCTCTTATAACAATAGATTTATATATCAATCAGCATGACACTGCAGGCGATCTTATAATGGGGGAAATGAATCACAGACAGTGAATGTGTACAGGGAAAATAAAACCAATTAGATTAGAATTCATAATTTCTGAAATGTACTCCAAGAGCCAAACCAGGCTGATGGCTGGATTCGGGGAGGCTATAAACATATTACAGCTGGAAGGCTGGCCCATGAAGTTATATGGCCAGATTCATTGACTAGATGTTATAAAAAACAATGAAGGTCCTCTCCCGTATTTAATCCATTAGGAATCCTCGTATCTAATAGCAGGATATACTTGCTCTCTAACTGTCTGAGGCACTTTTCTCTATTGCCACCTCTGATACTTTTAGGGACTCCGTCAACAATGAAATAGCTTAAATGATTTACATTCCTTTGATGGACCAAGCCAAAATGCCGAGCGACCGGGTATTTTTCATCGGAATTGACAATGGCCCTGAGGTGCTGGAGTATGCGATTAAAGGCTTGTAGCTTAGTGCTACCAACGTACTTGAGCCCACAAGTACATTGGAGCACATAAATATATATTAAAATATGTGTGTATATATATATGGTTATATATATGTGTGTGTGTGTATATGTATATATATATATATATATATATATATATATATATATATACATTTTTTTAGACACTGAGGAAGCCGAAAAGGTGAAACGCGTTTGTCGAGGGGGCAGGGGGGTCTGCCAATAAACCATCTTGGTAAAAACGTTGATTTGGAGTGCCGTCTTTTTTTACTTCTGGAAATTCTTGGAGGTTTGTGGAAACATATATATATATATATATATGTGTATATATATATATATGTGTGTGTATATATATATATATATATATTAAAATATATGTGTATATATATATGGTTATATATATGTGTGTGTGTGTATATATATATATATATATATATATATATATATATATATATATATATATATGTGTGTGTATATATATATATATATATATATATATATACATGTGTATATATATATATATATATATATATATATATATATATATAGAAAGGTTTTAGAAAATGCTCCAAGTGCAAGGCTTGCACTCACGGCGTGAACACTACCAAAGTGCACGTTCCGTTTAGGACCAAACCTTACATTCTGAGGGACTCATTCACATGCAAGACAGACTTTGCAGTATATGTGCTTGCATGTACATGTGGCAAGAGATATGTAGGTTCTACAATTCATCCAGCTCACGTACGGATCTTACAACACTTGCGAGCAATCGCCAATAATGACCCGACGTATCCCGTAGCCAGACACATACATGAGGCTCACCAAGGAAATACCAATAACATACAATATTTTGTTATTGATAGCATTCCAAGAAACCTAAGGGGAGGTAATCGCCCATTGGCGTTACGCCGTTTGGAGTCAAGGTATATTATACTTCTAAACTCCAAGATCCCATTCGGCCTGAATGCGGACGAAGCCTTAAGTGTCCATCTTTAGCTACAGCATCACTTATTGTCCTCTTCTCTCCTAGTACCATTCGTATAACATCTGCAGTTCACATACTACACAACTCACGGGGTTACAAATGGGCACAACATAGCACACTACAGACAGAATGTATGCCAGTAGTACACATCACTAAATCAGTTTTTTCACATTCACCAACACTTTTTAACACATACCTACTACCTTGTGTCCCTTAGCGACTTAGTCTAACAGGAGCCAAAACCTTATTTATGTTGTTCCCAATCAGGTCCTCTTGGCAAACTTTTGCTACAATATAGCTAACATGGGTATCATCGCGAAAGTAAATTGGCGCGCCATATCTAGCTGCGCTCGCCCACTAGGGCAGAAATAAAATGAAATAAATCAAATGTGACCAATATCTGTCATCACACGCAATAACATTTTGTATTTCACTAATTCTCACATTTGCTGCGCGTAAACACTGACCAAGGGGCACAGTTTATTATGCAGAATGGTTTCCGCTTTGTCTGGCCCTCTCGTGTGGAAATGTTTGTCTCAAACACACGAGCACCGCGTTCACTCGAGGCGCGAGCATAAATTATGATGCACAGGCAATTTTCTGTCTACAGTATTATTAGTACAATGTACCTCAGGAAATTCCCACACTTGCATCACGAAACACCTTACCAAGAGGGAATCGTAGCATGTTGTAAACTTCCGCGCTAGCCGGCGGTCTCCGGTGAAAATGTGCTTTGTCTCCCAACACACGCGCACAGCGTCTACACGAGGCTTCAGCAACACAAGTTACACAGGCAAACCAGATGGGCTACCATTGCGGGACCTTTATTTGGAACATCCATGGCAGGGACACAAGGGAAATTGTAGCATGTTGTGCTAACTAGCATTATTTTCTTTTCACTTACAATGTCACGGAGTTTTGAAGGATGACCTTATTTCGGCTGTGAATTTGAACATGCTGTATTATGTAAAGGTCAAAATTATGTTGACACATGGGTTTGGTGACAAACGTAATAATATAAATATTTCTGTAAAAACAATTCTGAAGTAATGCTCATTCTGGGTGCACAAATGTGAAAATGTTATACAATATAGGTTTAGCCACAATGTAACCATGGCAATATCTAGTTTCAACCTGTACCTTAATTGAATGACACGCCCAGTATTTTGTGCATATATAAACGCTCTAGATTCTAATGCAGATGTAGTGAACAAGGCGGCAACGCCGAAACGCGTCTAAGCAGACACTGATCTAAGAATAAAAGTTTGGATTCAGATTCACGGAGTCAGCGCCTTCTTCAATCGTACAAGTATGGTATGAAAGCATATATATATATATATATATATATATATATATATATATATATATATATATATGAAGAGAAAATCCCAACCCGTCAATGGATGACAGGCTACGGCAGGGTGCAGACCTCAGAACGCCACATCCAACAGTCAGAGAGGCTCACAAACGATCCAACTCAAGTGAGTATGCAGGAAAAACGTTTATTTCAAGAATGACGCGTTTCGCTCCGCAAGGGAGCTTGTTCACATACAAGCACTCAGAAAAAACTAAAGGTATATATACACACAACACAGGGAGGGGCTTAATTGAGGGAACACGCCCAGACAAAAAGAATTAAAAGAACAGTGCACACAAATTTTGTTTTAAAAAATGCAATGACATGAGCAGTGAAGTTCAGAAATAAGCAATTAAAAGATAAAGCAATAATCTTTGCTATGTGACAATAAGCTGATAGTGGCAAAAAAGACAAGTAATAACAATATGTGGTGAATAAGTAAAATACAAAGATCTGACACGTTGTAGAATGATAACATACAAACAATGACGCTGGCAAAAATAGCTCAAAACACTGGCTAAATACTAGTAAAATACTGTAGTGAAGGCACAGAAACAAGCAAATTGCAGGAATAATGGCATAGTGCCAGAATCTGTGTTATGTGCCAAAAATAACCAGAAGGAGCAAATACGAGCCAGCAACATAAGATGAACCACACGTGTCATATAAATAAAGACATAGTGCCTGAATACACATAACCACATCACTGTAGCTAATTAAAGGGTTGCCAAATCAGCTAAAAGAGCCAGCAATAATATGAGTCATGTGAAGCAAAAAAAAAGTGCTGAACATAAAATACATGTGTATCAAAAAATAACCATAAAGTAAATGTGGAGAAAGAAATAAAAACAAAAGGCCCAACCAAAAAAATGTGTAAGATAGTAAAAAGAAGTCCAGAGAAAAGCAAGAAAAAATTACGTATGAAGCAAAGAGATAGATACTAAAACAAAGCAAGGGTTAAAATAACACCGATGCTTTGAAGGAAAGTTCCAAAAACCAGATACTAAAAGTATCAAGGCAGATAAGCGAAAGTAGACCAAGACCAATAGGTGACGCAGTTACTCGAACAAGGAAATTTGAAAAAGTCAAAGTAGTCACAGTCTAAGAAAGATACAGACAGAAACCAAGACCAAAACCAAATGCAGATCAAATCAGAGAAAGCTTTTCAAATCCTCCGTCAGATTTAAACCATGTGGGGCCTTAGTATCTAGGGACATGATAAGCTGGGATTCACGTTGTCTCAGTAGTTTTTCGCGGTCACCACCGCGGCTTAGTTGAGGTACTGAGCATAGAACAGTATATTGGAGGTCTTTCAGCTTTTTATCATGAATTGCCTCAAAATGCCTGGCCACTGGGTAATTACTGTCACTGTTAACAATAGCTCTAATATGTTGGAGTATTCTTTGATGGACAGGCAGCTTGGTGCTACCTATGTACTCCAAATTGCATGTACATTTGAGCTTGTAAACAACAAACTCGGATCTGCATGTTAGATGTTCTTTGATCGGGATGGGTACATCGCTAAACGCAGTGACATAATGAGTGGTGTTTGTGGCAAAATTGCAGGCACGACAGGATGTGCATTTGAAAAAGCCCATTTTGTTAATTTTGTTGATTTTGGGAGGATTTTCAGGTGCTGCTCTGTCCAGAGCATCACGCATGGAGGGCGCACGTCTGAATGTGATTGTGGGTGTTTCAGATAACAATGGGCCAAGAATGGAGTCAGTCAGAATAATGGGCCATTCAGTGCCAATGATGCGCCTAATCTTGCGCTCCTGTGAGCTAAATGTAGTAATCAATCTGACTGTGCAGTGAGTATCATCCTGTGTGTTGTTGGGGCTGACAGTGGTGGAGTCACTAGGTGTAAGAAGTGAAGCCCGATCCACTGATGCGGCTTTAGCTAAAGCCTGATCAAGAATGGCACTGGAATAGCCTCTTTTTATGAAGCGCTGTTTGGATTCCTCAAGGCACGTGGCTAAAGAGTCATGATCACTGCAGATTCTTTGAATTCTAATGAATTCACCATAGGGAATGCTGCGAATGGTGTGTGCTGGGTGAGAGCTGCGCGCATGTAAGATAGCATTGCCCGCAGTGCTCTTGCGATGCAATTTGGTCTCAAGTTTGTTGTTTTTGACAAATAAATGCACGTCAAGGAATTCTGCTTCATTAGCACTTACATTAGCAGTGAATTTCAAATTCAGAGAATTAGCATTACAGTCAGATACAAACGAAAAGGCTTCTTCCTGTGTACCTTTCCAAATGATGCAGATGTCCTCAATATAGCGCCAGTAGTGCGTGATGTGAGATGACCAATGTGCGTGCGTGGTTCTGAGCTCGTGTTCCTCCCACCAACCCACATGAAGACATGAGTAGCTGGGGGAAAAACACGAGCCCATCGCCACCCCACGCAATTGATGGTAGGTGTTGTTTTGGAAACGGAAGAAATTGGAGGTTAGACACAATTTGATCATTGAAATCAGCATTGAATTATGTTCTCTGAAACAAATGGCACGTGTGTTCAAATAGTATTGACATGCATTGATACCATGGTGGTGATTGATAGAAGTGTATAGTGATTCAATGTCCAGAATTAGAAACAAATAATCACTGCACCAGTCAACAGTTTGAATCTTGGTTAAAAAGTCTGTTGTGTCGTTCAAGTAAGAAGGGAGACTCGCAACATGGGGCTGAAGAAAAAAGTCCACATACTTGGAAATATTCTCTGTCATACTTCCAATAGCCGATATGATGGGACGACCTGGGGTAGGGGTAATGAGTTTGTGGACTTTAGGCAAGAAGTATAAACAAGGTGTCACAGGATGGTCTTTGGTTAAATAGTTGCATTCATCCTTGGTTATAAGGTTAAGTCTTTTCCAAGTGTTCAATTGCTTGCGTATCTGATTTTGACTTTGAACCATAGTGAATTGTGATGATAAAATGTAGCATGATGAATCCGATAAGTGTCTCTGAGCTTCCTCGATGTAGTCTGATGTTTTCCATAGGACAGTGTTACCGCCCTTATCGGCACTTTTGACAATCACATTGTGGTTGGATTTAAGTTTGTTGATTAGCAGGTTATACTGCTGATCGTTGTATTTTAGTTGCCTATGTTGGCTCAAGGTCGATCTATTAAGGGCTTTGAGTTCAATGAGGACCCGATCACTGAATATATCGACAGCATCACGGGGCATAAGAGGAAAAAATGGCGATTTGGGTTTAAAGGGTGTCAGCACTGTTCTATTCACATTGATCACCTGGCTGACAGTAGGAGCAGGTTAAATGTGTGTGTATATATATATATGTGTATATATATATATATATATATATATATATATATATATATATATATATATATATATATATATATATATATATATATATATATATATATATATATATATATATATATATATATATATATATATATATATATATATAGAAACAATATCCTGCTGGTTCAGCTCTCGATGCTGCACTTTTGCCACAGGTACAGATCTCTCAGACACCAGAATTAGTGAAATGAAGTGTTTTTATTCTCTCCTCTCCACCAGCATGACGCGCTTCGGCTGTATCACAACAGCCTTGATCATATATATATGTGTGTGTGTGTATGGGGGGTGTTTATATATATATGTGTGATGAAGGCCTCCGTGAAGGCCGAACCGTTATGCTGGTGGCGATATTTGATTGAATAAAACATCATTTCACCTGAGCCTGGGTCGACTTTCGTTGCTGAACCAGTGTGCTTGTGAAACTGTGGTGGTACGCTGATTCTTATGGGACGAGTGCGAGTGATATATATATATATATATATATATATATATATGTGTGTGTGTGTAGTTTGTGTGTGTATGTGTGTGTATGCATATAGCTGTGCCTGAACTGGGGTGGTGAAGTGAGCTAAAGAACGATGATGGATTCAACCCAGATCTGTAACTGGGGGTGAGTGTCTGAAATGTTTCAGCGCTCCGTCCATCATCTCCTTTTGTTTGCTTTGTTCACCTTAAGTTGGCAGGGTATGCCCAGACGTGGGTCCCTTGCTCACTTTGCGACTGGATTCACGCTAGCTTGGTTGATGAGGGCTGTTAGCCCGAAACCGGTCCCAGGATGCTCGTTTCCAGTCCAGGGAAGACTAGGCTTGGCAGTTCGGGCTGGACTGTTCCCGTGAGGTACTGGGTCAAGACTTATTTGCATATATCTGTGTCTGAACTGGGGTGACAAAGTGAGCTAAAGAACGATGATGTATTCAACCCAGATCTGTGACAGGGGGTGAGTGTCTGAAAAGTTTCAGCTCTCCGTCCATCATCTCCTTGTGTTTGTTCTGCTCATTCATGGCGGTTGCACTTTTTAAATTCTCTTAACTTCTTATCAATGTCTGAAACTAAGTTGTCATTCTCAACCGTACTGCTTGACTTGCACTCCCTCTGCTGCTCTCTCATCCTATCTTGCTTTTTCATCATTATTTCACTGCGTTCATTCTTACCTACCTGTTAGTAATTTAGGTGAAATCACACAACACCCCACCCCCATCCTCACAGACCTCACTGGTAAAACTGAAGTGTACCCTTGTTTCTACTTTGCACTAAAATGTCTTTGCCGGAATAGCATTGCATGTAAATCATGGGGAAGACATATTAAGTTTTGATAAAAATCTGCCTAATATTTTGTTAAAGTATTGTTAGCCAAATGGTGGGTGGAAGACACAGAGATGAGAAAGGTAACAACATGTTGATGGAGCCTCCTGTGCCACAGAACAGGTCTCCACTGCAGTCCCATTTTGCTCTTCATGATTATCACTATAGATTCTTGCCGCATTATGTACAGTCCTTTACCAGTTATATTCTTTATTAAAGCGCACCGCATCCTGCATCAGTGTTTTTTTAGGGGTTTTCCAGAGACCAACATTTTTAGGTCTCGCGCCTAGCGTTGCACTGCATAGCAGTGCTTCGCGCAGCGAGAGGCATTTTGTAAACAAAAAAAGGGGTTTTCAGAGCCACTTTTCACAGTAAAATGCTCATGCGTGTCCTTTTTTGTTTACAGTTACTTCATTGGCCTTGGCGTTGTTTCCATAATCAAAGACTTAAATCTATTGGCTTTTTCCGCGAGCATTGCTCCGCCCATGGCCTATTGGTGTCTATTACGCGCATGAAGCTCGTAACCGACACCAATAGGCCGTAGGAGGAGCAACAGAGCTACGGGCATGGTAAGAGAAATGACACGCTTTGCTGTTGCGCGCGCGTGTGTTTAGCAATTACTGGCTTCGAAATGACACGCCTTGCTGTAGCGCGCACGCATGTGTCTTTATCAATACAGAGAAGTACAATGGTAGGAGTGAGATACAAGCTGGAAGAATGTGCATGTTTACCAATTACTTTATTTATGCATTTTTATGTACTACGGACTTTACCGAGGCGTCAGAGCACTTCACACTAGGAACAGAACTGATACATGAGGAGAACATACCAAGTGAACATATTACAAAAGCAGACGTTAACTTACATAATGTAAAAGTGATAGTTGTGAGTAAACAAAATACATGAGAGCAATGACACGCCTTGCTGTAGCGCGCGCGTATGTTTCGCAATTACGGGCTAGAAGTACAATGGTAGGAGTAGATACAAGCTGGAAGAATGCGCATGTTTACCAATTACTTTATTTATTTATTTATTTATGCATTTTTATGTACTACGGACTTTACCCCGAGGCGTCAGAGCGCTTCACACTAGGAACAGAACTGATACATGAGGAGAACATAACACGTGAACATATTAAAAAAGCAGACGTTAACTTACATAAGGTAAAAGTGATAGTTGTGAGTAAACAAAATACATGAGAGCAATGACACGCCTTGCTGTAGCGCGCGCGTGTGTTTCGCAATTACGTTTTTTAAAAAATGTTCTCATTAGGCCCTGAAGTAAACTGTTTATAGACGAGGAACAATAGAACACAGTAGTAAACATTGAGCAGTCAATATGTTGTAAAAAAACAAGCAAATCAACTATTGCAGCAAAAAAGAAAAAAATATAATGATAAAAGAGGTAGGAGTAAAATAAAAACACGTTTGATCAACATGGGCCCCTATGCAAATATTGTTCGTTCCTTTCAGACCTTTCTGACACTGCCTCTGTTGAAGGCCATCTGCTCTTTTTATGGCCAAAACATCCCTGCGCACATTCTTGGGTAATTTCTCTTCTTGAGCCAAATTCAGCAAGTTGCAGCTCATTCACAAAATATAACAAGCATTTCCAATGCAATAGGTCTTGCATTATTAAAGTTTGAGCTATTGGCCTTCTAAATGACAATGCCTTTTATTCCTTTGCATCGGTGCATAAACAAGCACTTTGTACTTGTAGAGTCCATGCTTATGAGAAGCAAGTCTGGCAGTCTCTTTTACTGCCAGCCTTGCTCATCATAAGCAAGGACTATACGTTCAAAGTGCGTGTTGATGCACCAATTGCAGGTTTTAAACAAATTAATAAAAGGCATTGTCATTTACAATGCCAATAGCTCAAACTTTAATAATGCGAGACCTATTGCATTGTAAATGCTTGTTTAATACTGTAATGTGAAAGGCTCTTAGCCTGTGTGAGCACTCTTCTAGGGCGTGGTAGCAACACTCTTCCTTTCAACGGAAGATAGATAGGAGCAGTCAATATTTTTTACTTCATGCAAACATAACTCAACAGTAAAATTGACCCATTATGGGAGATAATTGTGTTTTTGGTTGTCCTTGAGTTGTGCAATATATATATATATATATTAATATATATATATATGGTGGATTGACATGTATAATAGGTACCATATTGGGTAGTCAAACTTTTTAAATATATGTAGTAAGAGTCCACACATCTTACCTGACCATAATTAATCTGTGAATAGAGTTTGAAGATTTCTGCCTGCTTTGTTCATTGACTTACTCATTTATCAAGTGAGTAATGTGCCAAAGCTGATGAGCACCAATTCTAAATATCAATAAAACAGTACAATAAAGCAACAGTGAAAGTTAGAGTGCCAGAAACTCAACATGGTATAGTCTGTGATGAGCATTTTTGTGAAAGCGGGGACAATGTTACAAATATTTGTAATACTATGTAGGAAAGAATTGAAAAAATCAGTCAGTGAAGGAGGAGTTCATGGTCAGACTCCAGAGCCTAATCGATTTTACTATCACAACTTCATGTGGGCATAATCGAACTGTAACCATTTAAGGATCACAGTTTAGTGTGGGAACACTTGGCACAACACCTAAGGATGTTGTCTAAATGTTCAAGAGACTAGAAAAATCTCAATAAAAGCTTTCCTACCTTTGTGCATGGCCCATAGACCATGAAATATACCATCTTTAGAATATGATGATTGTCACATTGCTCTGTACTTTAAGTAGTCTGAAGCTTAAAACCTGTATCATAGTACTGTAAAAAAGGCAAGCAACATAGTAGCGATGTAATGAAAATCGTAAAAGACTATAGATGGGCATAACACATGCCAGGAATTGGGGGCAAACTGCAGCAAATTAGTATTTTCGGTTATTTTGTAGTTTATGGGCTCATGTATAGTAATTAACAGATGGATGACTTTGTGAGGTTGGTAATTCTGTCATTTAGGGTACATGGAAGCAGTTCGTTTTGGGGGACACATCTTTACACAATCGAGCTTGTTATTGTATGGCCTCAATGTGCACTTGTCAGTTGAACAGAAGTGGCATGGATACGAACATTCCAACCCCTCGGGCTTGTATAACCTCTCAGTTAATTGTGTAGGCTCTCATTTCTTGGCCAAGACTTCTGTTAGACCCCTCCTTTCCCAGAAAATGCATTTCCTCTATTGATCCTTGTAGGTCACAGCCCTCAGTAGTTTCTTTCTGTTGCAGGACTCTTTTCAGGGTCATACTCTTCATCTTTAGTCTAAACTTTTGACCATGCTTCAAAAAAAGCCGTACATGCCTTAACCCGTGAAATGCCAGCATTTTTCCCATTTCGATAAATTTAGAATATTTGTCAATTCAGTCCAACCAAAAGGAACACTGTAAAAGTATCAATGAGAAACGGTAATGAGTTTTATCATACAAGCAACTAGACTGATGCAATTTACGTGGTTAAATAGGTGTGGAAATGTGGGACCTTAAAAGAAACCCTGTAGAGAAAGTTGGTTAATTAAAAGCATAGAGGAACTGTCAATAAAACAAGAACCTGGAGATGACTGTATTCCCTACCAAATGCACAGAGCAAATTTTCAACCACAACCTGCTTTTATGGTAAACAACAATGATGATCTGTGATCCATGTACATGTGATGCAGCATTGTCTTTTACAAATCCAACCTCATCTACCAATCAACCCTGTTGAATCTCTGCCACCTGTTTATGGCCCTGACTTTCAACCGTCTAGATTTTAGCCTCTGCCCCCTTGGCAGATACAGCCATTGACTCGCATCAACCCTTTGTCTGTCTCTGTACCCAGTTGCTTGCCTACCAGCCTTCACCTCGTCTGGTGACTGGAAGAGCCTCACTCTAGTGTTTTCTGACAATACATAGGCCCACTGCAACAATGCCATGTTTTTCAGACATTTTTCACAAAGCCTTGCTGTGGCTGATTCAAAGGACCTCCTTTGCAGTTTGAGCACCTTGATGGAATTTGTAATGAGACCTATTCTTCTGACTGTGAGCCTGATAGTATCTCTGTACCTATAATTAAGAAATGGTGCAATACTTACCCCAAGTATGGGTCCATGAGCATGGGGAAGGGCTTTGTGGCACTATGGATATGCACCACTAAAGGCGCAGACTAGGTTTCAGAACAGTCTTTATCCTCTACTGGAAATGAAAGTTTCATACTTGCGCCTTCAGACTTTTTCATCACCCTACTGAAACTGAAGTTGTTGGCGTGGGACCTTTACTAGGCATCCTCCACCATACCCAGCAGGTGCTACGAGTTTCCTACCAGTTTTCTCTCATAGTCTGATATCTTTCATCCTGCCCCACACCAAGCTCTTTCCCTAGTGTACCTACTGTTTTGGGAGTCTTCTTGGAGTTTGTTCCTGTAATAGTAATCTCCACGTTCACCTTACCTATTTTACTTTCAAAGGCCAAGCTAAGTTCTTCACCATGACCACTGGTTCCCCTTAATGAATGTTCAGAGTTGTGTATGTGGTGCATGGGTTTAAGAACTAGCTTCCCCTCGCTCAGTCACCATTTGAGAGCTCTTTAGGAAGCTTTTCTGTTGAGTCCAGTGGCCTGCAGGGCCTCCTGCCCCTATCCCTTTCCATTCTTCTCAGTGTCTGTGCCGAAGCAATGCGGGGTGATCCAGTCTGTACACCACACTTTATCAAAGGAGGTGAGGCAGTAAGCCAAGTGTTCTAGGTGCAGGTCACAAATGTTTCAACTGATGAATCACACACAAATGTGAGCACCACACCATAGCAAAGGTTGACGCGTTTGTTAAAAGTTCCACCCCGTGTCTTGCATCCTGGGCAATTGGTATAGATGCATCACTCCTAAAAGGTTTGAATAGTGGCAACTGGGTTTCCGCCAATCCTCCATCCAAATACCTGGGTGGTGTCAGTAGTTCTTCAATCATGATGATCCTTCCTTCTGCCACTTTAAGGCAGTTGAGAGCAAGATCTGGTGTACTGCAGCCAGCCTGACAAGCCTGGTGGATAGTTCACCCCCTGTTGCCGTGCCTGTTGGGATATGGGTTATTGGTTGACTGGGGTGTGAGCTCAAGTCAAGCAACAGCCACAATCCCCTGTAGAGTGAACCACAGGTAGTCACTAAATTTACCTGTGCTTAACCCTGGGTGGGTTGGTACAAAAAGCTTAACTTGGAGGCAATGTATAAAATATTAATGCGGCACACAAATAGTAATAAAGTGAAAACACAACATAAGAAAAATCCCACACCAATTTGGAAAAATAGAGTAAATTCTAATAAATTATTTGACACCAAAACAACAAAAATCCAATCAGTAGAACCTGGGTTATGAGTTTATAAAGGTGTCAGTAAATCTAGCACCAAAAAGTCAGCTGTGGCTATCTGGTCACTCTGGACAGGGACAATGTCACAAGTTAAGGCTTATATGTAATCAAGAATGGACTGGTCTATTGATAGTAAAAGACTCACAACTGTATGTATCGGGGAACAGAGTGTGTTCCTTCACCCACCAACCTAGTTGGTGGCATGCTTCATCATCGGGCCCACTCAGTGACACCGAATGTGTCCCGGGTGTGATTCAACGCCTGTGTTACAGCGGAGCTGGTATATTACTGGGAGTGCAGTGATGGTGAAGTGATATGTGAATAAGTTAAAAGCTATCCAGTGGTCCCAGTGCCCTGGAGGGCTATCTTTAATGTCCGGGCCACTGGTAGCATTAAAAACAAGGCTGTGGATGTAGGTGAAGTGGTGATTATGAACTCCTGCATCCAGTGGTAGGTCTACATGTTTCAGCCAGGCCTTTTATTAAACTGGCTTTCCTCAGGACCAATTAACTGTGCTATTGAATATTGTACTAATGGTGAGTACGTGGTATTGAAATGTGTTGCTCGCGCTAAGGTGCCATACGTGTAGGAGGAGGGATTCCCTCTCCAAGCATAAGCTATAGTTTTGAAGTGAATGCCCCTTCAGAGATGCCCGACAGAGGAATGGACCGCTACTGGTGGTCACGACCCTCTTGAAACCTGTTCGGCTGCGGCGGCTCTCCGAAGTTAAGGCTTAGCACTAGGAAGGGCTGTCTGGCTACAGGCACCCAGCTAGAACAGCTGAACAGAGTCCCTTAGATCCCAGTTTGTGGAGGTTACAAGGATCTGCGTCAGAGATGCATTACAGAGTTTTTAAGCGATGCGTTGGCTCCGAGGTGCAGCAAGGCTGTGATGTAAGATCCTATGTCATAATCGAGGATCCCTCAATAAGGACTTGTGATGTGAAGTCTGATGTTGAGGATGCAGTGTGCAATTGGGGTTATGCGTTGGTTCCGTGGAGCTGCGAGGCTACGATGCGGAGTCTGGCGTAGTTGAGGCTGACGCCGACGAGAGATGCGAAGGCCTGTGCAGAGGATGCCTTGTGCAGTCGGGGTGATGCATCAGTTCTGAGGACTGCGGAGGCGATGAGGGTTTTTGCGACGAGTTCGATCCACTCAGCAGTGGCGATGAGTCAGTTTTACTTGACGTTGCGGTGTGTCGGTTCTGCTGGATCCACAGAGGCTGGACAGCACCTTAGGCTCTTTACCAAGGGTCCAAGACAGGGGTGGCACCACTTGGCAGGGTAGACTCACAGGTGGTAGAGTTCAGGTGCAAGGTTGAAGGAAGTCTTTTGTGTCCCTGAGGCTTCAGATCAGGAGGCCAGCTAACTAGCTATTGGATTCACTCTGGGATTCTGAGAATCCGGTCCAGTCCTCATCTAGACAGGAGGTCATCAGGCAGCAGTCCTTCAGAGCAGCAGTGTGGCAGTCCTTTCAGCAGCACAGCAGTCCTTCCTGGCAGAGTATCCAAAGGTCCAGAAGTAAACTAAAGAGTTTGTGTCTTAGGTCCCCTTTTTATGCTCTGGTGCCCTAGTTCTGGAAGGTGGGAGAAGCTTTTAGACAGCGACTTTGAAGTGCATGGAATTTCCTGCCTCCCATGCCCTGGCTCCAAGCTGGCTGCAGTGCCAACATGAGTTAATGAGGCCCATTGTGTGAAGGCAGAGCACAGGCTGTTCAGTTGCAAGTGGGGATGCGTTCAACTCCACCTCCCTCCTCCCATCCTGCCAGCAGATGGCCCATCTAGGCAACCTAATCCCTCTTTTATGTGACTGTCTGGAAGGAATTCACAAGTACACCCAGTCATGTGACCCAAGACAGATTACATGCACAAAAGAGCCAAGGGCAGGAAAATACCAACTTTCTGAAAGTTTTATTTTCAAAATGGTAATGAAAAATCCAACTTTACAGTTAAAGAGTGTTTATCATTACAATTTCATAGACGTCAAACATTACCTAGCTACCTGCTCCCAATTGGAATTTACAGCTTGTAATGTAATAGTAATTGGGGATTCCCTATGCTATCCTATGGTAGGGGTAGGCCTCACAGTAGTGAGAAGACTACCTTAGGGGAGACTTACATGTAATAAAAGGGGAGTTTCAGGCTTGGCAAACGGGCTTAAATGCCAGGTGGTATGATAGTTTAAAACTGCATTCAGGCTGCAGTGGCAGACCCGGTATATATTTTAAGGTGCTGCTTAAGTGGGTGAGACAATACATGCTGCAGACCCACTGGTAGCATTTAATTTACTCACTCTGGGTATATGGTATACCACTCGACCAGGGAGTTACCAGTAAATAAAAATTGCCAATTGGGTATAAGTCAATGTAACCATGTTTTAGGGGAGTGAGCACAATCACTTTTAGCACTAGTTAGCAGTAAATTTCACAGAGTGCTAAGGCCAACAAAAACGATTTCAGCAAAAAGTGGAAGGAAAAAGGCAAAACTTTTGGGTGTGACCTTGCAGAGAGGGCCAGGTCCAATAGTGCCCCTAATCTAAAGGAGCAACTAGTTAGGGAAATTGTGCCTACCACCAGCCGTCCTTTGTCCTGTCAACACCACAGGACACATGAGCTGCATTTCAGCAGTGCCACACTTGCTTACTTCTTTAACAGTGGAGTGACCTCTACATAGCACTATACAGCCCATAGCCCCCTTTTGCATGAAGTGATAGAGGAAAAGGGCCAGCAGGCACCAGCCCCACTGGCAGCGTCCAAGTTGGGTTTGCCCAGGACAGGGGAGGGAGGGGGGATTGATACAATAGAGGACACCAACGTTTAAAAAGAAATTACTGCAACAACAGGATTCTGCTCAACTGGGTACTTCCGCTAGGGATACACCCTGAAGCCACCTCTCCCCTGTAAGATCCTGTTGCCTGTAGTGAAGAGGGCAGGTTCTCCACATGGTCTGTTCCGGTACCCCACAACTTTCCAGCAGTCCTTCAGGTCTCAGTGGGTTTTCTACAACCAAGCAGGATAATAAACCTATCCAGGTCACACCTCTGAATCTTTGTTTGTGTATCCGAATTACATTACATTACATCAATGACAGTGGAAACATAATTATTCAGTCTGACTTACTATGTTCTAAATTCTAACTAGGTACCCCTGGGCGTACACTTTGTGTTTGGAGGTGTACAAAGTAAATGGTTAAGTAGCATATATAAAATTTCAATCTTGTACGTTTTAGTGAACTGGATTGCCACTCTTTTTCTCGCCAACATGTTGGCCACCATAAGAAAATTTTAATCGGATGCATCTCCACAAACAAACATATCAAGCAAGCAGTTCAGAGTTGGGAAATGTAAATTTTTTGTTTTCAAAAGAATTACCACCCATCTATTACCCATTCGTAAAATGTTGCCACTGGTGAAAAGTCCTCGATTCATTAATTGAATTACACTGAAGGATAAATATAATGCCCTTAGGTTCCGTAAGGTGGGCATCATTTCTGTAAGTTTGGCCAAAGTATAATATATTCTTCTAATCACCTACTCTTGCCCATGTCAAATTTGGTTCCATTCCCTATCTGAGAGGTGGCCTCAAGTCCTCAAGGTCCTCAGCACACCATACTGTAAGATAAGATCTGCTTTTGCCCTTTAGCTTAGTTGAATTTCTACAATGTGAAGATCAGGTTAAAATTACAAAAAGGGTTAAGAGCAGTTGGTAATGGAAGACATTTTGGTATGCTGGACTTTTTGTAGAGGGAAGTGATAAGACATGGCTTTCAGAGACGATATTGGAGAGACCTGGCTTTGGCAAACTGTCGGGGAAGAAAGGGTCCTGCCATTAGTGACTGGATTGATAAATTGTAATAAGGTGGGCCTAATGAGATGAGTCAACGATGATCCTGGTAGCATTCCAACTTCATTAGAGTTTGACAGGTTGCATCAAGTTCCACTATGCACATTTGCATCAAAAATTGGATTTCAGTCTTACAAATTACTTAAATGCTAGGTTACAAAAAACCCACTTACAAATGGGCAAGTTGAGAAATGATTTTCATTCAACGCAAGTGTGTTGCTAATGGGCAGTTCAGCTTTTTAGTTCTTCAGATGTTCTTAGAAACTGAAGTGATGTACTTTTATCAAGAAGTGTTCTGTGTTGAATGATATAATGACAGTGCTTTTTAAAGGACTAATTATCCTCCACATTACAGCTGGAATCATTTGTCTGATTCTTTAATTTGATGATAATTCATCTGTGATGAGGAATGGTGTGTGCCGGGCTGAGTAGGCTGAGAGAAAAAAAGACTGCTTTCGCATGTATAGTTATAACTATATGTGTGTCTATATCGAACAGTGTATCTATATTTACATGTTTATCCCATTGCTGGTGAAATTAAATATGGTCCAGGTAAGGGTTATTTTCTAAAATTGTACTGATAAACACATATTCTCACATGTATTACTACAGCGCTAAAATGTTTTTTATCCTTGTAGAACATAACTGATTTGACAAAAATACATGAATAGCTAACAATTTACATTCTAAAATCAAACGGTCTGGTTATTTTGATTTTTATATCATTTAATTGATTGAAGCCACTGATGTGGTTGAACACCTTGTTTGTAATTACTGCAATTTAAACAAACATTGACCAAATCAATAGTTCTGGTGTGAATGTGCTAACAAATTTAACGAAAATAATAAGCCCCCTCAGGCCAATATAACTTTAATTTTGCTGATACACGCTGTTGGTACTGACCAATTTATAGTAGAATGTTCACGCAGATTGTCTTAAGATCAATTTTATTGTATCTTCTTTTACATATATTTTTTCATCAAATTATCTATTACTCCGTATAAATTATTATAAAAAACATTACATTAATTAAGACTGTCTACAAATACATTTCAAAATCCTTTCTATGTATTGTGACACATTTAGTAACGCATGTTTTTCGATTTTTTTTAAAAAACACAATGGCATCACCAATATTAGACCAATTACCTTCATACCCAACCCTTTCATTCTTACTGTCATTCACACTGTAACGCTAGCATACTCCACATTCATACAGGTGTCTCAGTGATCTGTACATCAAAACGAGCCCCAGCAGAGATACAGCGTGTGTTGTTATCCGCTGTGGTGTTGTGGATCTGTTTTCCAAAAGAGGTCAACGCGCGTTGCAGTGAGGGAATGTAGTTCGCCTACATAGATTTGTTAAGAAAATAATAGTATGTTCGTTCGTTTGAAAAGTCTAAATTGCTTCATAAATTACTAGAACAGATCACATTGCCTCTGCCTTACTAAACAGTGGTGCACTAGAAAAAGGCACACATTATTTTGTTTCGTAGTTTAAACCGTCTACCCCTTTAATTAACTTTTCATCCTATAAAGTTTAAAATATGAAACAATAAGTGGTGACATAATGTTAGCACGACAGCGTAAGGTAACAGTTGGTTAATGTTTTTGCTTGGGTCACATATTTCAAGCCTTGGCACGACTGACTCCCCTTTAGGCTCCTGACCTTGCTAAAATGAGTCTAGACCTGTGGGATTTTAGCATTAAATCAATGTTTGACTATGTGAAGACTGTAGCCTTGTCACAAAACTCTGTGCAATTTCTTTATTTTATTAACACTGTACTCTTTTGAATAAAACGTGATGAATATTTTCTATTCTGACTCCAGTATAGGTATGTCAAGTTTAAAAGTCATTATTTTTATCTAGTAAAATACAAAAACCCCTTGCTGTTGAGTTTATGGTACAAAGAAAAATATGCAGCTCGCAACACCTGCCGAGTGTTACCTGTTCATTCTTGATTATATGCTCTTTCACAGATAAATCTTCGCGTAGCAGCCATGCAAATAACAACTTGCACGCACCAAATGCATTGCTTATGACATTACCATATTTATACCAATAAATTGCACCTAAAAGTGGCATGTAATTAAGCAACAACACATAATCAAACCAATTAATGATACTACATTCATAGTCAACTCTGCCAACGTGGTAAGGGTAATGTGGTATGTAGTCTCATCTGCAAGATGACTTGCAACATGTGAAATTGCATCTGTTTCATTAAGTGTGTAGTCATGCCCTTTGCATTCGCACTAAGTTATGGTTTGCACAACTATTGTACGAATTATTAATTCTGGGCTTAACCATAACTTGCAAATTTCGTTTGAATATCTTCGTCATCAATGTTACTTTAGACCTTGAGCCTTTGGAAAAAAACATAACCCAATGTTATGATAATACTGAACATGCATGTTATGCTACGCAGAAAGGAAACATGGAGAATATAAAAATGAGCTTGGTGTTCAGGAGAACAGTGTGGATGTAAGGGGGAGAAAGTTACATAGTGGAGAAGTAACTAGGGCCCATGTGCAACCTACCTTATTAATATTCATGAGGTAGCTCGATTTGCTACCTACTAGGAATTGCTATTTGGAAATAAAAAGTTTCATACATTAGGAATACCGATTTCCTAATTGAGCGGTGTCTAAATAAAGGGGTGGGCTTGATGTGGGGTTAGAGGGGAAAGTATGTGTATTTCTGGTGGTTTGTTTTTTGGTCTGTCTTGACCGCCTGCCTGGCTGCCGGACCACCTTATTGGGTCAATAGAAGACACTGTCACTTAAGGGGGCCCCTTCATATTGGAAGGATGGTGAAACTAGGTTTGCCAATTCTGTAGTTTAGCAGGCCGTAATCCAGTCATGTTTCCTGGTTTTGGTTCTTTTGGAGCCTGCTGAGGTTTTTTTGGGGAGCCTTGTGTGCACAACTGTGTATCAAAGACATCACCAAGGTTCTCACTAGGATCACTTGAGGATGGTTCAGAAGAATTTGAAGTATTTTCCAGAATCTGAATAGCTGCTAATTGATGTGCTTCACCAAAGCTATTGATTATAAGTGAGGTGGGTAGGGATGCACTAACCTTGTGGGCAGGATCCCACAACAACAATGTTCTTTTCTGTCTCTTATATCTCCACAACCAATGAACACATACACAGGATTTTGATATTCAGCCATAGCAGTGGTTAAAGGGCAATCTAATAAAAAAGAAAATGGAGTCATTGTACTTCACCACTCTGACACATAACTTCCTTTGGTCATGGAGGTCTACTGAACACAGAGGATCTCTTCAAGATGGGGATATCTTAAGTAACTTGACAATGAGGGTTCTATGCTTAACTGTGATAGAGAATGGATGCGCCTTAGCGTTATCTGTTTGTAACCATCTCATTGTACTACTATGATGAGAAACTGGTAATTTCTAAAAATTAAAAATACTAGGAATGGATACCTCAAATATATGTATTCGCTACCACTTTGTCCCTATAATTGGAATAACTTCCCCATGCTTTGTAACCGTATTCTCTCTTGTGGAAGATGAGTCACAGTTTCTACGTGACTTCTATGGAAACAGCAAAGTAACAATTTCGACATCCTGTTGCTCCCTACTCTTAGCAATTTGTATATGCATACTCAATATCTAATAGCTTGGGTATGACATTCATGTATGTATGTACAATGTAAGAATTATTTCTGTTTCATCACAGCTTAAACCTTAGTACAATGTCAAAACACCAGTCTTTGAAGAGTTAAGAAACATGCTAAAAAAAGTAGTTCTTAGTTTGCTTTCATCAACAACACAACTTTCAGAAAAATGTCCATCAGTAAAAATCCTTAGGAAGCAACAGGTCTTGGCAAGGTAGTTACCAGAACCATGTAACAAGATGCTGGCTGTCGCATCATTTGTCTAGCAAAGGATACCATAAACCACCAGGTAAGTTATAATCAATTATCCATGTCTAAGACTGTTTCGGAGTTTGTGGCATGCTGGATATCCTAGTTCACTGTCAGCATGCTGCAGCATAGCGCATTGTCCGCAGACACCGCCTCAGTCCAGTCAACGCTGACACTCTATGGTGACCACCCTCCTTTCTCGCACTGAAAGGAACTTGGTACAAGCGGGACTGAAGTACCACCAACCCTGCCCCCCAAAGCTCAAGCCACACTAAGAGGTATGTAGTCCACTTCCTGATAGTTTGTAGGCATAAGGTCAATCAGAGGGCAACAATTCGGGCTGTTACTCCTCCCAGCTCTAGCATTCCAGTTTTGTACCCATTCATCCATAGAACATGGGGTCTAAGCAAGTGGTGATATATGCTAGGTTTGCTGGCTTGTTATCCAGCTAGAACTGGAGCTGTATATCCTTATTCTGCATTTGGAGGTTTACCTACCACTTAGCTAAATGATTTACCAGGGGGCGCATATAGTTATTGACCTGGAGTTGACACAGAGAAGTTATGTGCTATTGACTCAGTTGGCTCACTTGCTGTTTTTACAAAGGATTGGCTTCACGGTCGGTCTGGTTTGTTGAAGTGCTATGTTGTATTTCAATTTGTGCATTTTATAGCTTTATTGTTGTTTGGTTTAAGTTGTATCCTCATATCTGAACTGGACTGTGTCTGTCCATATACTTCAGTAAAATAACTGATGTTATCCATAAATATGACGGCGCCTGGAAAAATAAAACAATTGAGTCTGCTCAAGGGTTGATGCAGATGCACAAGCCCATTTTTCAAATGTTCTCAGTATAATGCAATTGTATACAGTAGCATAAGTTTGCTAAGAGTTTAAATAGATATAAAGTGTCATTATTTGTTCTCGGCAAAAAGGAAACGGGCTTAGACAAATCGTTTAGTGAGTAGATATTGTATGTTTACTGTGGGCTAGCGGGTTGTAGGGGTTTTATGAAATACAGAAAGGAGCATAGTTCATTTTTGTGAGTCAGATTAGGACAGATAGTTTAGACGAATTGAGAATTCAGAAAAATATCAGAAACTGTGCTCTGCTTCAATTCAATCTGTGAATGGACTGTCCCAATAACCACATATCTTTGGGAGGGCTGTTTTCCAGGGCAGTGTTAAAAGTAAAGGCAAAAAGTTGCAGTGGCGGCAGGCACCCCAAATATTTGGTGAACAACCACTGACCAACAGTGCCTGGTCAGCGCCAAAGCTGTCAATCATGGCTCATTATATACAGAGTTAATAATGAGTCATGACCGAGAACTCTGAAGTTGAGGCTGAAGGCAGTGCGAGTCGTACAGTGCAACATTGGGTTAAGAATAAAATAAAAATGTACTCACCCACTGCCTGCACTGGCTCGCCTCCTTTTCCTCTGCTTCAGTACCTTGCCGCTGGTCTGGTCTGCAGGCTGCAGCAGTTCTCCACACCAATCCGAACTTTGCTCTCATGCTGCTGATAATGTTGGCAGCATGAGAGCAGCGCCAGGATTGGCTGTAGCAGGCTGCCTCAAAGCTCCCTCCGGCACTAGGGGCCTGTGTCTGCTCTCCACCTAGCTGTCTTAGACATCTGGGTCTAAAGGTTTACACTGTCATTTTCAAGCTAGTGGTCCCAAGACAGCCGGTCAAAGTGACATGTGCACTGTAAACTGGTGGAGTGAGCACCACTTCCCTGCTGCCAGTCAGCAGCAGTGGCCCGTCCCAAAACACAACTCGGTCTGGGGAAAGGGAAAAATTAATGTTATTACTGTTTTAATTTTCACTTTTTGCTGCCCCAGCTGCAGAGGGGTGAAGCCCCTCTGCCCTAATGGAGGTCTGCCGCTGGCAAGTCGTGGTGCATCCACAGTATGACAGACTGTAACAGAAGCACATAGGGTGGGAGTCCACCAAAGATACTCTTGATGCTGATTGGGGAGATACCTCACTAGTGTAGCATCAAGAGGACAGGAAAGAAGACCATGGAAAGACTTGAGGAGGGAGTGGGCAAAAAAGAGACACAAATGGCAGGATTTGGGGCGGTGGTGGTAGGCGTCTCGGGCAAAGCAGTAGATTGCAAAGAAGGAAGGCAAAAATGCTCCTTCCTACTCCCCTGCTGACTTCGCTTAAGAGTCTGCGTGCTCATTGTTGATGTGGATTGTCAGCTGGAAGAGGTTCAGTGAAGTGGTGTGATGCAAAATGCCTCACACTGGGAACTCTTATTGCTTTGCAGAAATTACTAGGTGTTATTTTGACCAGCCTGCCCTGCCAGCCTTCTCGTGTTCTGGGACAACCTATTTCATCTTAGTGCCAGTCAATAAACCATTACCATACCATTACCATACCAAAATGTACTAATAATGATAAGGAGGTTCAGGACCTCAATTGGAGTTTGGGAGATGTAATACTTAAGACGTGCTCACCTTGCCTTAAAAAAAAAGTATTGGCGAATTTTTTTGTGTGTGAAACAATCTCTCATGGCAAGTCGCAAGATTTTTGTAATGCAAGATGCATGCTCGGGTACAAAAATATTAGCAAAATTGTTTACTTTCGAGAAATGTCCTGAATTGTGCTTAACACTAAATTCAGGAATTTTACTGTTTGCCAGGCCTACATTTCACTTTAAATCAGCAAGTCTGGAGACAACATTGACTGGTCGTGGCTTTGATCTTGTGGAAAGAAAGTCCACTTATTTTGTTATACTGATCACGTGCTACACATAGATTGGAGTTGCTGTCCAACATACGCTTCCAGAGAATTTCTATATGCTTTGTTTTATCCTAGCGTATCTCATGAGATTTCCCTCACTCCGCTAAGAGGAGGCCTCTGATCTGGAAGTAAAGTTTGTCAGGAAGTGACTGTAGTGATTCCACTGGTTTCCAGTGATGCTGCCTTCTGCTTCCAACTGTTAGATATGCTCTTTGCATTCAGTTAGAAGAGCAGGAGGTTGAGGCTTCCCAATCAATCCCTGCTATCTCTCATGCATCAGCCAAATAATTTGAGTGACATATTCTTACTGCTATGTGTGTACTTGGCCCTCTCTGCAGGGTCTCCCTTAAACATTTTGCCTTCACCATACTATTTTCTGAATTCGTTTTTGTTGGCATTAAGGCTCTGTGCACCATACCACTGCTAATCAGTGCTCAAGTGCTTATGCTCTCTCCCTAAAATATGGTAACATTGCACTACACTTGATTGCCTTAATCAAGAAACCCAAGGCAGACCCCAAGGACCTCAAGAACTTCCGGCCCATCTCCCTGCTCCCATTCCTGGCAAAGGTCATCGAGAAGACCGTCCATGAACAACTGACCCGCTACCTCGAGGAGAACAACATCCTGGAGCCTTCCTAGTCCGGGGTCTGCAGCAACCACAGCACTGAGACTGCCCTCATCGCCGCCACCGATGACATCAAGTCCACCACACACTACAAACACGCCTCCACAACGTCGGGATCCAAGAGAAGGTCCTGGACTGGACCACCTCCTTCCTCTCCGGCAGAACACAGAGCGTCCGCCTTCCACTCCGAAGCCACCGAGATCATCTGCGGCGTAGCCTGGGGCTCGTCCCTCAGCCCAACTCTGTTTAACATCTACATGGCACCGCTCACCCACGTCGCCCGTCGGCATGACCTCAACATCATATCCTAGGCCGATGACACCCAGCTGATCCTCTCCCTCACCAAGGACCCCCACACAGCCAAAACCAACCTTCACGAACGAATGAAGGCCTTCGCTGAATGGATGAGGAACAGCCGACTGAAGCTGAACTCAGACAAGATGGAGGTCCTCATCCTCGGATCCACCCCTTCGGCGTGGGTCGACTCCTGGTGGCCGACCGCACTGGGAACCGCTCCAACACCTACTGACCACGCACGCAACCTAGGGGTCATCCTCGACTCCACCTTCTCCATGACTAAACAGGTCAACATCACGTCCTTCTCCTGCTTCAACACCCTCCGCATGCTCCGCAGGATCTACAAGTGGATCCCCACTGAAACGGGAAGAACAGTCACCCAGGCCCTCGTCAGCAGTAGGTTGGACTACGGAAACGCCCTCTACGCAGGAGCCTCGGCCAAACTTCTGAGACGGCTCCAACGCATCCAGAACGCCTCTGCACGCCTGATTCTCGACATCCCTCGCCGCAGCCACATCACACCCCACCTGAGAGACCTGCACTGGCTCCCGGTCAACAAGAGGATAACCTTCAAGCTCCTCACCCACGCACACAAAGCACTCCACAACACCAGACCAACGTACCTCAACAGACGACTCAGCTTCTACACCCCCACCCGCCAGCTCCGCTCCGCCGTCCTCGCCACAGTCCCCCACTTCCGAAGAGCGACCTCCGGCGGCAGATCGTTCTGCCACCTCGCCGCCAAGACCTGGAACACCCTCCCCATCCACCTATGGCAGACCCAAGACCTGCTGACCTTCAGAAAACTCCTCAAGACCTGGCTTTTCGAGCAGTAGCAGCATTCCCCACCCAGGCGCCTTGAGACCCTCACGGGTGAGCAGTGCGCTTTACAAATAATATGATTGATTGATTGGCACATTTTATTTACTTATAAGTCCCTAGTATATGGTACATGTACCCAGGGCCTGTAAATTAATTGCTACTAGTGGGCCTGCAGCATACGCTGTGCCACCCCCTAAAGTAGCACTTTAAAACAGGTCTTGGGCCTGCCATTGCAGCCTGCAGTGCTGTTTAAGCTGCAATTTTCACCCGGCAAAATAATCCTTTTGCCAGGCCTAAACCTCCTTTTATAATGCTTGTAAGTCACCCCTAAAATAGACCCTAAAAAGCCCCAAGAGTAAGGTGCACTGTATTTAAAAAGTAGGAATGTGTTTTTACATTGTACATGTCCAAGCAGTGAAAAACCCTATCCAAGCAGTGAAAAACCCTGCATTTGTTTTTCCCTACTGTGAGGCCTATCTCTCCCATTTATTAACATTATTACATTCAATTGGTACTAACTTTTAATTGGGAACAGATAGGGATGAAAAGTTTGGACTCAAATGAATTGTAATTTAGAACCCCCTTAATGATAAAGTCAGATTTTAAGTGACCATTCTGAAAATGCCAGTTTTACAAAGTTGAACACCAAAGAAAGTTAACATCCTGTTATATTCATAATGTCGTTGAAAATATACAGTGCACCTCAGTCTCCTGTACATGCATGGTCAAGTATTTTTAATCACGTTCTATTGAATTATTTACTTAATATATTATTTATTTCAAACTTCAAATTTTAGTTTACAGATACTGCCTCTGTTTTTATGAAACCATGAGGAATTGCATAATTGAAACAACATAAAGTACAGTAATTTAACATATATTTTTGAGTGTGCAAAAGCGTGTTTGCGAGTTGTGACTGTACAAATATTATGACCTAAAACATGGTGCTTTCTAAAAACAATCCGACATCAATGCATCCGATATACACTGCAAAATGTAAACTAGACTCTTATATAGAGAGCAAATCAGTCTTTCAATAGTGGTCCTGATATTTTACAGGTTAGTGGGTACTAGAAACAATTCAAGCAGTTAAAATCCACATCCTATATGAGAGAACCCTGATCACAAAGGAGGGAGATATTCTTCATTTAAAATGGGTTTACCCCTTTTATAGTTATCTTAGCAGTAATTTGTTTTAGTAGACTTCCTTGGTCTTGTGGATGTTTACATGTTTCAACGCTTTATGATTCCTAGGTCTCATCAGGACAGGGCCTGGTGCTGTTTCTAAAAATGAAAAGAGAAAGGAGGGGGCAAAGAAAAAGGGGACATTTGGGGTGGCAGGGGGAGGATACGTAGGTTTTCTTTATGGTGGCCCATGATGTTGGTGAACTTTTCTCTGCATTACACATTCCCAGGAAGAGTTTACATTTGCCTATTCATTATGCAGGGTTTACCATCCCATTGTCCTGATGAATACCCTGTATTGATGTATAATATATACTCCTTCACGGCAAGTCGAAATGCCGGTGGAATTTCAAAACGTCCCTGTATCCTGACACTTAGGGGCCTATTATGATGGCGGACGGACCTGAGTCCGTCCGCCACCCCGGAGTAGGAGGGACCGTCCTCAGGGGCAGCTGCGGTCCCTCCGTGCAAATTAGGATGTGACCGCCACCCTGGCGGTCACATCCTGTATTTTTAACATGGCGGCGGGTGCTGCTTGAAGCAGCACCCGCCGCAATGTCAAAAATGTAAGCTGTGCATTCGCATGCACAAAGCGGCAGGCACCGCGCGGTGCCTGCCGCTTTGTGCATGCAAATGCAGGGGGGTACCATAGGTACCCCCCCATGTGCACCCCCACCCCTCCGTCACCCCTGGGGGCCCGCAACGGGCCCCCAAACAAAAATCAGTATGCCTTTGCACGGCGGAAATGCCACCGTGTAAAGGCATAGTACTCAAGACATCCTAATATGGCTGGCGGTGTCTGATAGACACCGCCAGCCATGTTAGTGTTTTTCCGCCGCGGACGGGAGGAGACCGCGGCGGAAAAGCTGCGGACGGTAAAAAGATAACCCAGCCATCCTAATCTGGCGGGGGTCTTTTTTCAGTCCGCAACGGTTACCCGCGTCGTTCTTAAGAACTGTGATGTGACCAGGATCTCTGTGAAATCCTTGATAATTTCCTTCTTTAGTGTTGTTTATGTACTTTTTAATGATTGCCCTGCACAAACCCTTTTTCACCAAATACAGAACACCTTTTTAATGATATTGTGAATTGTACCAGTCCTTCAACAAATGTCTACTATAAATTATTTTTGTTTGTTATTTACTCTTGTATTTCCTTTAATGTTTTTAAAGATATTCATTGCTTTAAGTAGTGTGCTTTTTTACGAGAATCGGACGAATCGGACAGATCTACTTTTAGAAAGTTGTCATTTTATTTTCCTAACTATTTGCTGCCTACTACCAGTGTCCTCGGTCAGGTGACGAAGAATAGCTTAGCTGTTGGGCTTTGTGTATCCCCCCCCAGACATTTAGACTAAAGGGGACTATGTGTTGGAAGGATTGGCCATCCTGCATGGATGACTGTGGGTGGAGCTGTGTGAGTTACAACGACATAAAAAGCTCAACAGACTATAAACCCTGCACCTTGCCTTTGCTGGAGTAAGTCCTATCCCCCTCCCAAGTGGTGCAATACCCCCCTGCCCCCACATTGGCGGCGGCTTCAACTACATTTTGTGTAGCACTCTCTGGCTGTGATGATGACGACTATGACTCAGACACAGCCTGCTGCCTTGTCCTGCTGAACTCTACTTTCTTGTGGACTTTTGTACAAAATGTCTCAGAAGGTAAGCCAAAACCGGGCCTAATCTGCCTTGTGTATCCGACCCACGCTTAAAAGTGGTTGCCTTAACTTGTGATTTTGTCCTGGTCTCTTACGACCAGATACCCACGATTGTCGCTTTGATCATTTAGGTGCTATATTACACTAAAAAAGAAATAATTAATAACTCTGGTTCTACTAATTGAATTTAATTTGATTTAGTGTCATTTTATTTATTAAATGTATCCTATTTTCAGAATTGGTTAGGGAGGTTTCTTGTGTTGTGTATTCAATTTATTATTGTTTGTGTGCTGCATAAATACTTAACACAGTGGCGCTAAGTCAAGCCAGACTGCATTTGTGTGAATCTACTAAAGGAATAAGCACAGGTTAATTTATTTACATTTGTGGGTCACCCTGACAAGGATTGTGGTTGTTGCTTGAGCAGTGTTACACCCCCCTCAACCAGTAACACAATTTCTTACACTACGTAACTTACACAGGGTCTGAATTGTGACCGCAGACATGTAGAAATAAAAACTGTGGAATCCTATAGAATAAGGCAGGGTCGTAACATAGATATTTAACAGTTTTGGCGATGTTGATACGGAGGAGCCGGTGATTAATCATCTGGTCAAAAATTCTGATTTCCTTTTTAAACCATGTTTTTTTGTCTGTTAAAGATTTCAATGTTAAGGGCAACATTTCTTGAAATGTTAACCAGAAATGGCTTAAGCTACGACAGAAAAGGGACACTTAGTCCCCTGGTCTACACACCCTAAATCAAAGTGACTATTCCAAACTTTGCCATCTTATCCAAAATGATAATGGTGATGATACATTTTATTACCTTGTCCAGAATTCAGAGCAAAGTTTAACTTCTAGTCTGAGAGAAGTTGAACTTGTCTCTCGTCATGCATGTAGACCCCAGCCAGTGTGGCTATGTCTCAGTAATGCTACCTTGTTTATTTCCCTCATTGGAGAAGCGTATACAGTCCATGTATGCAGGTGGTAGACACAGATACCTCAACAAAGGAGTATGCTGCGGAGTTCAGAACTGAAGTATGGTACTGTTTCACTAGTGCGTTGCGATTATTTTGTCCACATTGGTATCTACCTCAATAATTCGCAAAGGTCCTCAATTGGATTGTTTCAAAATACTTGCATTTCATGGCCAGAGGAGAATCCGAATGCTACAGCGGATGATTAAAGTGACCATTGTTAGGTCTCACTTGAAGCTGCGTAAATGCAAAACAACCTGAATGCAGGTGGCTTCTCAAACTGATGTCACTATAAACAAAACAGGCCTTTAGATATTAAAAATGAGAGATATACATTATCATATCATATATTATAATGTATATTATATATCATATATACATTATTATAAGTATCATACACATTATTATATCACATAAGAGAATACATTACATTAGTCAATAACTGTGAATCTCCATTTGATATCCCAGTGTCTTTAATATTTTCCAGCCTAGCCAAGCTATCTGAGCAAACTCACTTGCAGATAATTTTGGAACAATGTTAATAACATTCTAGAATGTATTTCATTATTTGTAGCATAGTTCACATAGGAATTCAGATGTTTTTTAATCAGTTCCATTAATTGAGTCAGCTGAATTAGCTGATGCAAACTCTGGCAAGACAAAAGGAAAACGTCTGTGCATTCCACAGTATGTATCTTTTCAAAAGGACATTTGAAAAACATGGTTGTAGGAATAACTTTTGTAAAGAAAATTCAGTAAGCATTATTTCATCCTTTTTGGTACAAGATGTGCTCAACACCTTAAAAACAAGACGCTTTTCATTTTCTTAGTATCTAACATATTTACCACCATTGCTTTATAGTTTATCCACAGAAGATGTATCAGGTTGTATTTCTATGTACATCGAAGTCAATTGATTAATTATTTATTAGTACACAATATGTTTTAAGATTGCATGAGGTTGGTTGCCTCTCCAGTTCGACCTGTCAGTTTCTGCAGTGTCACCCTAGATTTTTGACTTCCTCTGCCTTCCATTTGCCTTCCTCTGCCTTCCATTTCCTTAACCAGTTTTTATTGTCTTTTAGGAGTCTGTGCGCTTTTATCCCCACTAATTAGCTTTAAAGTGCTTGTGCTCTCTTATTAAACATGGTACGCCCTTCTCTGCTCCGCATCAATTGATCCTGCTGACTCCTGTGGGGGAATTGCCTTTGACGTTGTTGCCATCACCGCGCTACTAGCCCCTTGCCACTGCCTGCCCCTCGGTCGCGGACCGCCGGCTGCTGCACTCCATCTACCACCACGCAGAACGGCCAGGTCTCGCGTGAGGAGGGGGGGCCAGGCATACAAAAGCAACTGCGGGCTCCCGTGGCGCGGGATGCGCGCGGGCACGCCATGCTGAAGCCCGGGCCAAGGGCGGGCCCGTCCTTGCCCATCAGAGCCCAAAGGAGGCCGGACTGAGCCCACTCTCTGAGTTTTATCACCATATGAGAAGATTGTTCTCGAACTACTACAGGCGGTGTTTGTTGTACCCACACAGAGAATGGTAAAACGATTAAAGTGCAAGTACAAAATGCCTACTATTGCTGGCAGCGTGGCTGGGACATTAGCAGCCTTCCTAACACGCGCTGAATCGGTACTGACTCACAAAATTATATTAACTGAAAAGCGTCTTTCTATGGACTCGGCTAGTTTACAAAAGAGGTCTTCCATGGGTCATATAAGTAATGTTAGATCTCCGGGGCAACCTCTTATAATCCCATCAGACTCCCAAGAGGATCTACACCATATTACTGAAGTGGATAATGTAGCTGGGGTTTCACAACCGTTTGACATGGGGTTAGCTGCTTCTGTTTCTCCTGTTTGCTTAGCTCGGGTCTCACTCCCTAAGGACCATGGGAGAGCAGGGGTTGTCACTTCAGGATCTGAGAGGGCTGAGCAATCCTTATCTTTGTATTGATCACCCGCGTTTTATTTCCCCCAACAAACCACCCAGGACCTACAACCAGTGAAAACTGCTGATGTGTTTGTTAGAACAACAAGGGCCAGGAAACACAAACCCCCCCTAAAAAACAGGGCAGAGGAGCTAATGCATGGGTTCCGCCTGCGAAGAGAACACACAAGGGATCTACTAGGGGATTAAATCAGCAACCTAAGGCTAAGCCTTTGTTTCCTGCCCCCCCCCCCCCCCACCCCCCCAGATACCCACGTAACTGTACATAGTCTCCCACCTCGATCACAGCACTCCTTCCCCTTGGCCCAACGTACGCCGCCAGTACCATTACCTCTGGGAAGTAACAATAATGATGAACATTGGTTAAGGCAGGAGTCACTCATCTCTGTCTTATTGGAGCCTCTGTTTAGAAGGCTCCAGAAAATAGAGGAGAAGCTTGAACTTATTGAGCAGGGGCTAAATGGGACACCACCCTGAGGGCTAGTACCCTAGTAGTACCACATATGGATAATAGAACTAACACTCAATCTACTCACCCAGGCCAAAGCAGGTCGGGTGCCTCAATGGGGAGGCTGGAGGAGGGAGTAAGTCAGATGTTAGACAACAATTCTGTTAGTCAGAGTACCGTTACTCATAACCCATAGACTAACAGGCAAAGAAATCTGGGGCCTTGTTTATTTACCCACATCCCCCCTCCCATTGCCCCTACTGTCTGCTCTAGACAGATTAGTACATTGGACCCCATGCCCCCCCAGTAGTTCATTCAACAGGACCAGAAGGACGAGTAGTTGATTCCGTGCGTCAAATTACCTGTCCTGAGCAGGGGGGCCCTAAACAGCGACCAAAGCAACGGGGGTTGGTAATGGAGAGAAATAACCAGGAGACCGGAGCTACTGCTATAATCGATCTTCCCCCAGCTTGTAGCCCATATACAATTGTATTGGCTGGGGTTCCGGTGGTTCAAGTGGAATCAACCTATCAATTAATAAACAAGTTCATACATTGGCTAAGTAGCTACGCCTACTTCGGTCCCAGAGATCATGCTTCTATACTAATGGCCAGAAGAGTTGCATGGATCGGCAAGTCTGATAAGGGTTTCTTGGGGGACTGTGTCAAAGTCACTTTGAGGCATCCTAGTATGGTCCAAGGCATCATTCGACAGTGTAATAGCTTTTTATCATTCGACACTCAAGACCTCTCCCTCTGGCCTTTTTCTATAGACCTGTGGGCCGCCTACCCCCCTATCTGGGTACTTTTAGAGGGGGTGGTGGCTGGCCGCTTTGTCAGGTTAATGAAGTGAACCGTTTTGCCCCTCTGGAGACCCTGGATGGTATAGACTGACTGGCCACTGGGGTAGAGAGCTGTTCCTCGGTTCCAGTAGTCTTAACAAGTGGCAAAGGGAATAAAAGCTTATCAATAGACACAAGCAATGAGAGGCAATGTGCAGGTATAGACACAAGTTACACCCCATGCACTACTAAGCGTGTGACCCCAGATAATGGGGAGGTTATAAGTCCCGGGTCCGGGCTCAAATTTATACCATGGAATATTGCTGGGTTGCTAAGTAAAATCAATGATGTTCATTGGCTTACCATGATAAGGGAATATGATGTGATTTGTCTTCAAGAGACATGGGAGACTGGGAATGGTATCTTTATAGAAGGGTATAAGTCATACTCAAGACCAGCTGCCAAATCACTTCATGAAAGGGCCAAGGGAGGACTGATTGTTTTTGTAAAATTGAGCCTGGCAGGCTTATGGAAGGACTTGTTATGGGATTCTACAGAAACACAAGGTATTTTAATGACCACCCGTGCCACACGACTACTTATTCTAAATTTTTATAATGCCCACTACAAATGTATTGGAGGTAACTCGGTTTCGGAGCTCAGAAGAAGAATGAACTCTATTGTAGATTTGGATGTAGGCTCAGTTAAGTTAATTTTGATGGGTGACTTAATTGTCATTTGTATCCAAATCTAGGGATTGCTCAGGGTGACTGGAACAAATGCCCGGTGCGTAAGGGACTGCATATGGATCATTCACTGGCAGGCCTAGAGCTTACTACTCTTGTGAATTCCTTTGGGTTAGTTAACTTAATGGAAACAATTTCTGTTGGTGGGGACAGTTTAATCAACCCGACATTTAAAGGGAGAGGCGTTAACTCTTTTATTGATTTTGTTTTTGTCACATCCGTATTGGTCAGTCGAATCAACATTTTTTGTATTATTTGTAGCCCACATAGCGACCACAACCCTTTGGTCTTTTTGCTCCCAACCGCTGCCTGTATTGCCCCTCTGACTAGTCACCTGAGGGCCTCTACTTTTTCGACCATAGACCAAGGACGGCATGTTTGGTGGGCACAAGTGGATGTCGCCACCTTTAATACCACTTTTTTTTAAAGATGGTCAAGCGTATATTAGGAATTGTCTAGATGTCACCGTCGAGGGCTCGGAACTGATGAGTTCTTTTGGGGCACTTGCTAGGTTGATCAGTAATCGTATTACTGCCCCTGTGTCCTCAGCTCCCTCATCCCCTTATAGATGGTTTGATGACTCTTGCTCCCAAGCGTTAAAGAATCTTAAGGGGGCTTTGAAAGAATCTCCTAGAGACAGGATCCGAGTGGTCGCATGTCGAAAAAAATATAATATGGCCCTTAAGGAGCGCAGGGCACACTTACAGCATGCTGCATGGGAAAATGTAATAGAGGCTGCCGAGCAGCGTGATACTACAAGTTTCTGGCAGGTGTGACCCTAATAAGCCCGATATTTCTACAGTCCTCTTACCAGATGAATGGGAAGAGTATTTTCAAGGACTTTATAATCACCCGACGATACAGGTGGCATTTCGGGAACTGGCAGTCCCCATGGAATCTCATCATCCCCTGTATTTCTCCATGGAAGAGGTCAGAACTGGTATTGTTGCCTTATCTTGCAACAAAGCACCGGGCCCAGATGGAATTCCACCAGATCTTTATCGGAGTAACTTAGAGGTCTGGACCCCCTTTTGACTAGAATTTTAAATACTGCCATTGGAATAGACATGCCAGCATCATGGTCTTCGGCAATCATTGTGCCGATTTTTAAAAAAGGGGACAGGGACAGTCCTCACTGTTATCGCGCCATCTCATTAATAGATGCAACAATGAAGGTCTTGGGTGGGGTGATTTTAAACAGGTTGAAGGACTGGGCAGAAACTAATGGGGTGGTTACGAATATGCAATATGGGTTCCGTAAAGGAAAGTCCACGGTCGATCAGTGCCTCAACTTATACTTAATTAGCGCTAAGTATACAATTGCTAAAGAGGGGTCGTTGTTTTTGGCCTTTATGGACCTTTCGGCCCCGTTCGATCGTGTGAATCGCAGCAAATTGTGGGCTCAGCTCGGTGACATGGGGGTTGACCCTGTTCTTATTGGTATTCTTCATACCCTTCACACTGATACTACAGCCGCAGTAAGATACACCCCAACTGGGAACATAACTAAAAGTTTTCAATGTACCAGCGGCTTGCGGCAGTGCTGTATTTTAGCACCCTTTTTATTTGTTTTATATATAAATGGTTTGGATTCTGTTTTAAGTAACATTGCAACAGACGTCCCAAGGATTAGCACACGTAAAGTACCAATGTTGTTATACGCGTACGACGCAGTACTTCTGGCCCGTACCCCCTCTGCATTGCAAATTTTAATCAACGGGTTTGCAACCTTTATGGCTAATCTGGATATGGCTACCAATCTGTCCAAATCCTAGTTGATGACGGTAGGAAAAAAACCATGTAGACAGTTTGATTTTACAACAGGTCCACATGTCTTAGGAGAAGTACAAATGTTTACATATTTAGGCATAACGACTCTAAGCTGAATTTTAGAAGTTTAATTGATGAAAAGTGTATTACAATGTCTAGAGCCATAGGGTCGATTAAGAGCTATGCCACACGGCTGGGGTACTGGACACCTGGGCTTATCTTAAAATTGTACAATTCTATTTGCTGTTTAGCTATCCTATACGGCAGCGAAGTATGGGGTTTCTCGGAAACAAGTAAACTCCAAGTGGAGGAGAATATTTATTTGAAGGGTCTACTAAAAGTGCCACGCAGCTCACCGACCTTTAGTATGCATGAAGAGCTGGGGTCTAGTTATATTTCAGATCTGGTGGCTGTGAGACCTCTCCTTTCATGGCTAAAAATTTGGTACAACAAAGAGTCGGGACTGACAAAAACCGTATTACTGGACTGTCTAAAATTGGATTACAGCCACAAAATACCCTGGCTATGGTACCATAAATCCTCATTTTTGAAATTGGCCGTGAGGATTTATACAGTAACCCAGAAACAATTAGGAATAGTGACAAGATGAGTATAAAGAACCTCCATCACACGTCTATGGTGGCCCTGCGTGAGGAGGCGGAGTTCACTACGCGTACTGTAAGAGAACACATCTTGGTGAAAACCACTGTTGGCATAGAACCCTATTTGGTACATGTAGTGAATTCACATGAAAGGTTTTTAATGACCCGTTTTAGATTTAATCTTATTAATTTTTTATTATCAGTGCCAGAAGGTTTTACTTTAAATCTTAGAGACAAAGGGCCCTGCAGCTGCGACAGTAAGTCTCTGCAGGACACCCTACATTTTATATTTCTATGTTCATTTTATGCGGGACCTAGGAGATTGTAATTGAAAGATCTGCTTAGGAAACTCAAGTTCAAACATGCTAGGGTGGCATTGCTGTTTTAAAAAATGTCCTCTGGGGGGCGTGGCCAAGATGGCGGAGTGAGTGGACGCGACTACGGCGATCTCCTCTGGCCCGGGCCCCTAAATAGCTTCCTAATCGCCGATCTCCCCCCCCCCCCGTTGCTATCTGGCGGAGGCGGAAGGGGTAGGGGACTAGCAGACCTCATCCCGAGGGAAATCAGAGTGCCGGACGGCGTTATCGGCGAGCCCTGGACGCCAGGCCGAGATCTGCGAGGGCTACGGCTCCGACCGGAAGTGCTGCTGGGCCCGCCCTGTGAAACTACCTGAGCCTGGGGTGCTGCGCTGAGGCCGCCGGAACTGCCCGGAGCGGAGTGAGGCCTTGGTCGGGTCTGGCCGCTGTTACGGCGGGGCACAGCTGGCTGCAGCAAGAAGTCAGGGGTGTGCGAAGCAGCGTGTGTGACTGAGTCCCGAGACGGAGTGAGGCCGAGTCGCGGCCGCAAGAAGGACTTGAGTGGTGCTGGAGGGGCCGCGGGCCTGTTCGGATCCGAGTGGGGTGCGGAGTCGACCCCCCGACACAGACTGCTGAGACGAGAGCGTGTGCCCAGCGGGGCGAATCCACTCGGGACTGGCTGTGTCTCTGGCCGCCATCGACGCGGTCGATCCCTGCGGGACCCAGGCTTCCCCCCACGGAGGGCCGGGAGGGAGCCGACCGGGAGCCACCCGCGCTGTGCACTGGCGCCGGCCCACTTGTGGTCGGGGATACTGCCCCGGGAGCCAGCGACCGTGTCTGGATTGGAGACGCTGGAGGCCTGGTACAAGGGCCGTCTTGGCAGGAGTCTTTGCCCCGCGGAGGACGACGTCGAAGGGGGCGGTTGCCCGGTGTGCACCTCGGTGGCTGAGGAGACCGGTGGCTCGTGGGCCCGTCGGCAGTGTTGAGCGGCCGTAGCAGGGGAGCGAGACCCCATCCCCCTGACACCGTGCCGTCGGAGAAGTGGGGAGCAGCGCTTGACTGGGCGGCGGAGGGCTGGGTAGCCTACTGGCGGAAGACTTTGCACGACACAGCAGCCACAGTAAGTGGACCCAGTGCTATTGGTTTACAGCGGGGCCTGGCGGCAGGTGTGGGGTCGACTCCGACTGATCCCCCTTTAGCAGTACCTGGGAGTGGCGGAGGGCCTGTAGGCCCGGACTACTGGAGATCTACGCCTGGCCTACCGGGAAGCCTGCAGTAGGCCCAGCCTGACCTTGGGACCTGTCTGGTCGCGGACCACGAGGTCTTGCTCTTGCTCCCGGCCGGTTCGAACAGGGGTGATTGACCTTGGTGTGGCCCTGGACATGGTTGGTGTGCGCGAGGGCAGCTCGGTGCATTGAGAGAGTGGTGCCTTACTCCGAGAGTCCCGGCTCGCCCTCGTTGCTTGAGGGCCAGGACTGGAGCGTGTGGCTGGGCTCCCGGGAGACACCTGGATCAGGAGAGTACAGACAGCGGCTGACGGTGTAAGCGCGCAGAAGGCTCAGACTACCAGGGCGGATCGACCGGCTGGTGGCTAGGTGGAGCAGTGGACGCTGATATCGCTGGTGGTGACTGGGACACTCCATCTATTGCCCAAAATGGCCGGCAACAAGGGGAATAAGAAAGGTGACCGCACCCTGCCGGAAATGCTGAACAGGGGCACCGCACGGCAGGACCGCGGACAACACTCCCCGGGACAGTCGGGCGGCTCCCAGGGAGCGAGCGGAGGGGAGCCGCCGGTCACCAGGTCCTTTCTCGAATCGCTCTTCAGCTCCCTCCGAGAGGACTTCCAGGCACTCAAGCAGGAGGTGGCGGGAGAGGTGAGAGAGGTGCGGAGAGAGGTTGATGGCCTGGGGGAGAGGGTGACTTCCGTGGAGGAGGCTGGTCATGCCCGAGATGAGGAACTCACGCAGCTTCAGCAGGAGGTGATTAGGCTTCGAGACCAACAAATCGATCTCCAATCACACGTGGAGGACCTTGAGAACCGTTCCCGGAGGTACAACATCCGGGTCCGGGGTGTTCCTCTCGGAGAAGAAGGGGAGGATGCGGCGGGCTACCTGCAGGATCTGTTCAGGGACATCCTGGATGAACCGACCGACTTTCTTGTCAGAATCGACAGGGCGCATAGAGTAGGCCCGCGACGTAGATCCCCGGCGCCCCCTCCTGGCCTTTTGGCCTACCTGCCGGATTACCCCCTGAAGGAAAGAATCCTCCGGGTGGCTCGCACCAAGCCATCGTTGGAGTTCAGGGGCCATAGGGTGACCCTCTTTCAAGATCTCTCGGTGGTCACCCTACAGAAACGCAAGTCCTTTAAAATTGCGACTGACTTCTTGCGGGAGCATGGCACTCAGTACTCTTGGGGTCACCCTTTCCGCATCATCTTCCGCTGGAACGGTACGTTGCATCAGCTGCGCTCTCTTCAAGACACTTGTGCGGTATTGGGCATCACAGCGACCGACGAGGACGCACCCACTCCACGCCGCCGTCGCGTCACCAGAGATGGCTGGCAATCAGTCCCTGGCCGCAGGCATTCGACTTCTTCGGCGAGACCTGACTCGCCTACTATCCGGGCTGAAATGGAAAGTGCAGTAAGAGGAGTTGCTAGAGAAACGGCGACTGGTGAGGTTGCATTGACCGCCTAAGAGGTTCTCCGGGGGGAGATCGACATCGCTTTCTTGGAACTGCAGGTTTGGGGGCCTGGGAGTGTGGGTGGGGGGGGAGCAGGGGTTGCGTGGTGGCTGGACGTCCACTTTTGTGACTTTCCATAGACTTGCCCGTTCTGGGCCGGGCTTGGACAATGGTTCCTTCGACTCAGTTTTTGGGGGGGTGGGGACAGAGTTTGGGGTGTGAGGGGGGTCTTGTTGGGGTGTGGGGGAGTTGGGGGGGGGGAAGTGGGAGTTGGGTGTGGGGGAAGGGGTTGTCCAGTGCACGATGCAGGAATCTATTGCTTTAACTGTCTTTCTCCACCTTGTTTTGACTAGAGTGGGATGGGGAGCGTGTGCGTAGATGAAGGGGGGTGCTGGACGGTGCGTGAGGCAGACCACGGACACGTTGGGGTTCGTAGCTTGCGGCGGGTTACCTAGCGTAGGGGGATGTGGCTTCACATGTTATTTTTGGCCAATCGTTCTGTTACTTGAGGTAGGGGGGGCACACACACCTGCCATGACCTCCACACAGAATGCCCGCGCCTTCACACACACTATCCACTATGCCTCCTTACACCTTTAAAGTCGTGACCTTGAATGTCCGGGGTCTGAACAACCCCGTCAAGCGACGGGCAGTACTCTCCCTGTTGGAAAATGCCCAAGCGGACATATGCCTCCTTCAAGAAACACACCTGTTGCCACAAGATACACATAGGCTGCGCTCTCACAAATTTCCGACACAGTTTTTCCTCTTGCGCCACCAAGACAGCAGGGGTGGCCATTCTGGTGGCCAGTCACTTTAGGGGGGAACACATCCACAAGTTCACTGAAGTGAAGGGGAGGTTGCTGGCACACAGGTTCAGAGTTGGGGGATTTATGTTTACGATCGGCTCCCTTTATAGTCCCAACGACAAGCAGGAATGTTTCTTGCAGTCCGCAGTGGAGGAGATCACTGCCTCGCCAGACAGACATACTATCCTCGGGGGGGATCTTAATATGGTTTTCGATTCTGTTGTAGATAGATCGGCGCAGCGCTCCCCGCAGGTCGGGGAATTTTCGGCCGGTTGTAAGGCAAGGCTTGCGGAGGTTGATCTCCTGGACCTCTGGCGACATATGCACCCCACGGACAGGGACTACTCGTACTATTCCCACGTGCACAAGACCTACGCGAGGCTTGATCACCTTTTGGTCTCTTCGCCGGTGCAGGCGCTTGTCTCTACCGTGGACATGGGAGTATTATCCTTATCGGACCACGCCCCGGTTGAGGCTTCGTTTTGCCTGCCCCCCTCCACCCACCCGACGAGGACTGGGCGCCTCCGGGATACTCTGCTACATAGGAAGGTGGTGGTAGACCGTATTGAAAAGGTGCTCCGTGACTATTTGGCTCACAATGACAACGCCGATACCACCCGGGCCACGCAGTGGGCAGCTTTGAAGGCTGTCCTTAGGGGGGAGTTTTTGTCGATCTCCGCGGCCGAAAACAAAGAGCGAAGGGTCAAGAGGGTTGAGCTTACTGATAGGGTCCGGGAGCTTGAGTTGATCCACCGTAGGACAGGGGCGCCAAGGATTTGGCGGCAGCTCAAAGAGGCAAGGAAACTTCTGGCTGCCTTGGATATGGATCGGGCAGAATACGCGGCCCTTCGGCTGCGCCACGCTTTTTATACCGGGGGGGATCGTTGTGGTAAGCTGCTGGCCAATAGACTCCGGGTCGCTAGGCAGAGCCAGTTGGTGAAGGAAATCTCCGACCCCACGGGAAGTATGGCGACGGGAGATGCTCGTATCTCAGCCGTGTTCCGAGGGTTCTATGAGAACCTCTACGCCGGCGATCCACCGGACATACCGGCTATGACCTCTTATTTGGACTCGGTTACCTTGCCATCCTTGGAGCCTCTACAGGCGGACCACCTGAATAGGGATATTGGAATAGAGGAGGTAGTGTTGGCCATTGCCAGACTCAAACATGGCAAAGCACCAGGTCCGGACGGCTACTCTGCCCTCTTTTATAAGACGTTTTGCACGTCGTTAGCCCCAGTCCTCACTCGCCTCTTCAACTCTTTTGCGGAACCTGGTGCCATCCCGTCTGATCTCCTGAGGGCTTCCATTACGGTCATCCCCAAATCAGGGAAGGATCCTAAATATTGTGGGTCCTATAGACCGATATCCCTCTTGAATGTAGATTTGATGCTCTATACCGGGATCCTGGCCAGTCGCCTGGCGCCCCACCTGCCCGGTCTAATCGACCCAGATCAGGCGGGCTTTGTCCCAGGGAGGCAGACGGTTGATAATACAAAGCAGGTGGTCCATCTATTGGAGAAGGCTTCCCGGATTCCTGGTGAGAGAATGATGCTAGCGGTTGACGCAGAGAAGGCGTTCGACCGAGTACATTGGCCCTTTTTAGAACAGGTGTTGGTGAAGGCGGGCATTGGAGAGAAGTTCCGCTCCATGGTCCTCAACTGCTATAAAGAGCCATCAGCCGTGGTCCGAGTGAACGGATACACTTCCGCGGCCTTCACCATTGAGAGAGGCACTAGGCAGGGTTTCCCACTCTCGCCCTTGCTCTTTGCAATATACATGGAGCCGTTTGCCCAAAGGGTGCGGGCTCACCCGGCTGTGGAAGGGATACGGATGGGTGGATTTACCCATGCGATCAGCCTGTACGCTGACGATGTCATCTTCACGTTGGCTACACCCCGGACAGCACTGCCGGCCTGTATGGAGGAACTGACCGTGTTCGGTGCAGTCTCGGGCTTTAAGATGAATATGGGGAAGTCAGTGGCTTTGGATATCTCCCTAGAACCAACCACCAGGGCGTATCTGCAGAACAGATTCCCATTGCTTTGGTCCTCAGAGGCGATACCGTATCTGGGGATTCAGATGGCGCCCACATTGCCGGCTATGGTTTCGGCTAACTACTTGGCCTTGGGGGTTAAGATCAGAGAGGAACTGGGCCGTTGGAATCGCGGCATCCTCTCCTGGTTGGGTAGGATTGCTGCCGTTAAAATGACGATCTTTCCGCAGGTGCTCTACCTGTTCAGGGCCTTGCCGCTTCAACCACCAGCCGGTTGGATCCCGCAGCTGCAGTCAGATGTGGCACGCTTCATTTGGCAAGGGAAAAAGCCCAGGTTGCGCAGGGCCCCCCCCTTTTGTCTCCTGATGTAGGAGGTCTGGGCATTCCCGACTTCCGTAAATACTTTCAAGCGACGCAACTGAGGTATTTAGTAGAATGGTGCAGATGGGAGTCGGATAAGCATTGGCTTTTCCAGGACCAGGCGGTGGCGGGCCGGCCTCTGCAGGAGATACCGTTTTTGCACCGGCCCCATCGGCCTAAGAATCTCTACGCCTCTTTTATCACTAGAGTGCCTTTGCGGGTCTGGGACGCTACTTACCTTCGGTATGACCTCACCTCATTCCTGTCGCCGCTCTCGTCGTTGGTGGACAACCCGGCGTTTACTCCCGGAATGGAGAAAGGAGCTTTTACGCATTGGCGGCAAGCAGGGTGCAGAGCTTTATGTCATCTATATGGCCCCGAGGGGGTCATCCCATTCACGCAGTTCCGTCAGGAATTCTCTCTCCCCGAAACTGAGAGGCACTGCTATATGCAGGCCCGGCATTGGGCTCTTCAGCCACAAGTGAGAGACATGGCGGATAGACTTTTCTCACTGTGTGAGAGATGGTTGCTGGGAGTTGGGGAGGGGGGAGGTGTTTGTATTAAAATGATGTGTCGTGCCAGGTTTATGCACTTTTTCTAATACCACGCTGGACTCCCATATGTGGCCTATACATGATAGCTTTTTGCAGATGCTGGGACTCTCTGGCTGACGTGGATTGTCCTATGATGATGTGTATTTGTCTTGGTGTGTCATGCTGAATAAAAATACTTTAAACTTAAAAAATGTCCTCTAACAAGTTTACACTCTGTTGTACTTTAAGTTTCCTAAAGGCCGCATTGAGACTACGTAAGACTAGAGGGGTTGTTTTTTCTTAAATTACAATAATGTATTCGATTTTGTGTTTTGTAAATCATATGGGGGAGATTTTAAATGTAATGCTTTTATGATTTGACTCAAATCGAAATAAAGCTAAATGAATGAATGAATGAAATGGTACAAATGGCCTAGACCTGATGGTACATCTTGCTTACTTTTAAGCCTAGTAAAATGGTACTACATGTACCTAGCACCCGCAAATTCAATTCTACTAGCAAGCTGCAGCACCCATTGTGCCACCCACTAAAGTAGCCTTTTAAAACATGTCTTAGGCCTGTCACTGCAGCCTGTAGTACAGTTTAAACTGCCATTTTGATCTGGCAACATAAACCTTTTGCTAGGCCTAAACCTTCCTTTTTAATACTTACAAGTAACCGCTAGGGTAGGCTCTAAAGGCTTATAGGGCAGGGTGTTTGGTATTTAAAAAGAAGGACATGTGGGTTTGAGGTTTAGATGTCCTGCAGTGAAAAGTCCTAAGGTGCTGTAAGTCTTTCTCTCCCATAGACTAACACTAGGTTGACTTATTACACTGTGCTAATTCCGGATAGAGAAATGTTCTTTCCACTCAAATGAACTGTGATGTAAAATCCTCTTTAATGGTGAAGTCGGGGTTTAAATTAAAATTTTGTAAATGCCACTTTTAAAAAGGGTGGGGGAAAAAAGAGAAGCCACTTTGGCATTTTTCTGACTAAACCAACTGTGCCTTTCTGGCAGTGTCCTATGTCACATGACTGTGAATGGCTCTCAGATTTGTGGGTTGAGTGTTTTTTCCAGACACCAAGACAAAAGTGGCCTGGGTGTGAGGGGAGATGGTCTTCCTGACATGATGGCTGGGAAGAATGTGTGCCCTGCTTGGGTTACATTTCAAAAGACCCTGCTTGCAGTACACACAAGAACCTGACCAGGCCTTGCCCTTGCCTTTGACACCTTAGACAGTTTGGAACCAGGATCAGTTGAAGGGCAGAATCAGAAAAAGATTTTGGGGTAGGTCAGGGAAGTTCTCCACACAAAGGCTAGCACCAGATATCAACATGGGACCTTCAGAACCTCTCATCAGAACCCCTGTGGAAGATTCAGAAGAAGGACTTCCCTGTTGTCTAAGGAAGAGGGAGTGCCCTGCTGATTGAAAAATAAATGAAGATTGGTCCTGCTTGCCTTGGACTATGCCACCCAGAGTGACTCCAAGGATCAGTTGGCTGACCTTCTTTGTGAGCTGCAGGAAAACTGCAAGATTCCAGAGGCCTCTCTGCAACTGCCCAGCTGACCAGCACCACCTGGAACCTGCCTGTACCGGCCTTAGCCCTGCAGCTGGCCTCTGCTGTAGCAAGTCCTGATGCCCCCAAAAAGTTTCACTTTGTTCTTGGACCCTTGGCTGGTCTCTGTGAGAACTCTTCAGGAAGAAAAGGTGGAGATATTGATGTTTGGGGCTCGTTGCGACCCCAAAGTGACTTCTGCCCCAAGAATTGACGACCCTCATGACTGCCAGCTCAAAGCTCCAGCAGAACCTACTCTTGTGCTGACAGCAACCATCTGAGACAACCAGAAATACCGGATTGGCACTTCGTGCAGACAGAAACAATCAACCAGCCCAATGCTCCAGTGATGACTGCTTGTGGGGCTACAGCAACGCTTAACCTGCTACTCTAGTCGGCAGCCTTCTCCTCACTGCCCCGCCATCGCAAACTGAACTCTGTGCACAGACTTTGAGAAGGTAACTCTTCAGCAGGACTAATCTGGTCCCTGTATCCAACCAATGCTCCACCGTGGTCGACCTGACCTTGTATTATTTCCCGGTTCAGAGCAACCAGATTACCACAAGTGGCGCTTTCTGCTTCTTTGTGCTGAATTCGCCTAAAACTTTAAAACCTCACATCTCTGGTCTATTTGGACTTTTCTTTTTTGCTGCCATTTTATTTGTTACATTTGACTTCTGCTAAATCGGTTTGGGATTTTTCTTGTGTTGCATTTTCACTTTATTACTGTTTGAGTGCTGAATAAATACTTTACACATTGCCACTAAGTCAAGCCTCACTGCTTTTGTGCAAGGCTACCAGATGGTTAAGCACTGGTTAATTTAGTGACTATTGTGGTTCACACTGGCAAGGATTGTGTTTATTACTTGAGATGGGCTTCCACCCCACTCGACTAATAATCCAATTGAATACAATATGGAAAATAATGCAAGGAGTTTAACCAAAAGTAGTATGAAAGCATATATTTTTTGATTATGTACCACCTAATTGGCTTGCAAAGATGCCTCACTGAGTATAGGGATTGGTCATTCTTTTGCAACTGTTTTCTTCCTTCTCTAAAGCGAAACATATTAACGGAACAGAAGCAACCAGTAACCATAAAAGTCTGTATCTGGTCTTGCGAATGTAGGGATAACAGTTGCATCTTTGCGTGCATAGTAGGTATGTGCGCCATATGTATACGTAAATATCATCTCAAAATTGTGTTTAGGGCTGGCCCTCTTTGTGTTTAGAAAAGCCTCCAAAAACTATGAATATGCCTTGATTATGCTCCAGACCGCTACATATCATTGTTACAGAGGTGTACCTAAAAAAATACTAAAATTCATACATTATTGTGAGCAACACATCCAGTGCATTAGTATGTGGGGATTTCACCAGCTGGAATGCAATCTAGCACTGGCAGGTTGCATTTGGAAGCACGTCTTTAAACATCACCTTGGCCACATGTCAAATGAAATAAAGCTTTCAGTTTATCCCTTTTATTTTTTTAAATAAACTGTTTTGAGTAGAAGGAAGTTCGAGCACAAGGTTCTTATTGTATTTGTCTTTACTGAATATCCATTAAATAAAACAAAAAGTAATAACAAAAACTAAGAGCAACCTAAAATTTTCAAACTAACACAAAAATCTTACAAAGGTAGTATTAAACACAGAATGAGTCAAAGCATAAAAAAGTGCACCACATATTTTAGTTTGCATTTTTTTTTCCTTCTATCTGTTTTGCATGGTAGAGTAAACCCCTGATCCATAATAGGGAGTGACATGTATACACTTTTAGATGTGAATGTTCCTACACAAGGCATGTAGAATTAAATTTAAGCCCGCCAAGTGAAAGAAGTAGCCATTTGTTGCAAATGTATGCAATGGAAACAGTCTTCTAGGTGCAGCCTTTGAGAACTAATGCTGGATTCTCCTTTGGTAAAATCTGTCGTTTTTTGTAGATCTTAAAGATGCTACATTCCTTTGGACAAAACATTTACAATTGAAGCCTGAACATGTTTCTTTATGAGTCATGTCAATTGTGAAAAGTGAAGATGTGCAAAAAAACCTTTTCTGGCTTGCTCCAAGTTAGGGACATGTAATTTGAGAAAGTCAAAGATGGAAGCACACTAACATAACCCTGGTCAAAGCCACAGTTTGCGGTAGCGGCTTTTTATAATTGATCTGGGGTGTCGATGTCCTCTATGACTTGCTAAGATTTGGTAAAGTTCTTTCAGGAGACTTGTGGAGAAATTGTTAAAACTCATGTGTTGTTCTGGGTTCCTGTGTCCTTCGTGAAAGACCTGCTTTATTTTGTTGATGCTGTTTTCCACTGTGGGAAAGATTTTAAAAGTTATAGCTGTGCCTCTGCCCTTCTAGGAAACCGTGTCTCGTCTCTACTGGAGAAAAGTTTCACCAGTTTCCTTTTTCCCCAGGGTATTAGATTCCTTGGACAAATCAGAAAACACATTCAAAATATTATTTTTTTTGTTTTGGAAAAATGGCAAAAAAGTGCTGTGAAACAAAGGGTATTTTTTTCTAATAATAACAATAGCAAAAATGTGCTTTACTAAGATCATCTTTTTCTCAGCTTTTAGGAACAAGCCAAGGTTGTGAAAGGAAAAGAAACACGTTTTTACCATAGTCTTTCTATTTTTCTGGGTGGTAGCTAATTCTTTCCTATTTTTTTGCGGGTTATACATACTTTCAGTTTGTTGTGAAGGCATGCCTGAAGCCCATTAGTGAACCCGGAAAGCTATACATTTCTAAAAGTTTACAAAATTAGGAATTCAGAAAGGGGCCATTTGTGTAGATTGCTCATAGTTTTCCCAAAGAAACATATTGTTGAAATAAAAATAAAAATAATGTTAAAAAAATGTAAAAAATGGAATTAGGTGACAACGTTTTTATCTGTAAATTTCTCCCCAACATATATAAAAGTATAAAAAAGTAATGTACCATTATGGCATCAGGCTCTCATTGTCATAAATAGACCCAGTGTTTGTTGAATGTCAAAAAATTAGGCGATACCCAAATCAATACCTGAGCTGCACATTATAATGTTGTTCCATTGTGTACCGACAATGCATTCATTCATAAGGTAAAAATCTGATGAATGAAAAGGGTATGAAGGAAATTCCAAAATCCTTTGAGTTACCCCAGTATATAATAAAGGGGCAGGGTAAATCAATCAAAACATTCACATACCTCGCTCCTTAGCAAGGCTGTGTTGTGATTATAATTGTGCTTATAATTCAAAACATCATGCCCAATAGATATGCAAAAATCTTTCACCCTTTATCTGAACATTTTAGCACATTAATAAGTACTCATATTTTTTGGGGGACAAATGAAACACAAAATTCATATTCTAAAACCCTCCCTCAATTATATCTTAATGCATTCTTAATTTCAAATCTTGTTGTACAAACATTATTATATCTTATTATACATTCAATATCTCTAAAACATTCTTACATCATGTAAACCGTAATCTTTCATAAAGAAGGACTAATTGAAACAAAATCATATTTTGTCAGTTGTAGATGCATGAACATTTCAGTAAAAAGATGTTTTCTTAAAGATCGTGGAGAAAAACATACAGACAACTGAAATGCGTCGACAGACATTGTTCCCTTTCTGGAAATACCTCTCCTGTTTGGATTGGTGTTCAGCAAGCACTGATCAAAGTGAAATCAATTGCCACCTAATGGTACAGAATGGTTTCACTGTCAGTCAGGGTGAAATCCGGGCTCTGTGCATCTCACTGGTTTAAAAAACAAGTAAATAATCTCTGAAAGCTCTTCCCTCATTCCCCAACATTATTCTTTTAAAAAATGGCACCAGAGAATTTTCTCCTTAAGTGTGTAGGATAAAAAGTTCACATCCACCACGCAACAGTTCATCCACAGCATTTAAATGGTTAAAGAGCCCTAACATTTGAGAAAGCCTGAGCCTCCGTTCCACCATATTTAAGTAGAGATTCCTAGAAGAGTTTCTGGGAAATACGCAAGGGTGGTAATCATTGATGTTACTCTTATAAACAGCAGCTCCAATCTGTACATCTCAATGCTGCCAGGAGAAGAGACGGAAATAAGAAGCTTGCCTGAAGTACTTCTTGATCTCACGGAATATGATTTGGAAAATATTGAACCTGTGTGTCTCCTTCTCCGCAAAAAACGTTTTCAGAACTGCAAATGACAAACACATTCTAAAGGTGCAATCCTAGACGCCATCATAGACCAAAGCGAAGCGGTAATTATTGACAACATTTTTCCAGTATACTGGTCGGACCTCAACATCATTTTGTTCCACCTCAACCAAATGAAAATACCCCCTGTCCGCACTCAAAAAAACATACAATGAGCAAGCAACACAAGTCAGATTCCCATGGATGATTTGGAAGACAGAATGATGCCTCTGTTTTTCCCCTCCCTCCACTGACAGCCTCTCAACAGATGATCTTACATTCCACTATACCTTAACGGTGTCAGACATCCTAGACTAACTAGCTCCCCGGAAACTCTTGAGATCCTCCCTCAACAGCCTGGTTCAAGAAAGACCTCAACGCAGACAGAAGACAGCTGAAAGCGACAGAAAGACTCTGGAGAACAAAACACTACTCAACCCACCTTCAACAGCTCACAGTGAAATGTAAAAAATATAACACATCTTCAATATCATTAAACAACAAACTTCTAATCCACAAAAACAAAACCCCCATGTCTCCAAAGAACACTACGACAAATGTGCATAATTCTTCAGTGATAACATCATGAAGATCAAGCTCTCACTAGATCACCATACTCTGGCATCGACCGGAAACCCTCATCCTCAGAATGGGGGAAACCAATGCGGCCTTGCTCAACTCACAAGGTGTGACCATACATTTGGAGTCCTCTGGAGGTAATACTAACCCAAGATCCCCCTCAACTCACAGAAGCTTGAAGACATTCAACTCGCTCATGGAGGAAGACATCTCAAAGATACTTGCTTATTCCAAGGCCTCCTCTCACCTAGCAGACCCTCTTCTGGCCTCCCTGGCAAAGAGCCTCAACCACGCACTAACACCACTTTGGACCAAGATAATAAACAGCTCCCTGAGCAATGGGTTGATACACGACTGTCTCAAACTAGCAAAGGTCACTGCCTTGCTAAAGAAACCAGGTGCTGACCCAAATGACCTCAACAACTTAAGACTCATCTCCAGCCTTCCCTTCTTGGCTGGAATACTTGAAAAATGCGTTCTCTTCCAACTCAACCAACTTATTGACTACAGCAATCTTCTCGACTCACTACAGTCAGGCTTTAGAGAAGGATGTAGAACAGAAATAGCCCTCCTGAACATAGCCGGTGACAGACACAGGTCGCTGAACACATGCAGAAGCTGCCTACTCATCCTTCTAGACCTATCAGCCGCTTTCAACAAGGTCAATCACAAGCTGCTTCTAGAATCTCTCCAAAAACTGATTGGAGCAGAAGGCCTGGTACTGAAATGGTTTGCTTCCTATCTTCATAACCGTTCCCAACAAATAAAAATAAACAACTCTACCTCAGACATGTTCACCATAACCAGATGTGTCACTCAAGTATCAGTTCTTCCTCCTACACTCTTCAATATGTACATGGAACCCCTCACCCCCATACTTAAACAAGCAAACCTCCTCTACCATCTCTATACTGCCCACACCCAGATTTTCCTGGAAACATCCTCACTGGAGGACCTATGATGATTCAACCCACTCTCATAAAAATCCAAAACTGGCTCTCACAGAGCCACCTGAAACTAAACAAAGATAAGATAGAAATCCTACTCCTATTTAACAATGGACAGACCAACTAGGTCCAAACACCATTGACGCTCCGAACTGCAAACTGACGTTATCCAAATCAGTCAACCCTTTGGGATCTTCCTTGACCCAAGCCTGAGCATGAGCCAAAACAAAGAATACAGCCAAGAGTGCATTCTACAACCTAAAACTCCTACTCCAAATCAAGCCCTTCCTGCCCCCTCAAACTATCTAAAAACCGCCACCCAAGCGATGGTACTGTCTAGACTGGATTATGGGAACACCACCATTACCGCAAAGTCGCACTCAGCCCCCCTTTAAGAGCCACCCTGAATGAAGCAGCAATGATGGTCGCTGGAATAAAAAAAACACAATCACGTCTGGAATGGCTTCCATTTGAAGCTTGCTGCTGCTTCAAAACAGCCTGCTTCTCTTACAAAGTCCTGCACACAGGGAAAACAGCTTAGCCTGCTTCCAAACTATTGAAGGCAGGCCAGACAAATGAAGCACCAACACTCTGCTTGTAAACCCACCAAAAAAAAAACACAAACAGCAAGCCCTTTCACGCTCCTTTTCGGGCTATGGCCCCCAAAATCTGGAACTCTCTTCCAGTTCATATCAGGACGAACTCCTCCTTCATGAGCGTCAAAAGACAATTAAAAGATCTTCTCCTCAACCAACACCTCAACCCCTCGGACTCCAACCCCTAGCTCTCATCTGGACTCTTTTCCTCCTTGTATTTACTATATATATGTCTCCTCTCATCGTACTACTGCGATCTGACCCTCAACGAGTATGTACTATGCTCTCCAAAACGGCCTTGTCTATGTCTGTAAAGCGCTCTGATACCCCTGGGGTTTGCCATTGCTATATAAGACCCTTTAAATAAATAATTCTGGTAAATACATTCTCACTCTTGAAACATATAAATGCTTCAATTTGCATTCTTTCTCAACAGGAATTGTTTTTGGTCAAAGATAACCAGTCACTGCTTCAGCCTCTGCCCTAATGGGCAGAGGAGCCACACACCTCCCTTTTGCCCAAAAAGAAGAGTATCTGTCAGGCTGAGGAAACTTCAGCCTGACAGACGCTCACTATTTTCACATCAGGCAGCCAAGAGCTAGACATGCGCTAAATGTGCAGACTCTTGGACTCCTGAGTTTAACTTTGCTTGGCTGAAGATGTCATAGCTCCTGTGAGTGTTACCTCTTCAGCCTGGTAAAGCACCTCGAGGCCCTACCCCTCATGAAGAGGAGGCGCTTCACTGATTGCCTCTGTCCTGGGTGCTCCAGTTCTAAGCTCTGAAGTCCCCAAGGACGAGTGACAATCACAAACACATCATCACAGAGTGAAGTGGGCAACTCTAATTGACGTCATGCCACTCTGTGACAAGTAGGGACTCCTGCCTTCTCTCATTGGCTGACCTAGGTCAGCCAATGAGGGAAGGCAGCAGTGCCATCCCTCCTAGGACGTCTGAGGCAGAGCTGCTCAGATAAGTGTAATTTTTTTTTGTTGGGGGGAAACAAATCATCCTTGCTGCATTCATGAATATTTGGGAGAGAGTGTTGTGAATGGATTTGCGTGGTTGTTTGAATGCATGGGTGTGAGGTGTGAGTTAGTGTTTGTGTGCGTTTGTATCCCGTCCGCCTCCACTCCATGCTAAAAGTACCGGCCACCACTGCACTGCTTAAGATTGTGAAGAGCATACATTCCAGCTAACAGGTCCTAGTGAGAGTCTGGCTGAGTGACGAATGATGTAACACATTTCTGACCATGAGAAGGATAGTTAGTTAGTCCCCGTTAGTATTCAGTCCGTAAACAAATGATATATACACACAATATCAGCTTTATTGCCATATCAAAGGAGTTAAAATTGCCATTATTGCTGCATGCTTATGATTCAGTCTTGCTGACTTGGGCCCAAGACCGCTTTATTTTGGCACATTTAGAACAATTGAAGAGGACTGTGTAAAAAAGCAGCAAATTAAATTAATTCATCGTAATCAAGAGTCCTAGTCAGGCCGCACAGCAGCACTCCTCCGAAGGGACCAGTTGAATGACAAGCCACAACTTTCTGCTATCAAGTAGTAACTATCTGAGGTACTGTCAGCTGGAGACAATTCAGTGTAACACATCACCCGACTGGCAAAGTATTGAAGGAGCCACAGGTCCTTGAAAATGAATTTGAGAGCCTTACTGTGAATGATGCCCTTGGTTCGGCACCCAGCCCTGTGTGGGAAAGAAGCAACCAATAAGCTCCAAAATGACACCTAAATGAAAGAGCCATTCAGAAAACCCAGCCAGCTTTGGAATCCAAGAATAGCATTAACTTGGCTAAGATTTAAACTAGTACTTCACATTAAATGAAGAATACCTGCCACCCAGGAAGAGCTGTTGTTTTCACTACAATAACCTACCTGTCAACGGGTTTGGTGAAGAATAGACGTAGCTGACACCATCACAATGCCTTAGCCGCATCCTTAGGATTAATTTAGTGATCCATTTCTTGCTTCTATGCAAGACTTAAATAACAGTTCATAAGAGTACATTCTGAACCATAATCTTCCAACCTATTATCGGGCTGGCAGCCGCTATGACAACTTTTCTGCTTGGAAGTCTAGAATGTTCCCTTTACTTTTGTGCCGTAAGTGGTATGAAGTTTCAAGCACAAATGCCATATAAATGGACATAGCATGCAATGCAGTTATCATGGATAACTCAATCCAGACAAGATGATTGAGACGGTGTAAAAAAGGTGGCGATATATGGTAAATGATCAGCGAGACAAAAGCAGCAAAACAAATAATCCGTAGACAAGTTATTTGGTTTGGCTTTGATAAACTTCATTTACAGCTTAGATATGATCTGCATCCTTGGATAGTCTTTCCTCTCAAGGCTCATAAGATGGCTCTTTAATCTGGTTTTAAACTAGTCAACAGTAGGGCATTTTTCATGAGGCAGTGCATTCTAGTTCTGGGGGTCTAGGAGATGAAGGCATGGTTATCTGGATGCTGTACTCAATGGTTTAAGTCTGACCAGAAAGTTCTGGTTTGCGTTTCATAGGATCCTATGGGTGTGGGGTCAGGTCATGATATTAGGGTGGTAATGCAGGGGAAATACCATGAGAAACGTATTACACAATGGCCAACAACTTGTTGTGCACTCTATTTTTAGTTGACAGTTGCCCAGCTTCATGATGAAAGGAAGTTTTGGGTGTTTGTCTCGGCAAACTGAATAAGGCCCCGGTCGCTAAAGTCAGTCTCATGTGCAGTGGTGAAGAGGTGTATTGTGGGAGATCCACCCACAGGCTGTTACAATAGCCTAATATTCTAATTAACGGGGAATCAATTAGTACCTCAGTGTTATGAAATTAAAGACATGGGTTTATTTATTTAGTATGTTCATTACTTGATATTACGCTACTGTGTTAGTAATGAACTCTTCCTTAACCCCTTCGATGCTCATGACGAGCTCAGCTCGTCATGAGGCACACTTGAGCTGTGCTCATGACGAGCTGAGCTCGTCATGAACAATGGGAATGAAGGGAATGCAGCACAGGAGGAAAATATCTCATGCACCCTAGGTGTTAAATATCAAAGAGTTGACCAGTGTATCTAGATTTGTAACCGAGTATATAAAGATTAGGCTGCCTGGGGCATAGGGTGGGTTATAGTGTAGTAAATATAGGTGGGAGAGGTGATGGCAGGGAAGGATGAGGGAAAATACAGGAACTCAGTTTTGAAAAAAGTCTGCATATAGGACCAGAGGGCCACCTAGAGTCAAACTCCAGTTAGAGATGTGTATTTGATGTAGGGAGAAAATATGGTGAAAGAGAAGATCTGCAGGTCATTGGCATCATCTCTAAAAGAGAAGAAGATATCACTAAGTGAGGTGGTGTAGTTAAGGAATAGGAGAGGACCTTGAACATCAGTTAGTATAACAGGAAGGGAGGTGGGTGGTTCTCTTAGAGCCACATTCAAGTGAGAAAGAGCAGTTACACAGGTTTGAGGAAAACATGTTTCTGATGTCATTGCTTTGATGAGTGAAGAGTAAAAGGGGATTATCTGCAATGTCAAAAGCTGCAAGACAGGTCGACAAAGTGAGACTAGAAGATTGGTGATTGTGGTATGCAAAGGAAATAAAGTTGGCAGCCTGGCAGAGTGCTGTTCCATTGAATTAAGGGCACATACGCAAGATTGTACCACATGATAAGGTTGGTAGAGGAGGCACATTTAGTGAGATTGTTGGAGACTTTCATCCAGTATCTGAGAAAAGAAAGGAATGAGTGATTCTGGGTGATAGAGGGTAAGGAGGGTGAGTTGCATGTGTATGTTTATTTTCTTTATTATAAGAGGTGGCACAGCTGATTTGAAACATTTTTGATAGAAGCTTGTTAAGAGGTAGTGATTGAAAAGTGGAGTTAGGCTGAGAAGTACTTCGGATGAGAGAGGTAAAGATGTAATAGTCTCATAAGTGAAAGGGCCAGATAATGTGCATGGTGAATTATCTAATTTGTGGATGTCCATGAATTTCATGTTAGAAAAGCAAAGAAGAGTGGTGTGGAGAAGGATGTAGTGGGAGTAGCAGGAAGTATAGCACTGAGAGTGTCTGATATTGATATTCTTGGGGGGCAGGGAAGTAGGACACAACATGTCACTGGGTGTGAAGTGAGTGATGTATGGATGTGCTAAGGAGATTAGATTAATGGTATGTAAAGTCATAGATGTGGACATAGTGCTGAGTTGGTATTTTGGAAAAGTACTGCCTTGGCATTGTCAATGCACAAAGGCAGACGGTTGTTTTGGAATCTCAGATGAATACACTGGGCACGTGAATGTGCAAATGATGGGATACCAATTATCCTAAAGTGGTTTAAGCTTCTCACTTCTGTAAGCTCTTGTTTTGCTGCTTTTTCTACACTGATTCTAGAGAAGGTAAAATGTGACTTTGTTTCCTTGATTGAGTCTTAGAGAGACAGTGTTTTTAGGACCAGGGATTTCTGTGTTGTTGAGTAATTGATTAGGGGGATTTGAATCCCGTATGGTCTTTAAATAATTTTCCCTCAGACCCTTTGTATAGTTTTTCTTAATGCACAAAGGCAGCGTTAAAGGTTTTGTGGGGGTCCTTATGTTCACACCATTTGCCTAGGAGTGCCTTCATCTTGGTTATAAATGTGCAAATGTGAGGAGTGTTCTAGGGTTAGGGTGAGAGTTAGGGTTGTGAATGTGCGGTAGTGAATGTACCCAGAGTACATTGGGTAGCAAAAGCCTGTTAAACTGTTTTGTTGAATGTATCAAAGTTGTGGTCTGCTGGAGTGATATGCTGCCATTATGGATTTGGTGTGAGAAAGCAGGGGGACAGTCAGCGCATGTTTTAATTTTTGGATGAGTTTAGCCGTGACCATGCTCAAGTAATACAATTTTTAGGTTTAAAGTATTTTATTAAGGCACAAAAACACGGGGAGGGGAGCAGGAGGTCAAGCAAACATACAGTACAAGAAGCGGAACGTTGCAGCGAGTCAGAAGAAAAATAGGGAGGCAGGGAGCCCCAGAGGGTAACAAGGCAAAAACATAGGCAATAAGGCATCGTGAACGACCCCCCTGTAGACCCCCACTCCCTAGGCAAGGCCGAGCCAGAATAGTATTCCGCTACACAGTAAAAGAGAAGCATACTGTTCCACCAACCCCCCGACCCCAGAAAAGAAGAAGAAAGAAAGCAAAGGAGGAAAAGCAAGAAAACAATACCCCAACATCCCCGTCCGAAAGTCAGCATTAGAAGTATATAGCCCCTCTTCCCACCCCCAATCCCCGGCCCCCAATCCACCCCCTCACTCCGCCGTAGCCGCCGGCGGCGTCAACCTAAGGAGGCGCAAGTACCGTGGGCACGTGAGCTCGTGAAATTCCGTGGACAGCAGTGCCAAAAAGGGGTGCCAGAGCTCCTCAAACTGGTCAACATTCCCAGCCACCGTTAGTGACATCTTCTCCATGCCCAGTACCTGCCAGAGCCTATGCAGCCAACCAGTGACAGAGGGGGCAGTGGGGGTGCGCCAGAGTACAAGTATGTTCTGAACGGCGGAGCCTAGCGCAATCGCAATCTGCCTGCCCCTGCGAGATTTCAGCGGATACATCAAGTCATTGGGGAGGCCTAGCAAAACATACGCGGGGAAGCGCGGAAGCTCGATCTCGAAATGCCTATCCACCTCATCTAAGACTTCCTTCCAATAGGCCGACAGCACCGGGCACTCCCAGAGAATGTGCGTGAGGGTGCCCTCCTGTCCGCAGCCGCGCCAGCAACCCTTATCGCCGATTTTGCGCATCTCATAGAGCCGCTCCGGGGTGTAGTACCAATAGGTGGACACTTTAGTGAAGGTTTCCGTCAGCCCAGTGTGGTATGCAGAGTGCCTCGCCCGATATGCAATCCTGTCCCACTCCTTGTGGCTCAGGGTCCTGCCCAATTCCCTGTGCCAGCGCTCCCTCCCTGGGTTATGGTAATGAAACGGCGGGGGTTGGAGAAACTTATACAGATCAGTGATCAGCTTGGCGTCCGAGGTCCGGGTTACCAACCATCGCTCATAGGGCGTAATCGAACGGGCAGCGACGTCACGCACGGGGGGTTGAAGAGCCCAGTGGCGGACTTGCATGTAACGCAGTCTGTCCCCTTCCGTCAGGCCAAACTCCTGTCGGAGCTGCTGGAAGGGGAGCACGCCTTCCGGCCCGTAGATCTGGAAAAGCGCCCTGCAACCCGCGCTCACCCAGTGGGAAAAGGCTCCCGGCTCCATACCCGGAGTGAAGTCTGGATTGCCAGCAATGGGAGTGAACGGTGATGGAAAGGTGGTGAGCTCACGAAGCTCACACACCGCGTCCCACACTCTTAGCGGGACCCGGGTGATAAAGGAGGCGTAGAGATTAGGCGGGCGGTGAGTGCGCCGCAGGAACGGGACCTCCTGGAGGGTATGGCCTGCAACTGCCTGGTCTTGAAAGAGCCAGTGTTTGTCCGATTCCCACCGGCTCCACTCCACCAAATACCGGAGCTGCGCCGCCTGGAAGTACTTCCGGAGGTCCGGGACTCCGAGACCCCCCGCCTCCGGGGCAAGCATGGAGAGGACCCGCTTCATCCGAGGCTTACGGCCCTGCCACACAAAGCGGGAGATGTCTGCCTGCGTCTGCCGTATCCAACCCACAGGGGGCTGGAGAGGTAGAGCGCGAAAAAGATACAGGATCTGAGGCAGTATCGTCATCTTCACCGCCGCGATACGGCCCAGCCACGAGAGCAGGCCCTTGTTCCACCGGCCGAGTTCCTCTTTGATCTTTTTGCCCAGGGAGGAATAGTTAGCTGCGACCATGGCAGGCAGGGAGGGAGCAAGCAAGATTCCCAGGTAAGGCACCGTGGAGGAGGACCACTGCAGAGGAAAGAGACTCTGAAGGTCCCGCCTGGTGTCGGCAGAGAGTGACACATCCAGTGCAGACGACTTAGACATATTCATTTTAAAGCCCGCCACGCGGGCAAAAGCGTTCAGTTCCTGGACGCAGGCAGGGAGCGACCGCCTGGGGTCATCCAGGGTCAGCAAGACATCGTCCGCGTATAGGCTGACAGCATGCGTGTATTGCCCCATCTTCACCCCAATAGCGTCCGGGTTATCGCGAATCCTCTGTGCAAACGGCTCCATATAAAGGGCAAAGAGGAGTGGCGAGAGGGGGCAACCTTGTCTCGTGCCGCGCTCAATGGCAAAGCTGCTAGAGCTGTGTCCATTGACACGCACTGACGCTGACGGTCTCCTATAGCAGTTAAAGACCATAGTGCGGAACTTCTCGCCGATCCCCAGTTTCCCAAGAACCAGCTCGAGATATGGCCAATGAACCCTATCAAAGGCCTTCTCCGCGTCGACCGATAGCAGCATCCGCTCCCCCGGGACGCGGGAGGCCTTCTCCAGCACGTGCGTCACCCTCTTCGTGTTGTCGACCGTCTGTCTACCGGGTACAAAACCGGCCTGGTCCGCCTCCACCAAACCTGGTAGGTGTAGACCCAGTCTGGCCGCCAAGATTCCCGTGTAAAGCTTAAGGTCCACATTTAGGAGCGAGATGGGCCGATACGAGCCGCACAGGGTCCGGTCCTTCCCCGGCTTGGGGATAACCGACACAGTCGCTGAGAGAAGGTCCGGTGGAATGGCTCCCGGTTCGGAGAAGGAGTTGAACAAGCGAGCCAGGAGAGGCGCGACAGTGGGACAGAAGGTCTTGTAAAACAAGGCCGTATTGCCATCCGGGCCCGGGGCTTTACCATGCTTTAGCCGTGCGATCGCGGTGATGACCTCCTCCACGTGAATGTCCCTCTCCAGGTGGTCCGCCTGGGTGGGGTCCAGGGCCGGGAGGGTCACGGATTCCAGGTAGGCCTCAGCCTCTCCCGGTGGGGAAGGCTCTGCAGCGTACAGCGCCTCATAAAAGGAGCGAAAGGAATCTGCCACCTCCGCGTCACCGGAAACCGGGGTCCCATCCGCTCCTACCAGCTCCTTCACCACATTGCGTTGCTGCGCAGCCCTGAGCCTATGGGCTAGAAGCTTACCGCACCTGTCTCCGCCGGTGTAAAAGGCATGCTTCAGACGCAGCGCTGCATACTCCGCCCGATCTAGGTCCAACGCAGAGAGGAGTTTCCGTGCCGCCCTCAGCTGCTTCCAAACACGAGGGGCCCCTGTCCGGCGGTGAACCTGCTCAAGCTCCCTAACCTGCGCCGTCAGTTCCTCCCTCTTGCGTTGGCGTTCCCTGTTTTCCGCCGAGGAAATGGAGATAAACTCCCCCCTGACGACCGCTTTCAAAGCCGCCCACTGCGTTGCCAGGGACGTGTCAGAGTTGTTATTGTGGGTCAGGTAATCCTGGATGACCTCCTCCACTCGCTTCACAACCGATTTCTTATGGAGAAGAGTGTCCCGAAGCCGCCACATCCCTCTAGAGGGGGGGGCCGCCGGCCAAGCAAAGATTCCGGAAACCGGTGCGTGGTCGGACAGGGACAAGACCCCGATGTCTGCCGCCGTGGCGGCCGAACAAAGCGGGCCGCTCACCAAGAGGTAATCCAACCTCGAATAGGTGCGGTGCGCGTGGGAGAAATATGAGTAGTCCCTATCGGTGGGGTGCATGGTGCGCCAGAGGTCATGCAGGTCCATCTCCGCAATTTGGTCCCGTACCGCTCGAGAAAGCTCCCCTGTCTGCGGAAAGCGCTGGGCAGACCTATCCAGGGCGGAGTTGAAGACCATATTCAGGTCTCCCCCCAGGATGATATGGCGATCGGGCGAGGCAGTAACGTCCACCAACACAGATTCCAGGAAACGATCCTGGTGGTCATTTGGGCTGTATACCGAACCAACCGTAAAGGCAACACCTCCCAAACGCATGCGATACACTAGAAGCCTTCCCTTCTGCTCAGCATGTTTATGCAACACCTCCCCCCTGAAGGAGCTGGCTAGAAGAATGGCCACCCCAGCAGTCTTAGTCGCAGCAGAGGAAAAGAGTTGCGTAGGGAACTTGGCAGAGCGCAACCTATGGCAATCCTTGGAAAGCAGATGGGTTTCCTGCAGGAGGCAGATATCCGCCTGCGACCCCTCCAACAGGGAAAGGATCGCCCTACGCTTCACGGGGTTATTCAGACCCTTAACATTAAGGGTCACTACTTTCAGGGGCGGCATCGCCTCCAGGGAACCAACACGCTATGCAGCGAGCAAGGGATCAGTGGAGGGGGCGCGCGGGGCAGGGGCGCAGGGAAGGCCAGAGGTAGCACCGCACATGTTCGGACAGCTTCGGACGGGACCCCCCCCACACCAAACCAACAGTTAAACCCCCCCAGAACCAACCCATGGAAACCAACCAAAACAAAAAAAAACAGGAAACAACACCCCATAGTCTCAGTCTAGCCCAAGTGGGCGAGTCTGCAGAAAACAGTCAAGTGGACGTCCAGCCACACACTTCCCCCCCGTCCCCCCAGCCCCCCGCCCCAGCCCAGCATCAGTAAAGCTAAGAGTCTCTCCCCACGGAGAAAAGTTAGGCCGTCAAGGCCACACCAGTAGCTTCAGGCAAGTTCCTGGCCGCAGTCCTCAGGGCCTCCTCCATGTCCGCTCTGATGGTGGGCGAGTCTGGACGACTCGCAGTCGCTGACGATTGGCGCCTCCTCGATCTCCGTCGGCCCCGCCGCTCGGGGCGCCGCCATGCGGGTGTAGCCCCTTCCTCCTCCGTAGCAGTAAGGCCCAGTACTCCACAGACATCTTGTAAAGAGCGCAGCTGATGCAGCACCCCATTCCATCGAAAGATAAGACGGAAGGGGTGACCCCAGGAATAGGCTGTCTCATGCTCTCGCAGAAAGTCCGTAGCGATGCGGAAAGACCTGCGCTTCTGCAATGTGATGGCGGAGAGGTCCTGATAGAGCGCCACAGGTCTTTCTGGGAAGGTCAGCGGCTGCTTCCTGCGGGCCTCCGTCATGATGCGCTCTTTTAGGGGGAAGTCCGGCAGGAATGCCAGGATATCAGGCGGGGGTGCCGTTGACTGGCGCTGGCGGCCCACCCTGTGTGCTCTGTCAATGCGGATCGGGAAGTCCGCTTCTTCCTCCAAGATGTCGCGGAACAGGTCCTGCAGATAGGCCACTAGGTCCGCACCTTCATCCGCGGATGGAACACCTCGCACCCGGATGTTATTCCGCCTGGACCTGTTCTCGAGGTCTTCCGAGTGGGCCTGGAGCTCGACACATTGCTCCCGGAGGCGGAGGACGTCCTGCTGGAGATGAGTTATCTCTTCATCGCGACGTTGGGCCGCCGTCTCCACAGCATCGACCCGCTCGCCCAGGCCTTCGACTTCCCTGCGCACTTCCCGTACCTCTCCAGCCACTTCGGTCTTAAGAGTTTGAAATTCCTCCTTGAGGGAGCTGAATAAGTCCTCCATGAAGGACCTCGTGACTGGTGGCTCGCCCACAGCTGCGTCCGTCGATGCCCGGGAGGCCCCCGGGGACGGCTGTGCCCTGTCGCGTAGTTGCTGGGACCTGCCGAGCATTTCCGGTAAAGTGCGATCTCCCCGTGCCGCACCACGTCTCCCGGTCATCTTGGCCCCCGATGAAGCCCAGGGTCAGTTGCTGTAGGCGAGCGCCACTGCTCGCGGGCATTAGGTGTGAGGCCCTCGTCGGGGACAAGGGTAGTGCGTCACAGGCGACAAAATGGCGGCCCGGGCCTGGGCTAGCAGACCCCCGGGCCAGCAGGGCGGGCAGCAACGTCCAAAGTGGAGGCCTCCAGCCCCGTACTCCCAGGGAGGGCAGCGAATGAGTCGGTACCAGGACGGACCGGGGCTCCCGTGTGAGAAGGGCGCAGGCAAGGGTCACTGGGCTCAGCTACACCAAGACAAGATGGCGGGAGGGTGGAGCCCAAGAAGGCAGCCCGGGCTAGCAAGTCCGTGGGCGACCCTCAAACAGCAACGGGTCCGGAAAGTGCGGGACCGATGTCTCCCTTCACCACCAGTTGATTTGCCCGGCTCGGGCACTGCTCGAACTCCGCCATCCAGTGCCTCCGGGCGCGGAGTTCGCAAGGCGTCACCCCTCGAAGCCCAAGGTGGGGGGAAGGTCGCCGGCTCAGGGCTGGGGTTCGTCGCCCAGCAATAGTGTTTGCCACCAGGGCACCGGCCAGGAAGCCTCCTCACTCCGCGGAGTCCGTCTATTCCGCTTCCTCGGGATCTCCGGCTTTCAGCTTTTCAGCACTCGGCCCAGCCTAGGCGTGCGGACAGCGCCGCCGCATGCTCCGCCTCCAGGCTCTTCTCCTCGGGGTGGCCCGGGCTCCACTCCTCGGAGCGATCTCCGAATAAACTTTCCGGGGACTTCCCTCGAGGCCACAGAAATCAAAGTGGTATCAAAATGTGCCCCGCGAACTCCGGCACAGTTCTCTCACCCGCAGTGCAGCCGCGGGGGGAGAGAAGCGCAGGAATCGGGGCTCGGGCTGAGCTGGGCCGGAGGAGCTACGGGAGGAAGCGTCCGCTCACCCCGCCATCTTGGCCACGCCCCCCAATACAATTTTTAAAAGTATAATTAGTCCCTGTAAGGACGGAGCGGGTACTGCAGGTGTGAGGCGGGTACCGGGTGAAGAGAAGGGCCGGCTGCCGCGCACACTAAACTTGCTTTCGGCTGCCTGCAGCTTAGCCCTTGGAGGGAAGGTGCTCTCTGGATCGGTGACCCTATGTGTCGACTCCCATCCCTGTCCCCCTGCTCTTGCCAAGTCTTTACAGAGGAGGCTAGGACTGACTCGGGCTGTGGATGCCCCTTGCCTCCGCGGACCTGCCCGCCCCTCGCCCGCTACGGATTTAGAAATCGCCTGCTGAACAAAGCCGCACTGATAAGAAGGTCTCCGGAAGAAGAAGCGAGTCCTTGCTGATGGAAATAATGCCGGCTTCTAGACTCTGCGAGTGAAGTTGCTGTGAGCGCGGCTCAGCCAAAATGGCGGATGATCCTTTGTTTACAACTCAGCGAGAGCGAATTGGACGAGCCTCTCGTACCCAGGCAGTCACAAGCTGCAATGAGGACATTTATGCCGAGTGACGTCCGACACACATCTAAGGCTCCGGTGAGGTATTATTTGCATTAGGAGCGAATTCCGGCAATAAGTCTTGATGTGTGAAAAATAAAATGGCGGATAGCATCGGTGATCTGGCTTAGCCCTGGTGATTTTAAAAACCTGCCTTGCCCGGAATTGTGATAATTTGCATGATTAGAGGGCAGTATTACATGCTCATCTGATGCTCCCATAATAAATGTGGCAATTTAAAGAACGGAGCGGAACTGTTTCTCAAGGCTTCCTTCTTGTCCTCTTATTGAGCACACACGCTGGGTTGTGATAAAAAGTGATGCTAACTGAGCGAGCATGCACCACGAAGAGTTGCCTGGATGATGAGCTACAGCCCTTTAAAAGAAAAGAGCAATGCCAGATGCTAACCTCTCAGTGGATAATCCTGAGCAATTAAAAGGGGTGTTGCAAAAAAGATGTACCAAGCAAAGTAATCGTTGATAATGCTGTGGCGCCATAGTTATAGATAAGACTGGCCTGTCTTTTAACAACAAGGGACTTGAACAACGCTCAGCGCCTGACCCTAAAATGACTGCCACTGATCTCACATGTTATGTTATGTTATGATATTGGTGTTTTATAAAGCGCATGACTCACCCGGGGGCATCTCCGCGCTAACTAGACAACTAACTGAAAGCGAAACGTGGCTGGGAAATGACCTCAAAATAGGAAAACTTTCAGATGTTTCCTAAAGACCAAGTAGAATGGTGACTTACGCAGGGCTTCTGGTAGGGAGTTCCAGTATTTAGGGCCCACATAGGAGAAAGCTTTGCCTCCCAAGCGAGTCAGTTGAATACGTGGAATCGATAGTAGAGCCTTACCATTGGATCTTAAATTACGGCAGGATGTCAACTGGCGAAGTTTGTTTTGTAGATACTTAGGGCCTATTCCCCTAGTTGCTTTAAATGTCAAGCAGCATGTCTTGAAAAAGGACCTCTTTTTCACTGGAAGCCAGTGTAATTCCCTAAGTAGGGGAAGGGATGGCGTTCCAGGGAGACAATTTAGGACCATCCGGGCCGCTGTATTTTGGATGAATTGGAGCTTTTCTATCAACGTCTCCCCCACTTCCGCCAGCAAAGCATTTCCATAGTCCATGCGGCTGATTACCAGAGCCTGGACCACTGTTCTACGGTGGTTCAGGGGAAGGTATGGGATGATTTTCCGCCACAGCTGGAGGCTATAGTAGCATGAGCTCATGATGTTTCCGACATTGTGCTTCATAGACAGATTCTGATCTAACTGTATTCCTAGGCTTTTTACAGAGTTAGAGGGGACGGGAGCACTGCCCAGCTCAGCCGGCCACCAATCGTCCAACTTCAGATCTTGTCTTTTCCCCAGAAACATCAGCTCAATCTTTCCTGAGTTTAGTTGGAGCCATCCAATTAGCAATAGCCAACATTCCCTGCGAGAAACACACTTTTTCCTCAACCAGGTTAATCCGAATGGGGAAGATCAGTTGAGTGTCGTCTGCATGTGAGACGACCTCAAACCCGTAGTGCCGTACAATCCTGGATAACGGGGCCATATAGATATTGAAGAGGGTAGGGCTTAGACATGAGCCCTGTGGGACCCCACTCTCCAGCTGAAACTTCTTTGACCTGAAAGGGCCCATCATGACCTGTTGTTTCCTATCTGCCAGAAAATTGACCAACCATTTCAGCGCAAGATCCCTGACCCCACAGTCCTGTAACCTCTCCGCAAGCAATCGATGTGAAACAGTGTCGAATGCTGCGGAGAGGTCCAGAAGAATGAGCATTACCGATCCCCCTCCATCCAGGGTCCCCCTAATGGAGTCAGTGACAGCCAAAATGGCAGTCTCTGTGCTAAAGCCCGGCCGAAAGCCGGACTGCGATATATCCGGAATGCTATTGGTCTCTAGATGGTGGCTCAACTGGGTATTAACATGAGATTTCAATATCTACGCTAGCAGAGGGAGTAAGGATATTGGTCTGTAGTTGTTCAGAACCATGGGATCTGCCGAGGGTTTCTTAAGAATGGAACGAACATAGGCTTCCTTCCACACCGTAGGGATGTGGCCGTTAGCAATTGAAGAGTTGAAAATCTCCTGAATGGCTGGCGCACAGCTCGTTGCGATTAAAGCCATGATGTAGGGCGGGCATATATCCGTAGGGGACCCTGATTTGGATAATTGAAGATGACGAATTACGTCCTCCCGTGAAAAGGGGTTAAATTGCTTGAGACAATTCCCTGGTGTCAACCTAGTATCGTCAAATTCATCTGAGTGAGTGTTTTTTTGGAGAAGTTCTCATATATTAGGGAGATCTTATCCTGAAAATAGGAGGCTAGTGCTTCGCAGAGCTCTAGCGTTTCCACCAGTGATTGTTTACAGGCCTGAGGGGAAGCAAAACCCTTAACAATCTCGAACAGTGTCTTTGAGGAATTACCTGCCTGTTCTATTTGCAACTGGATGTAACCACATCTAGCAGTTTTGATATTATGGTGGTAGCTTGCTAAGGCCTTTTTATAAATCATTTTATCCCCCTCCTTTTTAGATCGTCTCCATCGTCTCTCCAATGTTTTACACGAGGATTTTTCAACTTTTAAAGCCCCTGAATACCATGGGGCTGAGCCCCGAAGGAAACCAGGTTTCCTATTGTTCTCCAGAATGACTAGGTCCAAGGACTGAGTCAAACCCAGATTGAAGTTGGCCAATAACACGTCCGTATCCTGATCATTCCGATCGTTGGCGTACTTATCTTGAATCTGGAACTTTCCTTCAAATGCCTCCAAGTTAAGCTTCTGCCACGATCTAGCTCTTTGAGGTCTTGTTAGAGTGGGCAGTTGTCTATTTACAAACTTATTTACCCAGGGGCAGACGAAGGAGATCAAATAATGATCTGTCCAGTCAAGGGGTGCGCGGAGAAGACCTGGCTGAAAACCAGGCCCGTGGCTGAAAACCCCCAGCCTCAGAGCCACAGTGATCAATAACCTCGACCTACCCCTGTTCCTCACCCTTTGCCTGCGGAGTCCGAAATGCATGGCCGATCCCCAGTGGAGCTGCTCCAACAGCTATAGGGGAGACTGGCTCTGGCACACCACTTTGGCCGTCACCTACCCAGCCGGTTTTCGGACATTTGTCTCGTCTTCTCCTCCGCTACTGTCTCCTTCCTTTGGACTCCCAACTCTCCCCGATCTGTTTTTTCCCTCCTCTTTGCTCTTTAATTGTTTTCCTGTTGAGACCTAGCTGTTTGGCTGATGCCCGGTGGAGCTACCCGATAGCTAAAGAGGAGATGGGCTGTGGACTTCATCCTCGGCCGTCACCTACCCAGCCGGACTTTGGGCAGACTCTCCTTCGTCTTTCCATCCTATCTACTCCTACCCCCTTACCCCACCCAGTTACCCTTCTAAGCTCCATTGATATCGTCTTCTACTCTCTTGAAATGTTTTTCTAGTAACTGATGTAAAGTGTAATTGATGTAATTTTGTAATTCCTGTGGAACCTTATGTAAAGCTCTCTGATACCTCCGAGTCTAGCCAGCGCTATATAAAACTCTCAAAATAAAATTTAAAAAAATTAACACAGCTGACATAAAGAGACAATTGGTTTTCTGAAGATAATTTCTACAGTTATAAGAACATAATGCTAATATTTAGACGATAGAGGCACTTTTTTATTCAAAGAATGTTGAGGGTGATGTATTCATCTCTTTGTGCGTACAGTATTTTGTGCTTTATGCTATCTGTGACTTGTGTGCATAGAGCTTAAATATAGTAATTCTAATGGAAATGGACCATGAAAAAATAAGAACAATTTGCATTCAGATTGAAAAGGAATTATTTCATATCTAGTGTGGTACTCAGGTGCTGCACAGAAAGTCGTGAGATACTCAGGAATTCTAGCTGTTTACTACATGACCAGGCACAACTCTTGACCCTGCAGGCAGGGTTTTCACCGATAGAAATCAAAATAGAAAGTCTGTGTCGATATTAAATCATTATCCTATACCAAAAGCACTGTCGTTTTCAGATTGCTTATGCTCTTACCACCCAAACTGTAGGTTTTTGGGGATATACATTGACTGTACCACTGCAATGTAAAAAGTCAAATCAGCAACTGGGTGCTAATCCATAACATGAGCTAGAACCTTTTATATCTGCACCTTAATACAATCTTTCAGATAAAGTATTCGCTGTGATTGACTTCCCGGTGGGCCGCTCTTTTGCATGTCCCACAAGAATGATCTCTCAGCCCAGTACTCTACAACATCTATATGGCGCCCCTCATAGGAATCATCCGAGCCCACAGATTCTGCATCATCTCCTACACTGACAACACGCAGGACATCCTATCCCTGACAGACAGCACCAATACCACCTGAAACAACTTCATAAACTGCATGACCAACGTGGCAGTCTGGATGAGAAATAACTGCCTGAAGCCCAACACAGACAAAATGTAAGTACTGATCTCCAGAAACAAGATCTCTCCATGGGACTCCTCTTGGTGCCTGCTGACCAACAGAACTAGGACCCACACCAATTCCGTTGGAAGAACCCAGAAACCTAGACCTCATCGTGGACAATAAACTCACCATGGTATCTCGGGTAAATGCAGTCCCCATCTCTTGTGTTCTCATCCTATGAATGCTATGTAAGATCTTCAAGTGGCTACTCTAAACCACCAGACGCACTGTCCCTCAAGCCCTCATCATGAGCAGGCTGGACTACAACAATGAATCTGTGCGGCATTGCAACCTACAATAGTGAGGTATGGTGTTGAGTGGGGGTGAATTAGAGAGGTAACATAGCAATGGACAGTAACAATGCTGAAATAGATCTCTGGTTTAGGTAGTGTATGGTGTATCACAAGAATGGATAATATCAATGAAACTACCACCTAGACTTCTACCAGACAACTGGGATCTACGTCCTCTCTCTCATCTATCTAACGCATCCACAGAAGCAGAGCGTGACGTCGCTCTTTTTCCTACATTGCTGCCAAGACCTGGATCTACCTCTCCCAAACGCCAGACGCACTGTCACTCAATCCCTCATCACGAGCAGGCTGGACTACAACACCCTCTACGCCGGAAATCCAACCTACCTCACACAGAGACTACAGACCATTCAGAATGCTACTTCCAGACTCATCCTAGACCTCCCTCGCTGCACTTACATCTCACCTCAAAGAGCTCCACTGGCCCCCCCATCCAGAAACTCTGCCAATTTCGGCTGCTCACCCACTCATTCAAGGCCCTCCACAGCATTGGACCTACCTGCCTACCTCAACCACCACCTAAGCTTCTACCAACCAACCAGACAACTGTTATCTGTGTCTCTCTCTTGCCCTCATAACACGATCTACAGGAGCAGAGCTGGAGGTCGCGCTTTTTCCTACACTGCCGGCAAGACCTGCAACATCCTCCCCCAACACATCCGGACCTCTTCTTCACTACTTGACTTCTGCAAGAAACTGAAGGCCTAACTCTTCAACTAACCTGCGGATTCCTTCAAATGACCCACACATACTCTTGCTTGACCTACACACTTGCTCAAACATACCCTCAAGGGTGCAAGTGTGCTCAACAAATCTCCATAACATGACATAAATCCATAGGCCTAAAAGCCACAATCCGTGAAACACGGGCTGACCAACAGTTGGAGAAAAGTATGTCTGCTCAAACAGAAGACAAGCCACCAACAGCATCCATTGACTCTCTTTGCAACTCTTTCTTATATGTACTACAATTATGCTCTTAAAATACTGAGAAGCATCCTAAACATTATAGTGTCTTTAACTCATGTATTTGTAAATTGAAACTCAAAGGATATATTTATTGTGGAGGGTTTAGAACTCTGAATTGTTGTTAGTGTTTTATTGACCATAATGTCAACTCGGTCGCCTTTGTTTTTGCATTGTGGTGCATGACTGCAGGAGGTATAGTTGATGTGCAAGGCGGAAGGAATGTTGGAGCCTTTGGGCACCATCCATCTCATTAATGGTGAAGTGTAGAAATGTGTTATGGGTGTCAAAATGATACCATATAAAGGGTGGTTTATTACAGACCGATAACTTATTCCTAAGGCAGAAAGATACAGTGTGTTCACCATTGTTGAGGTCTGCGTCTTCAGGGGTCTGTTTCATGTTCAGCCTAGGTAAGCAGATCAGGTGAAGTTCCTAAGATTTCTGGGGATGTCTTTTTAGTGAGGTTTGGTGTGGAGTGGGGGTGAACTAGAGAGGAAACATAGCAGTGGATAATAAAGATGCTAAAAATATATGTTTGATTTAGGTAGTGAATGGTGTATCACAAGAATGTATAATATCTGTAAACCTATCATTGTAGACGGTATCGTGGCCTACGGAGTTATGTCCTGAGCTAATTATCTGATAGTGCACCTGAAGATTGTATTTTTCCTTGTAGCAGCTATTAACCGTGGATGAAGGTATCAATTCATGTAGTTAGGGTGTTGTAGGTTAAGAGTGTGGCACCTTCCAAGAAACATGATATGATGATGTACAAAGCATACTATTGTCTAACATCTTTTCAATGCCTGCCCATTGGGCTGCATCGCTAGCAGTGGACAACTTCAGTATTGTAGGTGTGTTTGTGTGTGATGGGGAGTCATGAAAGGTGTTAGAGAAGCAGAAAATGTTGAAGGAACATCCTGTTTCTGAGTGAAGCATGGACGGGCTGTTAAAGGCTAAAACCTTGAGCCCGGCGTCCACACCCGGCATAGAAGCTATCAAAGAGTATAAGAGTGAGGCAGAGAATCAATTTACAAATTGCATGTTAATCAAACTGGTGATAAATACCTCCAGGATAACCAAATAACCATACATTCCCCATGGGCAGGCACGTTTCCGGCAAGCTTCTGTGGCAGCCAGGCCAAAACATAGAATAGGCGTCTCAGACTCCGTACAATTTCTCCTTTTTTATTTTCTCTTTCCCTGACATCTAAAACTTTTCTATTTCACCATGCATCCTTGGGAACTTAACCCTTACCTATACATTTACCAAACCCAACAACCAGTGTATTTAATATTTGTTCACAAAATGCTGCAATAACAATGATAATAACAAAAATTAATTCTACCTGGAACAGAGAAGGAATGAAGCAATGTTTGTTCTGTAAAAAGACCTGTGGAGTAATCAACCTCACCTCTCCTTTGAATATGTGATTCAGTAGCCACTCTAAGAGCAAGGAGACCTGGCACATTTTATTCACCAAGAAGAGGTTACTCAGGACCTATCCTATGTTAAGACACTGTTGATTTACTCCCCTTAAACTAGTGAGGGGGAAGTGGATCCCAGGAACAGAGTGTGTTGTGCTGCCATGGAGAAAACCGGTAGGCTTAGTAGCAAGTGACACAGCTGTTGTTCCTGAAAAAAGTACTTTATATATAATATAAATACCATTCAAATTTTTTTTATAAATATATCTCTGGATTACTGTATTAGGTTAGCTTCATTTTTAGGTAGAGCTTCGATCCACCTATTATATCCTCTTCTGTGGGCTCTGGCCCACCCACTGATTGCCATTGGTTGTTAACTGTGGCATTCAGAAATGCTGGTTTGTTATTGTTGCATTTCTGTAAAAGTCCCTCCTTTGTTTGTTTAGCTCTCTTTCCTGCGATTTCACTCGGAGAACATTCTGTTTGGCCATCACACAGTACAGCGTGTGATGGCCCCTCCTCCTGTATGGGCATTACAGCCCTATACACAGCTAAGTTCCCTCCCACATCGCTGTTCCTAACTGCACAGGTCTTCCACTCTTTGTAAGTGCTCCTTGTTCATTCGTTTTGATTTTTACCTTTGTGTTGAGGGAAGGTCACCAGCACTAGATAGAACACCACAGAGTCAAATGCTGAATTAACCCGTTCGGTGCGTCGGACGGCCCCCAGCCGTCCAACGTCACAGTGGGCTTGTGCGGAGGACAGCCGTGGGCCGTCCAAAACACACCCACTCCATAAATCACCCACACTGCGGCGAAATTTGCGCTGCGGTCAACGGGTTAAAGGCGGAAAACTGTAAATAACGTCGCCTTTTTATGACCCATATTTATTATACGTCCATCACCACCCCCTTTTGTACCACTTTTGGCCGCCATAAGTGTGGCAGGGTATGCTCAGACGTGAGTCCCTTGCTCACTTTGCCACTGGATTCAAGCAAGCCGGGCTGAAGACGGCTGGAATGCCAGAAACCAGTCCTCGGAAGCTTGATTCCGGTCCAGGGAAGACATGGCTTGGCAGTTCGGGCTGGACTGTTCCCATGAGGCACAGGGTCAGACTGATTTGCATATAGCCATGTCTGAACTGGGGTGGCAGAGTGGGCTAAAGAACGGTGATGGATTAAACCCAGATCTTTTGACTGGGTGTGAGTGTTTGATTGATTCAGATGCTCCGTCTGTTGTGTTCTATCTAGGACCCCGATCAATATTGTGACCTCATGGCCCTATACGGCTATAATCAATAGATATCCCTATAATGGCATAAACGATCAGAGCCATATTTCAGTAACTCGTCTCTGCAGCTCATTACAGTACATGACACAGCAGAAGCCACTTCCTTAGATTCCTAGATAACACACCGAGTTCTTTCGACAGCTCAAATCCCCCAGCAACCTGGGAAAGCCCCGCTTGCTTTGTTTTGATTAGTAATAGAACTCTTGCAAGCACTGTAAGAATGACCAGTTCTTAGTGACATCTTTATTGACGTCTTATGTCCAAAAACATACGTCAAACTCGGCACCTTCCAGGTATAAATAATACCAACGTTGCCTTAAGCAAACACGGTGGTGGTGAATACTGGAGCAGAACAGCTGTCCCTTGCAGAAAGCCCAGCAGATGCGAGAAGCCCACGGACGCTGCCCCTCCTCCTTGACGCGCTGAGAAAGACACTGTCTTTTCTCCTGCCGAGAAAATCCAGCTCCGGCGTTTCCAGCCTACCCTTGCGGGTAACTGAAATATCGAGTCCTGAAAGGAGATACCAGACCTCCAACATTCTACTCCAGAGGTACGGTGCTGACTAAACCCTTAGAGAGAATTCTTGAAGCAAACTCTTGGCAAAACCAACTTAACTTAAACTGCTACTTACTTACTCCCTCCCACGTATTAGGCTTAGGTCAGGTACACTGGGGTAGGCGTAGTTAAAAGCACCAGTTGAGGACGTTAGCCAAATGTATATATGAATGTATATATTTTATTCCTTTTAACTATCTTATGGCTAAGAAACCATATCCATGCTTTTACAGTATTATTTCGTGATACTCCTGTTACTGTACGCACTTTTTATAATAACAAGTCTTGCAATTGTGGCAATTCATTTCTCTTGCATGAGAAGGAATACTGCTCAATAAATAATATATTTTATTGAAGAACGCCCGTCTCTCTATTCTCTGCATACTGGTGAAAGTAATTCTGCACAACTGACTGAGTGAAATAGCGGTCTATTGTTTCACACGACTCTAGAGATTGACTTATTCTGAGGAGCAAAGTTGTCATGTTAATGCGGTTGTTGGAAAACTGAATCCCTTCTTGTCTGAGCCAGGGAAGCTGATCACTTCCTATTCAGTCAAGAAAGTTTCCAGTGACCTCTGAGCTAGCTGGTACAAACCCAATTAAGTCTAACATAGTCAGTAGAGACCTAGAAGACCGCACTCCTACGTCTACACTGCTGTTTATGTTATTCCAATGCGCAGGGCCTATAGGGAAAATAGGAACTACACTACATGGCGCCCAACGTTTGGTAAGGCGATAAAACTAACGCAAGACGTTAGAGTAACTCAGTCGTGCTTTTTCACACAGACCCTTTTCTCCCGTAAATACTCCAATAGACGTCTGGAGTGGGTGAAAGGTTAAAATCCGCCTGAACTTAGTAGGAAGAGATTCCTATGTAGAGCTTCTGGTTTATTCAACGTTGAAGGATACAGTGTTCCAAAATATTGTGCACCTAATCTTTGTTTCCTTGAAACCTGATCTGCAACAAAAGACCTTCCTGACAGTAAAATGCCAGGAGAAGGCGGGAACAACGGGACTGCTGAAGCCGCAGTAAATGCGACTCAGCAGGAATCCGATGAAACGGGGATTTATCCACCGGGTGCAAATATCATCCCGGCAAACATAAGAAAAACTATAACGTTAAAACTTATAGAAAACGGACTGACCCCACGAGGTGGTACCGTCATTTTCGTGATAGAGGCACACGAATATCGGCAGACAGAGGTATTCTATTCATGGATAAACTTTCCAGCGGCAAACGCTACAACACACGAATTCCACTATTACATCATAGAGGAACCACCGGATGAATACGCTCCTTTCGAGGAGATTGAAATCCCATTAAAATACCAAGAGCACCCGCTCTGGTTTAAAGGCGCCCTAAAACACAATGATCACATTACCATGCTCGGTCCACTAGGTAGACCAGGAGCAACGTGGCCGGTTCTAGCCAGCTACACACCACATCCAGACATTGAAAAAATGTCAAAAGAAGAGCTGTTAGCACAGCTAAAAACATTAATTAAAATACATAGACAGTTAGTCCAATATGTAATGCGGACTGCAAAAGTCCAAACATCTGTTAATGTTCCACAGCAGACCCCTCATCAGGGGAACACAAATAAAATTACACCACAGAACATACAATCATGTCTTGGTAAAACACCCATAAAACGGGAACAAATCCCTTTCTGGTTAGCACAGAAAATTACTCAAATAGAGGCAGTATTCCTGAATACTACCCCTATTGAGAAACACAGAATTCTGACTATCTGCTTTCCAATGGGGGTCGCACCACACTTGGAGGACTGTGACACTTGGGGTACAGTCTTTGCTTCCATTTACACAAAAACACATGGTGTTCCGTCCATGGCGGTAATACCAGATGTGCTAAAACAAATTCAGAATGAATACGGTCCAGAACCTGCTTTAACTCTTGGTATGAAATTACTGAAAGACTTCAAGCAGGTCTCGGCTATATTACTAGCCAACATAAAAGGAGAAGCAGCATCTGTGGCGATCCGCCAGAAATTGAAAGAAACAGATATAACAGATCAACCAATTGAGCTCGCCAGAATCATAGAAAAATGCTATGAGGAACTAGGAAGAGATAGTTTAGGTGGGAAACCAGTAAAACCCCAACTACTCGAAAATCCTGAAAAATTATTTATTAAAAATAATCAAAATACTCCAAAGAGAAATTGGGATGGAAATAAACAGTCCACTCCCAAGGAAAAGGTTTTCCAGCCCAGAGGAAGGTCTCCTCGACGGAGGGAAAGAACTCCGACTCGAGAACACCAGTCTCCCCAGAGGGAGCACTCTGAGAAAAGATATAACCTTAGAAATAGGGATAACTTGAAAAAGCCTAATAGATATCAAAGTATGGATACACTTCCCTCTCGATCTTTTTCGCAGAAATCGGAAAGAAGAGGACGGTCAGACCCAGGAGAGCACACCAAGTCCAAAGACAAGGAACCTGCTCAAAGTAAAAAGTTACAATTTCCAAGAAAGAAGGTAGCCAGTATTAGAGTCATCGAACATGCCGAGAATACTGAGGACACAGCTGAAAAACGGAGAGTGGGCACAGACAATGCTAGACAGTGCAGCAGAAATCAGCATAGCTCGCAAGATCCTGATGAGTCATCTGGAGACAGTGGACACGAATGAATACATTCAGGGAGAAACTGCAGACACTAGAGTTAGCAAACCTCATAAGATATACGAAATTACACTGCGTATAGAGGGAGATAAGACTAGAAAAAATAAGCGGTCTATTTTGGGATAACCTCTCAAAAGGCTATGACATCCTGTTAGCTGAGAAAGATTGGCCCCCAGAGTTTGTCAGGGAGTGCCCTCATGGCGAAGAAATGATTATGCCTGCCTTCTCGAATCACATTCCAATCCACACTAAATATATATATGCAAGGAAATGGGCAGTAGCCCAGGCACCAGCATTATATAAAAATCATGTAGGATGGGATGAGGACTCTCCTCCTCACAAAATCCAGTTAAAATGTCAACCGACTGCACAAAGGCAGTACCCTATTAAGCAAGAAGCTAAAAAACAGGTCAGGGAGATTTTAGATTAACTTGAATACCAGGGGGTGATTGAAACATTCACCTCTCAAATGAACAATCCTTTGTTTCCTGTCTCCAAACCAGACGATTCGTATCGTCTAGTCCTGGACTACAGACACCTTAACTCGTTTTGCAAAACCTTTGCGGTACAGAACTCGCACAGTGCGGCACTGATGAATAACATAATTCGGAAAAAATACAAAACAACATTAGACATATCTAATGGGTTCTTTTGTCAAAATATTGCACCAGAAAGCAGGTACTTGACCGCTTTCTCAATAATGAGGTCACAGAAAAATGTCTGTAGGCTCCCACAGGGGTTCAAGAATAGCCCAGGATTATTTTCAGCCAGAGTAACAGAGTTACTACAAATATATGATGATGAGGCATTATCTTATGTCGATGACATCTATCTCACAGACGACGACTTGGAGACTCACTTGAAAAGGGTGAACACCATAATACTTGGGTTCGCAGCAGAGGGTTACAAATTCAACTTTAAAAAGTAAAGAATTGCCCATCTGACAGTCTTATTTTTAGGATACGAATTATCAAGTGAAGGAAAAAGCCTAGCGGACAACTTCTTAGAGAAATGCGCTGTACTCCAAGCACCAAAAACGCTGAAGAACTTACAATCGATTCTTGGCTTCCTGAATTTCGGAAGAACTTACATACTAAACTACGCAGAGAGGATTAAACCTCTCTACGAATGAATTAAACCTGATTTTAAACCAATCAACTGGACTCAAAAACACAACGAAATTTTGAGATCACTGCAAACAGACATGTTAGCAAAAACAAAATTAGAAACATGTGACAACACACGCAACCTTGTAATCCGAGTAATCCCAGGAAGATGCGGATTCACGTACCTGACCTCTAATGAGGGAGAAACGGTACCAATAGCTTACAAATCACACTTGTACACACAAGCAGAAAAAACATTCAGTCTCACAGAAAATACTGTGAAAGCAGTGCAAACTGCTATCGCGAAAGAACGAGAATTAGCACAAGGCAAAAGGATCACTGTTCTCACAGCAGAATCAGCTTTCGAGGCACTATTCAGCCCAGTAAACCTGCCTACAGTATCACTGGATCCGAAATGGATACAGTGGGAGAATTCTCTTGCTGCATAAGACGTGAAATACTATTTTGCCCCGCACATGAAAAAACTGAATGATTTAAATTATGAAAAAGAATATCCTCTGCCAATCGAAATTCTACCTCTAGAACAGTACTCCTGTATAATCTATACAGACAGATTTGTACAACATTACAATGTAGAAAATAAATCATACGATGCAGCCTGCACGATTGTTAAAGGTCGCTGGCTCTGCGGTAAATTCAGACCGAAAATTAAAAAAACTGAATCACTGAGAAAATGCTCGGCTCGGCGAGCGGAAATCAGATCTTTAAAGATGGCGCTTGAAAATGCCGAACGTGAATTCCCGACACTAATCGTGTGCGATTCGCATTTTTGCGTCAACTCCTACAATAATGATTTGCAGAACTGTATTCAAAATGATTACAAAGATGACACAGGTGCCACAATCAAGCATAAGATGCTTTGGAAACAAGTAGTTCTTTTACAGAAAGAACTACAAAAGACTCACGTGATACACACTCTGAGTCATCAACGTGATGGCGTTCACGTTGCAGGGAAATCATTGGCTAATACAGCCATAGCGGAAGCAACTAAACCAGCTTCAGTAGCCACAAAAAAGCGTTCAGAAAAATACATAGGCGGGGAAACCATGCTGGCAGTAAAAACGTCCTTAAAAGGCGACTGTGCAGCACTACCCGTGAACTATCCACTCAATTATACATACGTAATTGATGCAAACTCCGTTCCTTTTGCTCGAATCCCTGGAGTGGGGGATAGGGTAATTCCAAACACGAACCGGAGAAAGTTATTAATAGCAGACGCACACATGGGTGAGTGTCCAAGGCACAAACAGATGAAGGAATCTCTGACCGAATTACAAGCAGTATACTGGTGGCCGGAGATAAGCCTGCACCATTAAAAATTTGTAAAAAGCTGTCCAGACTGCGACCGAGACCGCAGTAACGAATCAAGCGGAGTCATGCCATGGCCTTGTATGAAGGTAGCGTAGTGCTGTCTATATGCAATCCAGCGTCCTATTAATTGTTTAAGACTACATTCACTTTAAAAATGTGGCCCCAGCGCTCGGCTGACGCCAAAACTGGTATAAAAGATCTGCGAGTCTTTATCGGCACATACGCAATTGCCATGCTTCATTCTGACCAGGGTCCTGCTTTTAGCTCTCGAGCTTATAAGGAGGCCATGACCAGTATGGGCATTGGATTGCGATTCTCTTGTCCATTCCACCCTGAGGGAAACAGTGTAGTGGAAAGAAAAAACCGATACATAAAGCAATCTATAACAGCGAAGGTATTAGGTTCGGGTGATGGGTGGGTCAAACATTTAACAAGTGTCCAACGTAGTCTTAATAATTTGCCAAGAAATTCTCTAAAAGGTTTCAGCCCGTACAAACTATTGTTCGGAACTAGAATGTATATTCGGGACCTTGATAGTCAGGCTTCAGTGGTAAAAGATCAAAATAAAGACTTCAAAGATCGTTTGGCTATTTTACAGGACTTGAATGAAACAAGAAAATCCTTAAGCAACATAAAGTTAAAACAACAGCCAGCTACCACTGAAGACACACCACCTGTCCCAGCAAGACATGTCTGGATTCCAAAGATTGGGGATCTGGTCAGAGAAAAAATAGCGGTGAAGAAGGAATTTGGGCCTTCTTACAGAAAAGCAGTACCTGTCTTAGCAATCAACGGAACAAGATCAGTAGTACTACCGCCCCTTGCTGGTAAAAAGGAGAACCGAGTTGTATCCATCGACCTGGTGAAACCACAAGTATGTGGCCTATAATCAACAGTAGGCCAAGTGGACTCCCAAGAAATAACAGAATACCCAAATGTGCAACAATCCAAGAGGTTCAAACTGAAAGACTAATCACATTTGATAAACCTGCAGTGCACAGAGAAGGACTATGTAATAATGCCATGAAACTCGTGCCTCTTAGAACTCAACTTGAAACAGTTCGTCATGAAACACCAGTCTACAATGATGTGGCATCAGAATGTGCCAATGAAAGGCAAATGGAAAATACTATTCCAACAATCGACAGAACTGCCTCTGGCTACTTCATCAATTTCGATAACTTTTCAGAAGATCAAAGCGACCCTGAAGTAACGCCAGAAACAAAGACTTTTAAAGAAAAAGCAACAGAACTCTTTCATCAACTCAAGGAAACTTATCTTATTTCTCCATGGCTAGAGATTTGGTTTGGGCTAGGTGTATTTTTCCTCCTGCTTTGGCTCATCATGGTACTTTGTTTGGGAAAATTAATTGAGGGAAAATACAGTTCAATGGACACAGCAAGTCAGAACATCAACTTAGTTCTGAAGCCTCACAAATCATCTCACATCGAGAAAAGAGAACTATCATCAGTAAATGTCACAGCCATTCCAATAACCGGCGGGGTAGTTTGGGACAAGACTGACTATGAAATATATGGCCCGGTCGAGATCTTGAAATATCCTCACCAGTTCAAGGTTTCATTAAGTGACTTTGTAAAACCAAGTACATTCTCTGATGATTGGGATTTTGAAAGTATAAATGATATGATGTTGGATTTAGTGTTGTCAGCAAGATTTACAGAACATGATTATTTACAAGGTTCATCAAATTATGAACAGATGTACTGCTTTTCGCATTACGCAGACCACTATTTACATAAATCTGCTCAACCTAGAAATGTTTTTAATATAACCAATGGGAACATTGTGCTACTCCACCTAAAAGCAGTTCTAAAACATTCTATGAGAAATTCCAATACTTCTCAGGGTTTAACACAAGTAATGCAGAAACATTTTATTATAAACTGTTGGATAAGACAGGGACGAAACCATGCTGACAAATACTAAATTGATATATTCAGAAGCATTTTATGAAAAAATGATTACATTTGGTTTTGATTTCTGGAAAAATAAAATTGAAACAAAAACAATCTGGGGTACAAAAGATTGGCAGGTACAAGGCCCAGAAGCACTATTTCGAGCCTGCATGATCCCAGAACAAATAATGTTCTTAAATGACACAATTCATCAAACAACCTGTCTTGGCCTAGCTAAGATTAAGGACCTAAACAAACCGTCTATTCCAAAGCCAATACCTGATAATGCTACCACAGATATTGAAATAGACGTATACCAAATTTTACATCAAAACAGAACACATCCTGATTGGAAAAAGTGGTTAATCTGGCAAGAAGACACTAATAACTGTCAAGATAGATTCCTGAACAAAAAACAGGGGTTAACAATGACCAGACCAGACCCTAGATACTCCCAGCGACAACATCCAGGGATAGTAACAACATACAGTGTAGGGAAATTGTGCCTTGAATGGCTAGAAACATCCACACTGGCAGAAATTAAGCAACACTTATCTTTACTTGAAGATGGTGCTGACTTGCGTGATTTCATTATGGGACCACGCAAACAGCGTCAAAAATGTTTCATAGCGGCAAGTGTATATGCGGCTTACAACGAGGCATGGAAAGTAATGCAAATTGAAACAGCAGAAAAAATACGAGAAATTGATCGTATTAATTTGGAAAAATCACTTTCTGTTGTGGACAATGGGTTAATTACTCTGTCCTCCAGAATATATTCACTGGACAGTATTGTATCATCTGCCATCGATATAATAGATAAAGACTTGCTAATGTTATAACATGGCCAGTCCCAATTACGTTCTATTGTACAGCTAGGCTGGACGTTGCAAAATCTTCGTTCAGGCTATGTGCCATGGCGTTTAGTCAACACAACGTCATTGTTTTCTATCTTTAACCTCACTGATAAACAAATCAGTGTGGCACAGAAAGGAGCAGACTATACAATCCTGAGCATCGAAAAACTTGGGAGATTGCCATTGACAATGTCAGAAAGACCTGTCATTGAATGGATAATACACGGGATTATCACAATTCCGATAACAACTTTCCGATTTAAAAATTGCCTTGAGTATATACCGGCAGGCCAGTATGAAAGGTTGGGTAAAGGGTACATTAAGTCATCATGGAAATTACCATATACACACACATGCTACAGTGACAACGACAAAAATGTATTTCTTAGTGGTGAAAATTGCAAACATTCACTAAGCGGTATACTTTTGTGCCAAGGTATTAATTTACATGGGGACTGTGAAGGGACTTCAAACAACCTTTCATGCCACCAGCACGTCACACCTGCAACGCAGATAGAGCCCTTTTTTAGGCAACTTTCTAAAGGGAGTTACATTCTAATAACGGATCACAGCTGTTGTGGCTTGGTGCCAGGGAAAACCTATCTCGTAAGCGTAACTTTCATGGTCACTTGCTGTATGCAAGCATTGTTCCCAAACGGCCCTGGAGATTCTGAGACGCCGATTTGGCCTCCTTTGAATATCTCTTTTATACGAATTCATACTTTAAGCAGAATGAAGTCTGTGCTTTTGCAGACAACAGTGCCCATCACGTCATCAAAAGAAACGTATGATCTCCAAGTTGTAAGGAAAACATCGGAGATACATGAACTTTTATCAACAAATTGCCCCGTGCATTTCACAGAAATGCTCAGCCAAATCCTAAATATGTTGGATGCCATTGTGTGGAAAAAGGTAGGGCTAGGACCTTTCTCAAGATTTGCCCGGCGCTAACCGCCCTTGTACCATTCAAATTTACCAAGCAATGAGGCAGGCGCCGGAGACCAGAAGGCAGGAAACAGAAGTTTATTCCGACGGAGCAGAACACATCAGATCAGACAACAAGGTATCGTCTCGAGGTGCTCTAACAGCCTCTCGGAGGCCTGGCCTCTTATACACTGGTTTATGGCATGTGACCTTCTTTTATTACAATAAGAACTTTGTAAAGCAAGAAAAAGACATCCCCGTAATCCTCGTGCTAATCCCACCCCCATATACCTTCACAATAGAGGTCCTCAACCTGCTGATAAGAGGAGGGGGGGTCATCACGCAGCTGAGTGTTCCGTCGAGTCTTAGGATGTGTGCGCATGATCATATCACAGGGGGTGGGGAGGCCTGGATCAATAGAGGGTCCTTTGAAGGAGAGCGGCCTTATACAATAAGGGGCAGTAAATGATATCTCCCGGCTTAGGCAGTGGCCTCGGACCTGTGTGGACAGTCGGACACGGGGTGAGGGGCCATCAATGGAGTGGTATTCATGCCGCGTGAACAATCCAGCGCAGAGGGGAGGTTTATCAACAGAGGGGCATTCATGGGAGGAGAGGAGGTGTTGGTCAGGCGCTGGCGTGACTCCCAAGGACAGGGTCATGCAGAAGGGTCATGCTCATAAGGAGGAGGGAGGGGGAGCCAGGGTGCGCGGAGGATGCTTGCTGGGTCACAGGGCGCGCTGGCGATCGATCGTGGACAGGGAGACCATGATATCTAAAATGGCTGCCGTGCACGTAGTACATAGGTGACCTAGAATGGCTGCCGTGCACGTAGTGCATAGGTGACAAGCTGGCTGCCGTGCACGTAGTGCATAGGTGACAAGCTGGGGCAGATGATGTTCAGATCGTAAACTAAAATTCCACAGTCCTCCCTTTTAACATGTCTCGCCAACTTGTCAGTTCGGATTTATCCCCATAAGGCCACGTATTTCTACTCCATAGAGGGGGCTCATGTGCTCATTTCGGAAGTCCAAAGTCTTTGGGCACATACAGTTAGAAACAAGGCCGAACAAAGGTGGCAGACATTGGATACCTAGGCAACACCCACATAATATCACAACAGGTACCAGCACGAAGGAAAACAGCTTCCAACCCCAATTTTTCAAAGTGTCCCAAAACCAGCTCCCAAGCGACCATCCTTCCTGTTCTTGGTGAACCTCTGAGGACAGTCTGTGGAGGTGTTCAATGGCTTTGTAGACTGAAGGCGAGTTGTCAGGCACGTAGGTGCAGCAGCTGGATCCGATGATGCGGCATGCTCCTCCTCGGTCGGCCAGGACCACGTCTAAGACAAGACGATTTTGGAGGGTCACGAGGCGGACCGCCTGAAGCTCCGCAGTGTTGTTGGCGAGGATGCCAGCCGTGATGTTGATCGTTGTTTCTACTGCCTGGGTCAGGTGTCGGATAGCACGGCTGTTTGCCATTGGGCCCCACAGAGGAACAAGTCCCTTTGCTGCATCCAGGAACTGTGCTCCGGTGGAGTCGGCTTGTCCAAGGTCGTCTGCACGCCTCTGCCGGTGGTGGTTGGCAGGGGCTACATATGTGGGTGGAAGAACGAAGGCAATATAGCAGGTGCCCTTCCAACCTCTCGGGAGCCAGGTGTAAGCCTTGGTGCCACACACAAAGTACATATTCGGAGAAGCAACAAAAGAAGGGGGTTCAGCTGAGTCCAATGTTCTGGTGATTCGGCAGGCGCTGTAACCCACCAGCTGCGTTCCCTGGCCTTCGAGACACACGAGACCTGTGACATTGATAACAGACAGGGCCACAGTTAGAGTGGCGGTAGCTTGTTTTTGCAGATGAGTGAAGGTGGTTCTGGCCGGATTGTGGAGCACCTGTACTTCGACTCGTTCTTTGGCTGGAATGTCTTTGATGAAGGTGGCACCTGCGAGCGCAGGACACAGGGCAGCTGGGGTCTTTCCTGTTTTGTTCAGCCAGAACCCAGAGTAGAAGTGTGACACTGTCCGGCTGGAGGTGGCGTTGTCCCTGTGGCTCTCTTGCATGAGGATCAACCAGGCGAGGCAAGAGCCGTGAACTGAGAAGGGTGAAGGGATGAAGGGGATGGAGTGTCCAGTGGCATGTGGGAGCAACCCGCAGATCCAACAGTTCGTAGCATTCGCAGCAAGGTTGTGTTGGTGCAACAGTTGCACGAAGGAATTGTTCCAGAATTCCCTGCGCCTTTCTCGGAGCTGGGGCGACAGAGAGATTAGGTGATGCTCTTTCAGGGGTGTTGGCTGTGCAGTAGGTAGCAATGTTTCATGAGCCGGAGTGCTTTCCTCCAGAATCCAGAAGGAGGTCATGAGGAGGAGGCAGAAGAGGAAGACAATGAAGAGTGCAATTGTCTTTGATTTGTGCAGGTTGTCAGTCTTTGGATTTCTATACTGGGTATTTCCTGTTGCTTCCATCATCTTCTTATCTGGCGCTTCCATCATCTTCTTATTTGGCGCTTCCATCACCTTCAAGGGGCTCGGTAGTGGGCAGAACCACAGACTTCGTTTAGCTTCTCTCCCGGCAACCCTTGATTGTGCGTAGGTCACCGTTCTGAGATTTTAACTTAGTCCGTGGCCTACTTAGCCGAGACTCCCTCCTTTCGACGCAGGAAATACCCTTCTCTGGATGGCACAGTAGGATCAGAGAATTTTGCAAGTTCGAGTGCCTCAGTATCTGGATAACAGTCCAATATCGGTCGGTCTTTGCTCAGGAGCTCTTCTTGGGTGCTGACGTTTTCTGTCGTGGCCAGGTTTGCAGGGACCTTCCGACAATGATGCGCGTGCAGCCAGTGCTTCTTCCCCTCCACTCGGAGTGCCGTTCGGGTGGTGATCAGCACTTGCCAGGGGCCCGTCCACCGAGGTTCCAGACTCTTGGTTCGCTGGAAATTTCGTATCAATACGAAATCTCCCGGTTGGATGTCGTGACCGGGGCCCCTGGAAGCATCGGGGATGGCCTGCTGCACCTGTTGATGAATGACAGACAACGTTTTAGTTAACTTGCACAAATAATCAGATAGTAGGACGTCTGGGACGTCATGAATGGAGGTCGGTTTGGGAGCAGTCCAGAGATTCATTGGCCGCCCGAACACGACCTCGTAGGGGGTCAAATGGTGCTTGGTGGGAGTGGAGCGCATTGATAACAAAGCCAGTGGGAGGGCATCCGGCCAGTTAAGTCCAGTGGTGGCCACTATTTTTGACAATTTCAGCTTCAGTGTGGCATTATGGCGTTCCACTAGACCGGCGGATTGGGGGTGGAAGACCGCATGGAATCGTTGCTTCACCCCCAACCCCTTCAGGATTAGTTGGATAACCTCAGCTATGAAGTGGGGGCCATTGTCGCTCCATAAAATTCGGCAAAGGCCATAGCGAGGGAAGAATTCCTTCAGTAGTACTTTGGCAGTAGTCATGGCAGTGTTGTCTCGGGTTGGATAGGCTTCTACCCATTTGCTGAAGGCACACACGATGACTAGTACATACTTCAGGTTTTGGCATCTCTCTAGTTGGATGTAATCCATCTGAAGGACCTCAAAGGGGTGATTGGGGGTCCCAAACCCTCCCCGGGGTACTACCGTTCCTTTCCCGGGGTTGTGTTGCAGGCAGATAAGACACTGCTGAACTAGGCGTCTGGCTGAGTCAGGGATTTTGTCGTTATGCCAGACTTTGGAAATGAGTTCGATCATGGGTGCAGATCCTATGTGTGCGGGGGAGTGAGCCATTGTCAGTATGGGAATCAGATATGAGTCGGGCAGCAACCATTTGCTTGCATCCTTCGTTCGCCAACAGCCTTCCTCATCCTTCAAACCCACCTTTGCCCACTTAGTCAGCTCGTGAGGGGTGCTGGCCAATTGTATGTCTCTGATCATTATCCTTGTGTCACTCCATGTTTCTGCTTGTGACCTGGTCATGTACATGCGTGTCACCGTCCTATTCTCGGCTGTGGTTCGTGCAGTGATGTCGGCCAATGCATTCCCTTGTCCAACTAAGTCTGTTACCTTTTTGTGTGCCTGACATTTGATCACCGCTAATCGTTTGGGGAGGAGAACTGCTTCAATCAGAGCGGAGACTAGATCTCTGTGGAGGATCGGGGTGCCGTGGGACGTCAGGAATCCCCTCTCTCTCCACAGGAGCCCAAAATGGTGGACCACCCCGAAGGCATACTGGCTGTCCGTATATACGTTCGTGGTGGTCCCTGCGGCTATGATGCATGCTCGGGTGAGGGCTATCAGCTCTGCTGCTTGGGCAGATCGTTGTGTGATGCAAGCTGTCTCAACTACTGTTCGGGCTGTCGTTACTGCATAGGCAGCTGAGGTGGTGCCATCTAGGAGTTTGATGCATGAGCCGTCTACCCATAGCTCTCCATCGGGGTCAGGGAAAGCAGTGTCTCGGAGGTCAATCCTACTCCTAGTTTGTTCGTCCGTGAGGGTCACACAGTCGTGGATGGGAGGAATGTCGGGGTCATTTTCAGGCAGGGGTAACAATGTGGCAGGATTCAAAGTCGTGCATCTCTTTAGTGTGATGTGGGGTGCAAGCAGAGTCAACTCGTACCCTGTCAGTCGTGCGCTAGTCAGGTGCTGGGTTTTGGTCTGGTTCAAGAGGGTGTCGACTGCATGGGGTACTAGCACTGTGAGAGAGTTGGAAAGTACGATTCCCTCGCTCTGACGGATAGAGACAGCAGCGGCAGCTACTGCTCGAAGGCAGGCAGGCAAAGCTCTGGCTACAGGGTCAAGAGTGGCGGAGAAGTAGGCACAAGGGCGCTGCTTAGGACCAATTGATTGAGTTAGGACAGACAATGCGCATCCCTCCCTTTCGTGGGTGAAGAGGGAGAAGGGTTTGGAGTAATCCGGCGTTCCGAGGACGGGCGCTGAGCAGAGTGCATCCCGTAATTCCTTAAAGGAGGCTTGACACTCAGTGGTCCAAGGAAGCGGGGAGGGGACATCTTTGGTCAGTAGGGCAAGCAATGGTTTCACAATGAGGCTGTAATTAGGCAACCACTGTCTGCAGAAAGAGGTTAGGCCAAACAAAGAGCGGACCTGCTTTTGTGTTTTTGGGATGGGGGTGTCTAGGATGGTTTGGATTCGGTCGGGTGTAAGTTTCCTCCCTTCTTTGGACAGAAGATGGCCTAGGTAAGTCACCTGTGGCTGACAGAACTGTAACTTCTTTTTGGAGACTTTATGGCCATTCTCTGCAAGAAAGTGTAGGAGTTGGACGGTGGCTGTCGTTGCAAGCGGGGTGGTGTCAGCCGCCAAAAGGATATCATCAACATATTGGATCAACACCACTCCCTCTGGTAGCTGGAAGGCATCCAGCTGTCTCTTAAGGGCCTGGCTGTAAATGCTGGGACTTTCAGTGTACCCCTGGGGAGCTCTACAAAATCGGTACGAACGGGATTTTAAGGTGAAGCCGAAAAGATAACGGCTGTCTGGATGAATGGGGATAGAGAAAAACGCGTTTTTAAGGTCGATAACAGTGAAGGTGGTGGCAGTGGACGGGATGAGGGTCAGAATGGTGGTGATATCAGAGACCACAGGATATTGGGGTACAACCACTTTGTTAATCTCTCGCAGGTCGATGATGAAGCGGTACGCTTTCTCATCTCCTTCACCTTGCTTCTTAACAATAGGTAGGATTGGGCTGTTGCAGACGTTGCTAACCACCTCTTCAACCACTCCTGCATCTACCAGAGACTGAATGATCGCTACTAGTGCCTTCTCACCCTCTGGCGATATCCGATATTGCGGGAGTTTCGGGAGCATAGCGTCCTGTCGTACAGTTATGTGAATAGGATCAATCATCATTCGCCCCACATCAGAGTCATTTTTGGCCCACAGGTACGAAGGCAGGGTGTCAAGCAAGGACATGTCAGCATCAGTTATGGAGCACATGTGTCGTGGGGGACGGGATCTGGGCATGTCTGGGTTGTCGTACAGGATGACTCGTATTCCATCTGGGGAACACCTAATGGTAGCTCGAAAATGTTTCAGTAAGTCAATGCCCATAATGGCGTCAGGGGAGTTGGAGGAGAGTATAAATGTCGCGTCAGTGGTGTTGTTTTCTAGGTCAAAGGTAATAGGTACGGACAGGGGGTTAGTGGAGGGCGTTCCATCGAAACCTACCGACGTTATGTGTGAGCCAGACAAGGGTGCCCTTGGAATCAGTCGTTTTGATAACACACTACGTGTCGCCCCAGTGTCTACCAAGAATGGAGACTCTGTACCCAGGACCTTAGCAGTGACATAAGGACCTTGCTGGTCAACACAGAGCTCGACTGGATCCCTCCCTTGCCCCTGGCAGTCCTATGCAAAGTCGGGGGCATTGTCACCTTCAGATAGCTGATATTGGTTCTGTCGGGGACGGTCAAATGTGTTCAGTCTCCCTCATCTGTCATTGCTGGTGTCGTTGGTGCTCCCTCGTCCTTGTACTCTATTTCTCGGACCACCTGCTACATCCCTGGAATCCCTATTTCTATTCATCTCTAGCAGAACCGGACACTGGGATTTCCAATGGCCGAACCCTTTGCAGAAGGCGCATTGGTCATTGCTAATGTCTCTACGTCCAGTGTGGGATGTTGGGGTGTGATCTTTAGGAGGTAGATCTCTGGGGGTGGTTGATTGGTAGTTCCCCCTTTGATGTTCCCGTCCTATCGCTATACCTTGTATCTGGGCTATCATTACCCTTTCCTTTAAATCTTTCTTCTTTTTCTCGGACGCCCTATCATTCTCATTCTTTTGGTGCTCGTAATACTGAGCCATCTGAAGGATAGCTGCGGGTTTGGAGGCCCCCCAACTACTCTCACTCGTCTGCAGTTTTTGGGAGACCTCCTGTGTTAGTCCCTTTACGTAATTTTGCACAAACAGGTGCTGTCCGGTTGCGGTGGTCATGTCTTGGCCACTGTAGTCGGAGAACACGGTCTCGAATCGGGAGAAGTATTCTGACACATCTTCCTGGGGTTTCTGTCGACAGGCCGTGACTATCGACCAGTCTACTTTTCTTTCCGGGACCAGGGTTTTTAACTTCTGGACCAGTTTGTCTGGGAGTTCCAGTATGTCCTTCACTGGTTTACTCCCCGGCTCTCGCTGTCTATCTAGTTTACCGAGTTGGTCCCAGGTATGTCCAAACAGATCCGTGTGGTCAACCTTCCGGATTTGCTTCCACACATCAGCTGGCAGGCACAACCCAAAGAACAAGTCAATATCTGCTAAAGTCATTATTGTCGAACCCAAGGCTGTGCCTAATTCGGTATAAAATGCCGTTGGGTTCTTTCTTAAGTCGGGCAGGGTTTGCTTAAAGGTTAGGATGTCTTGTCGGTCCCATGGTTGGTAAACCCAATTGTACACAACCCTCCCCTTTGCATTTACATCATTAATATCATCGCTCGTTCCCTGGCCCCGTGGCGGGATCCAGTAAGGAGCTGCTTCTCTGATAGGCATCATAGTATTGGCTACCTCTGCCGAGGTTGTTTCAGGGACCGTAACCTTGGCTTCTGGTTTTTGTTCCGTGAGGTGGCGGAAGACCTCAAGCATCTGCATGAAGAGCTCCGTCGCCTCACGTTCAGTCCCATCTCCAACGTCAATCTTCCTATACAGTGTTGTTAGTTTAGCGGGACCCTTACTCTGATACCTATCTTCATACGCGTTCAGGGTGTGGTAGCTGAACCGCAAAATGAAATGCCGTCTATGGCTGTCGGCATGTGAATTATATACGCTCATTGTGTATTCTTCGCTCTCCCTTCGTTCTACCAATGTCTTTGCTATTTCGTTGATCCCATCCCGTTCATCTTTGCTTAACCTACTTAACCTGGCTGATGATTGTTTGCTAGCCTCGGGGTCGTCTGATGAAGTTGTTAATGTGGCTGGTGCGGAGGCCGTGAGGGCCGGTGCACTAGCACTAGGGTCACTTTCACTCACACTCGGGGCTTGCAGGTTTCGTTGGCTGGGAGCATATGGAGGGGGCATGTAGATGATTGGGGGACCTAACAGTAACTCATCGTTTGCCCGTTGTTTGGAGGGTAGTTCAGGGTAGAGCGCAGAGGGGGTCCTAACAGGACATTGGCCTGTCGACCCTAATTCTTGGTTTTGTGTAGCTTCTTTTCTTTCTTTTATTTCCTCTTCTAGTTGCTTTGCGGCTAGGTGGGCTGCCTTTCGTAATTCTTTCCCTATTTTTGCTTCTTCTCTTTTCTTTCGTTGTTCCGTTTCTTTGCGCCACATGCCGATACTGTCGAGCATAGTGGGCGTGGTCTTATTCTTCTGGAGCGCTATTTCTAATGTTTTTATTTTATTTTCACTAAAGGAACCTATCAGTGGCCACTGACTTTCAGGGTTCTTTTTCGTGTATTTATGCCATAGTCTAGTGTAAGCTATAGCGACTAGTCCATACTTAGTGAACATGTCCTTATTAGGGGTGCCCTCCAGTGGAGCTGGATGGTTCATCTCTAATAAGCGGTCCGGGCTAAACAGGCTACCAACCAGTGGGGAGAAGATAGGCATGACGGTTTACACCGGGGACAAAAATCTGCACTACCTATCTTATCACGGCGGGCAAAGACTAGACAGAATATTTCTATTCTCCGTTGTTTGCCGGCGGTGAATACCTCAAACGAACCAATACCGAACAATCGGCCAATCAAACAATTCAGTGGGGAGAATAAGTGGGCACGAAAAGTTATCGCTACCCACTCTTTCTCTACCTGCAAAGAGAGACCTTGTTCTTCCCTGTTTGCAGACAAAGAATCTCCAGACAATAATCCACGAACGACAGTTCGGGAAACAGTGGGGGAGGAAGATAGGCACGACGGATTACAATGGGGACAAAAGTCTGCGTTACCTATCCTTCACTGTTTGCAAAGAGAGAGCCTGTTTGTTTTTCCCCGTTTGCAGACAGCGAATCTCCAGAGGTTTCAACAAAGCGTAATACTAGTATTATCCAAACAAACAATTTTCCTCAATTCGTCGTGTTTACACGACCTTACCCGGACCGCATGGACGGTTTCCTGTCCTCTGGATCCAGCGCCCGATCGTCCTCTCTCCTTCGTGATGTTCGCTGCACTCCTGATGGTTCCCAGTCAGGACCGTAGATCACTCGAGAGAGGTCTGTTCAGAACTAGTGAAGGTCGGATGATCGGCTGTCAGACGAGGGTCTATCGGACATGAGCTCTTCCCGATCGTTGCAGTCGTTCACTCTGTCATCGGGACCTCTCCCACCGGATCCACGTGTCGCTGATGGGCCCCACGCTTTGGGACGCCAAATTGTGGAAAAAGGTAGGGCTAGGACCTTTCTCAAGATTTGCCCGGCGCTAACCGCCCTTGTACCATTCAAATTTACCAAGCAATGAGGCAGGCGCCGGAGACCAGAAGGCAGGAAACAGAAGTTTATTCCGACGGAGCAGAACACATCAGATCAGACAACAAGGTATCGTCTCGAGGTGCTCTAACAGCCTCTCGGAGGCCTGGCCTCTTATACACTGGTTTATGGCATGTGACCTTCTTTTATTACAATAAGAACTTTGTAAAGCAAGAAAAAGACATCCCCGTAATCCTCGTGCTAATCCCACCCCCATATACCTTCACAATAGAGGTCCTCAACCTGCTGATAAGAGGAGGGGGGGTCATCACGCAGCTGAGTGTTCCGTCGAGTCTTAGGATGTGTGCGCATGATCATATCACAGGGGGTGGGGAGGCCTGGATCAATAGAGGGTCCTTTGAAGGAGAGCGGCCTTATACAATAAGGGGCAGTAAATGATATCTCCCGGCTTAGGCAGTGGCCTCGGACCTGTGTGGACAGTCGGACACGGGGTGAGGGGCCATCAATGGAGTGGTATTCATGCCGCGTGAACAATCCAGCGCAGAGGGGAGGTTTATCAACAGAGGGGCATTCATGGGAGGAGAGGAGGTGTTGGTCAGGCGCTGGCGTGACTCCCAAGGACAGGGTCATGCAGAAGGGTCATGCTCATAAGGAGGAGGGAGGGGGAGCCAGGGTGCGCGGAGGATGCTTGCTGGGTCATAGGGGCGCGCTGGCGATCGATCGTGGACAGGGAGACCATGATATCTAAAATGGCTGCCGTGCACGTAGTACATAGGTGACCTAGAATGGCTGCCGTGCACGTAGTGCATAGGTGACAAGCTGGCTGCTGTGCACGTAGTGCATAGGTGACAAGCTGGCGCAGATGATGTTCAGATCGTAAACTAAAATTCCACAATTGGTATCTCAAACGTATTTAAGACAATTTTTTCGGGACTGTTAACACCATTCAAAGCAGTTCTGGGAATTATTCCCAATTTTGTCCATTCAGTCTTTGGCGGCCTACCACTACTTTTGGGACTCGTAGCAGGCATTTTATTTTTGACCCTTCTGCTCCGATATGGCAAGCCAAAACACAGACATGACTCCAGCAAGGATGGAAGAAACGATCCTAGCAATACGCTACCGGGACCGCATAACTAAGGTCCTTGGATTGGCCCGGCTGAGAGATCTGAACATGACCTGGTTTCTTTCATTCAGACCTATATGGCAGACCTGCATCTTACCTGTGCTTCGATGTATGCTATGCGGAGAAGAATGCGTGTTAGACACCTGTCTTGCACTACCATTAGCACTACCAATGCATATCGATACTTTGCTAAGTCCTGTAATGGCTCACGCATCGTGTTGTCCCCAGCAGCTACCAATCCTGATGACGGCATTCGTTAAGACTCCTGCCCTACGACTAGGTGGCGGCAGTGAAGCAAAAAATGAAAGCAGCATCACCCAGGTACGACCTTCTGTGAGCATTGCTGATCCAGACATCGATGATAGCAATCATTCTCACAACTGCCAGGTTACTGCACTATCGAACCTGGTCGAACTGTCACCTGAATATGTAGACCTATTCTTTGAGAGCCTGTCTGATATGATGTTCTCCCCTGAACAGAAACCATGAATTTTAGAAAACAGTCCGGCGCACAGCGCTCCCATGAACTCTGAATTCGGCCTTCAGTTTTGATCAACAAAAACTACTAAAAAGCGTTTGGAACTCTATTTTCCCGCTCTCCATGAGAATTTTTTTTTTTTGAATCAGACATTTAAAAAAATATTTACCTTTTTCTGGCACACGTACTTTGCTTAAAGTAGAACTATTCGTAAAGAACAGAGCTTTCATTTTTAGTAGGATCTAGAGAAAAACTTTTCCTCAAGCCTCTAGCACATTTTACAGCAATTGTTTTTATATGTGATGAAATAGTCTGGCCCTTCTTTTCTGTATTAAGAGACATTTCATGTGTAATTTTTTCGCAAAAATCGTTCAAACTGATTACATATGCAATAATTTTTTGAATGATTACTATGCTTGAAAACGTACAGTACCTATATTCTCATGTATTTCATATACGCCATTTCAAATGCAATATGTATTTTGGGGTGGGTAGGAATACACGCGCATCTTATTGCTTTCGTTTTTAGTAATTTGATGGACATACATTTGTGGAGTGGGTGTTGTGTTCTATCTAGGACCCCGATCAATATTGTGACCTCATGGTCCTATACGGCTATAATCAATAGATATCCCTATAATGGCATAAACGATCAGAGCCATATTTCAGTAATTCGTCTCTGCAGCTCATTACAGTACATGACACAGCAGAAGCCACTTCCTTAGATTCCTAGATAACACACCGAGTTCTTTCGACAGCTCAAACCCCCCAGCAACCTGGGAAAGCCCTGCTTGCTTTGTTTTGATTAGTAATAGAACTCTTGCAAGCACTGTAAGAACGACCAGTTCTTAGTGACATCTTTATTGACGTCTTATGTCCAAAAACTTACGTCAAACTCGGCACCTTTCAGGTATAAATAATACCAACGTTGCCTTAAGCAAACACGGTGGTGGTGAATACTGGAGCAGAACAGCTGTCCCTTGCAGAAAGCCCAGCAGATGCGAGAAGCCCACGGACGCTGCCCCTCCTCCTTGACGCGCTGAGAAAGACGCTGTCTTTTCTCCTGCCGAGAAAATCCAGCTCCGGCGTTTCCAGCCTACCCTTGCGGGTAACTGGAATATCGAGTCCTGAAAGGAGATACCAGACCTCCAACATTCTACTCCAGAGGTACGGTGCTGACTAAACCCTTAGAGAGAATTCTTGAAGCAAACTCTTGGCAAAACCAACTTAACTTAAACTGCTACTTACTTACTCCCTCCCACGTATTAGGCTTAGGCCAGGTACACTGGGGTAGGCGTAGTTAGAAGCACCAGTTGAGGACGTTAGCCAAATGTATATATGAATGTATATATTTTATTCCTTTTAACTATCTTATGGCTAAGAAACCATATCCATGCTTTTACAGTATTATTTCATGATACTCCTGTTACTGTACGCACTTTTTATAATAACAAGTCTTGCAATTGTGGCAATTCATTTCTCTTGCATGAGAAGGAAGACTGCTCAATAAATAATATATTTTATTGAAGAACGCCCGTCTCTCTATTCTCTGCATACTGGTGAAAGTAATTCTGCACAACTGACTGAGTGAAATAGCTGTCTATTGTTTCACACGACTCTAGAGATTGACTCTTATTCTGAGGAGCAAAGTTGTCATGTTAATGCGGTTGTTGGAAAACTGAATCCCTTCTTGTCTGAGCCAGGGAAGCTGATCACTTCCTATTCAGTCAAGAAAGTTTCCAGTGACCTCTGAGCTAGCTGGTACAAACCCAAATAAGTCTAACATAGTCAGTAGAGACCTAGAAGACCGCACTCCTACGTCTACACTGCTGTTTATGTTATTCCAATGCGCAGGGCGTATAGGGAAAATAGGAACTACACCACACGTCCATCACCTCCCCCTTTTGTACCGCTTTTGGCTGCCATAAGTGTGGCAGGGTATGCTCAGATGTGAGTCCCTTGCTCACTTTGCCACTGGATTCAAGCAAGCCGGGCTGAAGACGGCTGGAATGCCAGAAACCGGTCCTCGGAAGCTTGTTTCCGGTCAAGGGAAGACATGGCTTGGCAGTTCGAGCTGGACTGTTCCCATGAGGCACAGGGTCAGACTGATTTGCATATAGCCATGTCTGAACTGGGGTGGCAGAGTTTGCTAAAGAACGGTGATGGATTAAACGCAGATCTTTTGACTGGGTGTGAGTGTTTGATTGATTCAGATGCTCCGTCCATCACCACCCCCTTTTGTACCACTGCGGAGGGGGAGCAGGCTAAAGTAATACAATTTCCTCTGAATCTCTTGTTTTGATGAGATATGGCGTCAGCTGGTTGTGTTCTTGTATTTAGTTTTATTTGAAGAGGAAGGGCAGGCATTGGCAGAACTCCCTAACACACAGAGTGAAAGTCATTATAGAGAAAAGCTGTGCAGATGTCGTTTGACAAATCCCTGGTATATTGAATATGATGAACTTTGTCTGAGTCTGCGTGCTTCCTCTCTGCAGCTGCTGGCTGCTCTGAATTTAGCATCGAGGGGCTGTTTCTATTTTCTGAGACTGGTTTGTGCTCACTTTAGAGCTGCGTGCGATTTTTATGACACTTTTGTTCCTTTTCCATTGACGTGAGAATAAAGTGATATCAAGCAGACTAAAGTATATCCATGCACCCAGCTCAATTGGAAAAAAACTATTTAGTTCCACATTTAAACAGCTCTTGTACCCACTGTAGACAACCAAACTGTGCATATTAAATTAAAAAACGCGAGGAACAGGCAGCAGCTTCAAATTACTAGGGACAGTTGAAGTGACCTCGTGCAGCATTTGAAGCCCCGTGATATCTCAGGGCTGAGCTCTGTCCTTAGCCCCACAGTAGTCGCGTTGTTGCCACTGAAGGGTGTAGGGCAGGACACGTGGTAGAAAATCCATGAAGCAAACTGAGCTTGCAGAGCACATTCAGCTCCTTTATGACTAGGGTGACCAGATGACTCCAGTTACCCACTGGCCTCCATTTATTTCATTCCTGGTCTTTTCTTTTACATACCTTTGTTATCAGATGTGATCTAATTGGCTCAAATAAAATTAACCAAGACTTCCATAATGTACTGTTATGTAGGTTACCCTACTCATAACTCAAAAGATGACTGTGTCATCTTCAGCATATGACCTTTGATGTGTATTATGTTCAAGGAATCTGGTAATTCATCTGTTTTTCCCTTTGTTTTCTACCCTCATGATTTCAGTGCTCATGAATCCGATGTGATGAGTCAGAAAGGTGTAATGAGTCAGAAAGACCAATTTTGATTGGTCATGCCTGCAGGGGGCTTTGATAGCTGAGGAGCTAGTGGGTGTCTCCTGGGCTTAAGGCTATTTCAGATGATGTTTGATCCCAGCATCAGCAACAGTTTGATGATACATCAGGTTCTGTAAAAATATATAGTGGTTCAGGCATGTATGGGACACTAGAGCATCATCTAGACCTAGACAAGGCAAGCGGGTTAATACGGAGCGTGCCTGAGAAGAGAAAAATAGTTGTTTTATATTTTTTGGCAGACTGTGGATCCAGCAGAAAAACCTTGAGTACTATGCTCCAAAAGAGGCAGTAGGCCATTGGGGATGGTGACGAGTACAGATTTTAGTTCTCAAATGATAAATATCTTGCAAGGTCCCTGAATATGAAAATCATGTTTTCAACTGTTTAAGGTGTGATATTCGTGAACCTTGAGAAAATTACAGCTTCTTACAGTATCCCGTATAGTATCCTGACAAGCAATGGTCCTAATTTTCAAGATAAAGAAATGAATAGCTGTATGAGCCTTTTAGGAAAAAGACACGAAGATCATGCCATACTGTCCCCAGGCAAATGGTGCAGTTGAGAACTAAAAACAACTATCAACTAAGTGCTTACAAATGCTGTCACATGAAGAAAGAATAAAGACAATGGCCACCTTTCATATCTTGGAAGCACCAGGACCACTCTTCTGTCCTCTGCAAAGCCATTCCCTACTACCCTGTTTTTGTCTGCCAAACTCATTTGACTTTATGGGTTCATTCATCCTGAGATCCATGATCAATCTATCAAACTACATCCATGAGTAGAGGAGAGAGAAAAAGGGCCACTTGAGCCTCACAAGATTAAGTAAGAAGGTATCAATTGACATCAGTAATATAGAAATTATACGTTTTACCAGAGAGAATTTCACTTTAAGCTTGGACAAGGAACCGACGGACGGAGCTTGCTCATAGAAAAATGCTATATAATTGACAGGTAACCCTAACTTCAACTATAACTGGAGACTAACTATTTTAAGCCACAAATATCTGTAAGAAATTGGATTATAATTTGGGGTGGACAACTGCCCACCTCAAGGAAGAATTACAACCCTTGTCAGAGTCAACCCTTAAAGTCACTAAATTAACCTGAGCTCAACCCCCTGGTTACTATGGCACATAGTAGAATCTCTTAACATTGGGTAATGTGTAATGTATTTGAACAGTACCAAAACAGTCATTAAGTAAAAATACCAAACAATGAATATCCTAAACTGAAGAGTAACATTTAAGAAATAAAATGACACAACATTTAAAAAAAACAATAAGCGGAAGTGGGAGATAAGCATTTTTAAGGTCTTAAGTGGAAATAGCTCTAAGAAGCACAAAACAGTAGACCTAAACCGTAGTGTGATTTGAGGCTGACTACAATAGAGTGCAGGTTGTTTACACCAACCAGTTTCGTCCCGGTCAAAGAATGTAACTTTTGACTTAGTACTTTAAGTTCCCATCCACCAAGAGAGTACACTTCTAAAGTTCTCCGAACCTCATGGGAGACACTCAGAAACTCATAGGGTGTCAGGAAGTTCCCAAAAGTGGGGTCCAGGGTCCACTGGTCAGCTGGGTACTTCCTGGAAAAAGGCTTCTTTCATCGTGTTGTCTCCATGTAGCCAAATAAGAAGTCAGCCAACTGACTCTTGCAGTCCACTCTTTGCCCTGGGTACAAGAGAGAGCAGTTCCAGTTTGTCAGGGCTCTTCTCAGGTCACAGACAGCAAGTTCCGTCCTCTTCTGATCTTCCAAAGGTCCAGAAAGTGTTCTGCAATTGGTGCCTAAACATGCAAAATGTATTCCTTGCACTAGCTAGTGGGTGTGGGGGGGGGACTTCTGGCCCCTCCCTAACCAGTGGCTTAAAAGCCTCCCTATATTTGCAATAAGCCTGTTTACCTTATTATAAACAAGTGTAAAATACAAAGAGTTAGGGAAAATCCAAAATGACGAAGGTCTTCGTCTGCACTCAACTTGGACTCTGAGGCTGGGGATATGAGTGGGGAGGGTACAGTGGTAATCTTAGTAACCTCCCACATCTAAACCTAAAATCTAGCTTGGGGCAGGCAGTGTACCCTCAACAAACCCAGAAACAGAAGACTGGTAGGACAAATGTAGGGTCCTTTGTCAACCTGAAAGGCAACAACAAGAATGTTCTTGGCATCCTGTTCCCTCCCATTCAGCTGCACTCCAATTGTTACATGTGGCTCAACAGACCTATCAAGGAGGATTTGGCACTGTGATGTTAAAATGAGTCCCTCTCCCTACATATTCTGCTGAACTCAGAGGAATCATCTCTGCTTATTAAGGTGAGCCTATTGTTTCTCCTGAGATCCATTTTTCATCTTTTTCACACACATTCACATTTAATCACTGGCTGGGAGACACTGGAGAGCCAAGGTAAATAAGCCTCCAGAAACGTCAGGCAGGGAAAAGGTAACTTTCTACAAGTTACTTTTCTTAATATTTATTAAAAATCCAACTTCACGAGCGGGTGGGGAGGTTGATTTGTACGAAGGGGATTTTAGTCCTGTGGTTTTGAAGGCGTTTGTTTTTCTTTTTGCTATTGCATAGATATGTATCCAGGGACTTGATCTCTGTGTATATGCCATTTTGGGTACAGGGATGTTATGATTGATTCTGTTTGTATTTGCCACTGTCCTTCCGATGCTGACTGAAGTGCGATGTTATGGAGCTGGTTCTTATAATAAAAAGAATAAAAATAAAAAAAATCCAACTTCACCATTAAATTTGATTTTTGATTGCTATTAAAAAGGTTAAGTTAATTTTCTAGCTGGTGTCTTTCACCAGACACAGTGTTAGTTTAATATTGCTTCCCATTGTTTGTCTTTGGGCCAGCCTTCCCACAGTAAAAATAGCATTTGAGTGCTAGTCACAGTAAAGCCATTTTAACTTTTTAAATATTTACATGTCCCACTTTTAAATATCATTTACCCTGCCATGTTGGCTACAAGGCCTTTGTAGGGGTTACTTAATTTTTAAAAATAAGTATTTAGGTTGACACGTCAAATTGCGTTTTTTTTTATGCTACAGTCAGGCTGCAAGCCTGAAGCCATATTTGCACTGCCACTGTAGTGGGTGACAATAGGTGCTGCAGTCCAGTAGTTGCATTTAATTTCCAGAGCCTGGGTACACTTTATACCATATGCTAGGGATTTATAGGCAAGTTGATTACACCAATTAGGATTATGCCTATCTAACCTTGTTTAAAGGGGCAGCACAGGCACTTTGCTACTAGTTAGCAGAGGTAAAGTGCACAGATTTCTAAAGCCAGGAAAAATATAGGGTCCATCAAAAGAAGGAAAAAACAGGGTGCCCATGTAGAAAAGGCAGATATCCTAAAATGTCTAACACTGGAACTGAAAAGGACATGCGAGAATGTTCAGTCACCTCTTGTACTGATTTGAATCCTTTTCAGTCTGTCATTTCTAGCCTGGTACCAACTCCCTCTTTTCCCTACTGCATTTGGCATGAACATTAGCATGACTCAAAAGGTGAGCAAGAAATCCCCACTGCAACAGGTTCTCTCTGTCTGATGTTTCTCTTTAAGGAGACCATGCTGTCCGAACAACCTGGTGATGCAGTCCTACGAAACCCTCCCAAGCAAGGCCATCTCTCAGGGTGCACAACGCAACACTCATTCATGCACTGAAACGTGCACTCAAAGTCTGTGTTTTTTAATTCCTTGTAAACAGGTTTGTTGTGGATCAGTTGGAGTTTGAACTGATCACTGTTTGTGTCTGAACAGTGTTGGAATGGTTTAAGCTTATACCATGATGGTTTTCGGTAAAGTTTGAGGTGGGTGTTGTTTGTTCCAGGTTTTCTAGCTAACAGAACTCCTACTTTTCTCGTACAGGAAAGTCCATGAAATGAGGGAGGCGGGATGGATGTTAAAGAATCACATTTAAGGTTTAAATATATGCGCTCAAGTACCCCCTACCGAATATAAGGATATTTCAAGTCAAAGAAGGAATAGAGGAACAAGTTCGAATGGAGAGTTCATTTATAAGGTCATGGAACTTCTTGGTAAATTGCCACATCCTTATCATGTATGACAGGGGATACTTTATTCCTTATAATACACAGTGACACCAGCACCATTCCCATATACCACTCAAATCCTTGCTGTGTGGCTCTTTAACCTGGAGTGCTTCAAAAAGGAAGGCTCCCTGTCGGACGTAGATAAGCACTAGCTTCCGGTTTATGAAACCTTTTTCCGAGATAAAAAGGAAAGTAACTGAAGACAACAGGAAGCACTTCCATTATATCAGTGACGGTGCAACGTAAAATGCTGCATTTTCCTTTTAGCGGAAATTGCAAAGAAATGTTGCTTCTGCTTTGCACTTTTGTTGATAATGGACGTGAACGGCCGTCCTTCCTGTCCTCCTTTGATGGTATTTGTGGTTTCAAAGGTTGAAGGCGGGTCATTAAACTTAGAAGAGGAACAGAGATGCTGATTGGTAAATCGGGCACAGCAAAGGATCTAGCATTAATGCCAAAGACAACCTACTGTATTTTGGAGATAAAAAATGCATGTGCTCTCTAAAATAATGTTTTTTGAGTTATCATGAATTGTTACTCTGCTGCTGTCTTTTAATATTCAGAGTTATTCCTATAAAATCGCTGCATAACTTGTGCATGATAAACGTCTACGCGTTCAGTGCTTTGTTATGGACATGCGTCTTTGTCCTTTAAATGACAAATTATATTAGTGTTGCCTGTTGCAAACCTACTTCATCACACAAAGAGCCTTTGTTGTTCACTCAGAATATGTCTGCATAGTTGGCCCAATTATATCCCCTCTTCTGGCTCATGGCAAGTATGCAGGAAGTAAGCCATTATTCTGTTTGGTGGGAAAAAGTCAGCAGATATCAGTGCATGCCTTCCCAGTACTGTACTTCTGAGGATGTGCATGATTTAATTGTTCAATTTGCAGCTTCTCAATAAAAATACCGGAATTCAGTGTCATGGTGGTGGTCAAACATTTGTTCTCTTATCTGCATTTGGTTGTCCCTTCATCAAGTTGGTTTGCAGTGAGTTTGTTGTTAACGACACGAAATATTCAGAAAAAATCTTGTTTTTTTCAGTACCTGTGAACCAAACATACATAAACCCTCGATTTGGAGAATCTCACGGTTTACTGATATTGTAGCGCATTTGTCATTGTTGCATGTTTTACTGATTAATCAAATTTGATTTTATATTTTCTTATTTGCAGTTTTTTTCCAGAAGAAAACCTCCAAAGGGATACTATGTTCATGGAGATGTTGGTAAGTGACATGGTATTGGCACTTGCAAAATGTTTTGTGTTAAACCAAAAAATGTTTTCCTTGTTTTATATCAGTTCAAAAGCCACAAAGCCTTACCTTGAAACTAGCGGTACAAAAGGGGGTGGTGATGGACGGAGGATCTGAATCAATCAAACACTCACACCCAGTCAAAAGATCTGGGTTTAATCCATCACCGTTCTTTAGCCCACTCTGCCACCCCAGTTCAGACATGGCTATATGCAAATCAGTCTGACCCTGTGCCTCTTGGGAACAGTCCAGCCCGAACTGCCAAGCCATGTTTTCCCTGGACCGGAAACAAGCTTCCGAGGACCGGTTTCTGGCATTCCAGCCGTCTTCAGCCCGGCTTGCTTGAATCCAGTGGCAAAGTGAGCAAGGGACTCACGTCTGAGCATACCCTGCCATACTTATGGCGGCCTGTGCCTGTGCCTCATGGGAACAGTCCAGCCCGAACTGCTAAGCCATGTTTTCCCTGGACCGGAAACAAGCTTCCGTCCATCACCACCCCCTTTTGTACCACTTTTGGCCGCCATAAGTGTGGCAGGATATTCTCAGACGTGAGTCCCTTGCTCGCTGGATTCAAGCAAGCCGGGCTGAAGGCGGCTGAAATGCCAGAAACCGGTCCTCGGAAGCTTGTTTCCGGTCCAGGGAAGACATGGCTTGGCAGTTCGGGCTGGACTGTTCCCATGAGGCACAGGGTCAGACTGATTTGCATATAGCCATGTCTGAACTGGGGTGGCAGAGTGGGCTAAAGAACGGTGATGGATTAAACCCAGATCTTTTGACAGGGTGTGAGTGTTTGATTGATTCAGATGCTCCGCCCATCACCACCCCCTTTTGTACCGCTTTTGGCCGCCATAAGTGTGGCAGGGTATGCTCAGACGTGAGTCCCTTGCTCGCTTTGCCACTGGATTCAAGCAAGCTGGGCTGAAGACGGCTGGAATGCCAGAAACCGGTCCTCGGAAGCTTGTTTTCGGTCCAGGGAAGACATGGCTTGGCAGTTCGGGCTGGACTGTTCCCATGAGGCACAGGGTCAGACTGATTTGCATATAGCCATGTCTGAACTGGGGTGGCAGAGTGGGCTAAAGAACGGTGATGGATTAAACCCAGATCTTTTGACTGGGTGTGAGTGTTTGATTGATTCAGATGCTCCGCCCATCACCACCCCCTTTTGTACCGCTTTTGGCCGCCATAAGTGTGGCAGGGTATGCTCAGACGTGAGTCCCTTGCTCGCTTTGCCACTGGATTCAAGCAAGCTGGGCTGAAGACGGCTGGAATGCCAGAAACCGGTCCTCGGAAGCTTGTTTTCGGTCCAGGGAAGACATGGCTTGGCAGTTCGGGCTGGACTGTTCCCATGAGGCACAGGGTCAGACTGATTTGCATATAGCCATGTCTGAACTGGGGTGGCAGAGTGGGCTAAAGAACGGTGATGGATTAAACCCAGATCTTTTGACTGGGTGTGAGTGTTTGATTGATTCAGATGCTCCGTCCATCACCACCCCCTTTTGTACCGCTTACCTTGAAACTAAACACTGACTGTGCAAGTGTGCCACTCTCCTGCTCACTACTAGACAGTCCACATTTTAATTTTTCTAGAAAGGGGTTACTGAAATGCAGCATGCTGGAACTGAGCGTCTTCTTTTCTAAGGAAAATCTGCAGTCAGAAGTGCATGGAGAAAGATGTTCGTTGACAAAAAAACACTGTGGTGGTAACAATTAAAAGGGTTGTGCTTGGTAATTGAAAACTTTGCTAAATTATTTGCATTTGTATAGCACAAATAATCATTGTTGTAGCATTGCAATGCATTTTGTATCTTGGTACCCTTTCATGCACATCTGGTAAGGCCATTAGTCTCACTTGAGGTTCACCAGTTGTGGGAGTGAACAGTTTCACAGTAGATTTTAGAGTTACCGTATAGTGGGAGGGTGCTGTATTGTAGTAGTCCTGTAGTAGCGCAAGCTTCCGGAACCTTCAATCACATACAAAGACCATGCACTCAGACTGAGGTGAATGTGGTTTAATAAATGCACACACATGAATAGTGCTGCTTTGCTTGCTGTTAGTAAAGTCTCTAGATGATGATGGCAGGCCACAAACTACAACTGGTATACTTATGGTGAATTTGTAAATTTATGAAGCCACAACTTTTATTCAATTATTTCACTTTGAAAAAAATGCAGGCAAAGTATGAGTAACCAATCATTTATGGAAGATGTGCTGCCCGAGATAACATTTGCACACCTGTGGAGCTACAGCAGTATCAGTTAGCCTGGACCGATCGGCATAGTCTTGCACTTTACTGCTTTTGTGACAGGAGAGTGCTAGACGGCATAAGTTAAACAGTCGAGCAGCATGTAAAAATCATATCAATTCTCTCAGTGCGGTGAGAGCCCATTAATTCCCTGTGGTGATGTTCTTAACCATGCTGTGCAGGAATGCGAGGTAAGTCTACACCCTCTTTTCTCCTTTTCTCATCTCTGCTGCTAACAACTTGGTGTGATGTGAAGTAGTATCAGAATCATTTATATCATAGGTAATCTCAATCACCTGTAAAGTGTTTTAATTTGACAAAATGGTCATTTTCATTTGCTAAGATCTTCTAAATATATATGGCTGAGCTGCTTTTTTACTCAAGGTTCTCGGAGTATGACAAATGCTGTTCTGCAAAATGATTTCCGAGGACAGAACCTATTTTGTGAGTGCTTTGTGAATGATTACATTGATATATTTGTGTGTGGAGGTAAAAAACAGAATTTTAGTTGAAGCATTACACCTAACTTAAAGATCATGGAAAGGACCAGAAACCAAATTCAGATATATAATTACACATATGTACAATAAAAATATTTCTTAGAAATACATCAAAACCCACATTGGTGCACAGATCAATATTATCTAGAACAACAGTTGTTTTACTATTTGATCCTTATGTTAACCTAAAAGGAGTGAGGTAACATTCTGTTGTACAGGCTAAGTGAACTGAAAATTAGTGCTTACAATTATATTTATTTTACCAAAGATACAGTACACTGGATTCTGATGTGAAGGTGTTTTGGCGTTTGCCAAACCGGCTTAGTTAATTTGGTTCCTTTTTCCTGTAAGAGAAAGGGAGCAAAGGTGCATTAATCCCAGGAATCCTCCAACTGTCCTCTTCTGGGTTGGCACCTCTATCCTATCCCAAACCCTGAGGGTGACTCCACTTGGCTGTAAGAGAAATAAATGGAATACATTAGTTCCAGATATCCTTCAACTGGTACTGGAACCTTCTCTGTCCTCATCTACTTTGGTATTTTTCTGTCTCTGGACTTCCATTACGCATCTGTTTTAGAGCCCAGTCTGTTTGATCTCATTGGACATGCCTCTCGGTGTTTTCCCTTGTCCATTCTTTTGGTCCAACCTCTTTTTTTATGTTACAGTCCTGACTATGGCTTTTTCTTGTACATATTGCAGGCTTCTTCTATGTCTATTCTGTTACTGCTTGTTTAGAGCTAGTCTTCTTGTTGTTTCACTTGTTACCTGGGAGGTTTTGTAGTTGACCATAACAGCTAGCCTTCAGTAGCAGAATAGTGGTTAGCCCATTGCTGGCTGTGCTGATGCTACTGCCATCAGCTTTCACAATGTGGACCATCTCATACTTTGATGTTCCTAAGATGCAAAATACCGGTTCATCTCCAACCCAGCAGAGAACAGGGAGATGTAATTGGTGTTCTCATTGTCATTGCCCCTCAACAAGTCAATATTTTGAGAATTCTTACAACCTTCCCAAAATGCATGATATAACCAGTCTAGATTGCTTTTGCCACAATCACAAAAGTAACTAATTCATTCCATTTCCAGGTTTAGCACTGCATTGAAAATTGATAGAAATTGGGTTATAGGTTGAGGGGTGGGGGACACTTTCTCAAGCTGTAGAAGTGAGATTCCTATCAGTCTCACCGGTGCAGGGGCACCCTCTTGTCTATGGGTTCAGTAAATGAGGATAGACACTGGAGTGGAACAAAACACAAGATTATTATATCTCATGAAACAGCCATAATCCTTGTCGGTGTGAACCTCAAAAGTCACTAAATTAACCTGTGCATCTCCATCTGGTTGCTTGGGACAAAAGCAGTCAGGCGACAATTTGTAAAGTATCTATGCAGCACACAAAAAGTAATAAAATCCCACTCCAATTTAGAAAAGTAGAGTAAAAATTAACAAATAAAATCAGATCAAAATGATGAAATCCAATCGGTAGATCCATATATATATATATACATTTAAAAAGATTTTGGTAAATATAGCGCACATAAGCACAAAGCGCCACTCGCGGTTATCTTGTTGTTCTAGACTGGGAGAATGAAAAAAGACCAGGCCGACTGCAATAGAGCAGAAGCTGGCTACAGGGACCGAGTTAGTTCTGCTTAAAAAGTTACCTTCTAAAAGTCCAGTTCGCCCTGGAGGAGGCCACGGAGAGCAGGGAAGGTGTCACGGATGGTCGTTGCTCTAGCACAGAAATCCTGTCGGGTGTTGCGGATGGTCGTTGCTGGAGCTTTGTATTGACGGTCACCGCAGGCTTTCAATGCTGTAGTGCGGAGTGCAGAACTTGTGTTGCTAGTCGTCGCTGACGGTCGCTGTAGTGCGAAGAGTCTGGTCCACCGGAGTTTCATGTTTGCTGTCATCACGGGCAGCAAGATCTTGGCACAAATAGGCCAGTTTGTGGTTGCGAAGAGCCCACAATTTCTCCTTTTCTTCACAGGATGAGCTCAACTGGTGCCAGCCAAAGGCCTGGAACCTCGGGAGGCCTCTCATGGGGTTCAGGAGCTCACTCCAGCTGAGGCCAGCAGGGTGCCGGCAGGTCCAGTCACATGTCCAGTGCAGCAAGTTTGGTGGTCAGTTGCAAGAAAGCTTCTGGAGCTTGTTACGTCCTTGTAGCTCTGAGCAGGAGGTCACTCAGCTGACATTTGGAATCACTTCAGGGAGCCTGGGTTGAAGGGAGCAGGTCTATACTTCCTTCTCAGACAAAAGGGCAGCCCCTTACTGCATGGCAGTCCGCTGGCAGCAGAGCTGTCCTTATGTAGTAAACTCAAGTCTAGGAGTGTAAAGTTGGTTTTAGGGTCCTACTTGTATTCCTGTGCCAGCTTTGAAGTCTTAGAAACTTCTGGACGTTATCCCCCCTCGCCCAGATGGTTCTAGAATTCCTTGCCTTTCATGCTGTGATCCCAGGACGTCTGGATTCACCAAAGGGAAGTGTGAAGTTATTTGTGTGTGTTTTGAGGCAGCACCTTTTAAATGTAAGTGAGGCTGTGCACAACTCCACCCCTCCCATCCTGCCAACACCCAGTCCCCCTTTGTGACACTGTCTGGGAGAAATACACAAAGGCCAACTGCCACTCACACCTACTTAGGCAACCCAGGATACAGGCTAAAGGCAACAAATAGTTAGAACAAAAGAATGCAACTTTGTAAAAGTGTCATTTTCCGAATTGCAATTTAAAATCGGACATTACCTTTAAAGTTGATTTTAAATTACTATTCTTTAGTGACCAAACATAATATTTCTACTCATTTCCAAACAAAAGTTATCACCTAGTAAATGTGTTAAGGTAATCCAATGTTATCCCATGGAAGAGGTAGGCCTGTCAGCAGTAAAAAACAAATGTAAGAGTTGTTCACTACCATGACATGTAACACTTAGAATACACTGCACCCTGTCCTAAGCGCTGTTTATCGCAAAAAGAACAATTGATGGACAGAATGCTGAACAATGTCATTCACCCCAGTACAGATATCTGTGTCTAAATTCATCAATTTCTTTTGCTCCCCATGCCATTCCAGTTTAAACTCAGCTATATGCAAATCAGTCTTGACCCTGCTTCCCATGGAAACAGTCCAGCTTGAGCTGCCAAGCCAGGTCCTCCTTGGACACGAAACAAGGATTCTGGGACCAGTTTCGGGTTATCACCGCTCATCAGCTAGGCTACAATGAATCCAGTGGCATGGAGAGCATTGGACCCACGTCTTGGCATACCCATCCCACTCAGGTGGAAAAATAAAAAAAGAACTATTGAGGGACAGAATGCTGAACAGTGTCTAACATTCGCCCCAGAACAGAGATCTGGGCCTAAATCATTGTTTTGCTCTCCATGCTGTTCTAGTTTAAACTGACACGTTTAAAGCGCTACTCATGTGGGTGGTACAATAAGTGCTGCAGGCCCACTAGAAGCATTTCACTTGCAGGTCCTGGGTACACGTGATTCCACTTTATTAGGGACTTATAAATCAATTTAATGTACCAATTGGGTGTAAGCCAATTGTACCATGTTTAAGGGGGTGAGCACAAGCACTTTAGCACAGAGTCCTTAGGTCAACAAAAATGAATTTCAGAAAAACAGGAGGAATGAAAGCAAAACTTTTGGTGGGAAGACCACCCCAAGGCTGACGGGTATAACAAAAACCTAGCTTAATTTAAAGCTTTAACCAAAAAGACTTTGTGCTTTGTTGTGTAATTTAAATGTGGTGCTCCTTAGGTATGTGGAATTTAAGTTCCTCTGATTTGACCCTCGCAGTGCACTGCTCTGGCATTTGGCTAAGTTCATTGGATACAGAGGTCACATGAATACATGTTTTTATAGTGTTACTTTTGCCACATTATTTATGTAACATAGACTGCAAAATGTTTATAAAAATGATATAAAAGACCTTTATATTTGTCAGGGTTTGAAGCTTTTCCCAAAGAAAAAAAACCCCCATAAAGCTTTTTTCACAGATTTCGATATGAATATAAACCAATAAAGGATTTTGTAAAAATATCCTAGTAAAACAGTGACTGGATACCAGTGCCACCTGTAATCAGACTTTCGGGTTGAATATCAAACCCGTAGTACTAGCCTAAAATGTTTTATCTACAATTATCTGATCCCCACACAGGTTCACCTACAACTAAGACTCGCATTACATTTTAGCAGCAGCAGACTCAAGTACTGTGAAGTGGTGGGGTGGGAGGGAGGAACAAAAAAAAGATAGAATTTGTGGCATACTAAGGGGTTTGACCGATGGGACCTCATTGGTATCTCCAAGGTCGACGACATGATGGACAAGGAAGGGATAAAATCTTTCGCCGCTTTACAGACAGAATTTCAACTGGGAGCGAGGGAATTTTTTAGATAGGTTCAATTGCGGCACGCCCTTCTGGCGGTGCTGCCGGTGGGTGAGAAGGTCCCTGAGTCGTCCCCGCTGGAAGATAGGGTGCTGGATGGTCATATGCCGGACAGTGCCATCTCGTTGGTATATAAAAAACTGATTAATGTCTGTACGGACCTCCTTCTGAGTGTGAGAGACCAATGGGTGCGTGATGGAGTTGAACTGGATGATGAGGATTGGCAGTGTGCGGTGTCATCCCCCAAGGAAGTGGCAATCCCAGCCAGACTACGTTTGGTCCAACTGAAAATTTTGCATAGAGTGTATGTAACCGGTCCCCGGTTGATTCACATGGGCCACTCGGTGGACGGTCTTTGTAGTCGTGGTTGTGGTGAACTGGCCACCTTCATGCACATTATCTGGGAGTGCCACGCGGTCGCTTCCTACTGGAGGCTTGTTCACGTGGTGATGTGTAAGATAAGCATGAGCGAATTTTGCGGATCTCGCGTTCGCGAATTTTGCGGATTTGCGGATTCGCAATCCGCAAAATCCGCGAATTCCCGCGAATTTGCGGATTTTTTTTTTTTTTGTGTTCGCCCGTGTTTCTGCCAGTTCGCGAGGGTTTTGTACACTTTCGCAAATTGCGAACTTACCTGTCGGGTCGCAAGTTTCGCGAACTTGTTGTTTCTACGTGTCCAGCCTGTTTGGGACACTCTTCTTCATCACTGCCACTCTCTGTCACCACTGCCACTCTCTGACTACTCATGCCACCCTCTGGCCCACCCATGCCACCCTCTGTTTCATCACCACACCCTCTGGTTGTCCAGTGTACATTATTTTCGGCAAAGCAAAGCACACCTTCCCTGCCTCAAGTGACCTGAATTAATTTGGGGCTGATTCATGTGTCACAGAATATTTTTTTAGCTGGCACCTGCTTCCTTAGTGTGCCCTGATTAGTGATCTTTTGCACTTGCTAAGTGCTTTCATTGTTGCAAAATTAGTTACAACACCTGCCCTGCCCCAACTGACAATAATGAATTAGGGGCTGATTAATGGATTTTAACTTCCAGCCTGGCTCCTGCTTGTCTCCCTTAGCTGTAATTCAGGACCTTTGTGGCATATGTGTAACTATTCTGAGGTTCAGAGCAGGGTCACATACTAGTTTCAACTGGCAACTGAACTCTGGAGGGGCCCCTCAGGAAGCACTCCAGGAAATGGCTACTAATGATGAGCCTGAACTTTTGAACCTGGTAAGTAGTTACTTTCAGTTTTGCTAAGATCGTATTTCTGCAATTTTGCACTTATTCGCGGGGCGCGAACTCACGCGAACAGTGCGAGCAGTGCGAGCAAAATCCGCTGCTCGCGGATTTGCGGATTTTGCGGGAAATTCGCAAATCTCGCGGATTGCGGATTTCCCGAAAATCCGCAAAATCCGCGAGCGGAACGGATTTTCCGCCCACGCCTAGTGTAAGGTGACTGGTGTCGAATTACTGGCTGAAGCCCGGCGCTGCTTACTGAATGTGTGGGGCCCCACGGACTACAATAATGCGCAAACAAAATGGGTCACTTTGGGAAACATGGTGGCAAAGCGTGACATCGCTCTGAAATGGGGAGCCACATCGCCTGCCTCTGTGGAATTGTGGAAGACCAATATGGACTGGTGCATGCTTCGTGAGAAAACAGTTTATGTGGCCCGGGGCAAACACAAGAAAGGGCTTGGGATCTGGGGGGCCTGGAACGAATACAGGGGTGATATCTGTCTCCCTCCTGACACTGCCCCATTGGAGGTACGACTTTCCCCTTAGCCTTTACTTCCAACCAAACTGCCATTACCTGGCAAATCCTGCATTCTTCCCCTCCCGACATCGTCATTTTGCACTGTTCATATGTGTACTCTTTGGGCTCAAGGCCCAGCCTTCTCCTGCGCTGGGTACTGTCGCACCTAAGTACTTTTGCCTTGCCTTTTTCGCACTGTTTCTGGTGCTCTTTTATGGTATTTTACTTTGTTTTCATTACTTATAACATAAAATTAAACCTTGTACAATTTTATAATATGCACTGTGTGCACTGATCATCCTCTTTTTATACTGCTGCCTAGCCTCCGGGATGTAAGGCTGAATAGCCGTGTGATTTGATCTGTAAATAAAGGTTTTCCAAAAAAAAAAAAAAAAAGATAGAATAAAAAATAAATAATAAAGCCCTTACCTGCTCCGACGGCCGCCTCCTTCCAGGAACTGCTGCACACACAAACACTGTGCAGGCACCCAGCTCCCAATTCCAGTGCTGCTCACATGCTGGAAATGCCATTCCCTGCATGTGAGCAGCGCTGAGATAGGTTTGAGCGCCTCGGTTCGGCGCTCAGATATTGACTAGTAGCCTGTGTTGGTTTCTCCACCCAGCTGTACAACAAGGGTAACAACCAGGGTAAGTGCGCATGACTGTTTTCATACTCAGCAGTATTCACCATTCACCCCTTCTGCCTGGTGCTTGCTGCAGCTTCACTGTGGCTGTCCCTCCCTTGGCTCGTCTGGCAGGCAGCCTGCAGGATGCAAAATAAAATGATAACAAAACAAATGATTATCTTTTTTTTTATGTCCTTGCCTTTACTGGCTTTCAGCAGGGGGCGACGCTCCACCGCCATAACGGAGGAGCTGCCACAGAATTTTAGTTTGTAAGCATTGAAAAAGGGTTTCTGCGTAGGACCCCCAATATTTTATACTGAACCTCATCTGCCCCTCAACAAATTTGAGGTTTCTCTTTCAGACCCGAGTTTGGTACGTTTGCTCAGCTCATTACCGGATGGGAGCAGAAACGCCAAATATCTGTATTTGTCCGGTATGCCTGTGAGCTTATCTTCCAAGTGGCAATTATATTCTAATGGGTTTTGGAAGCTGCCCTAGAATTATGCGGTTTGTTAATGTACGGTACTGCGATTCATTCTTTTGGTATGTATTTATATTGTTTAATAGATTTTGCATCCTTACTTCTGTTAAATTACGCAGCCCATAATCATCTGAATAAAGACATATATATTTTCTGTGCACAGTTTTAGAGAGTTTAGCAATTTTAACTAACACTAATCTACTTGGTGGGTTACTCTTATTTACCCCAAACCATACTGGACTAGTGAGTAGCCTGACACAAAAGAATGATTGATATGTTTTGTAGTAATGTTCTATCATTCACTTTTTTGATATGCCACCATGGATTGTCTGCAAGAATATAATGAATTTCAGCAAAAATGAAACCATGTTCCTGAAGTGATACAGACATGCTATCCTTATTTTCAGTGGAACTCTTTTCACAGTGTTCATCCCAAGTAAATTTGGATTTCTTTTGTAGTTGACAAAGTCTTGTGAGCAAAGTTCTGAACGTATTTTGCTTATAATTTGTCTACTCCTAAAATTGATCCTAACTCATCCTTATTCCGGCATTTGAGAGCCCCCTTTTGTAGATTGAATTAACTTGGACTCCCCAGATACTTAGGGGCCTATCTCCGACCGCCATCTTCAGTTTCAGATTATGAATCAGCCGGTCGGAATTGCAACCGGCTAGTCACTCCGGCTGACTTCCGACGGAACCGGCTTGTAATTCCAAAAGGCTGGCCTTTCCGCCCGTGGGATTACGATGCGCGGTTTCCGACACGGTTTCCATGCCCGCCTGTCCATGTCCATGTCCATGTCGGAAAGCATGTTTGGCCGCCCCATCAGGGCCCTCTTGTGTACGGGGCCACTGGATGTTGCCCCCCTGTTAATCCCTGCACCCAGTGGCAGGCACCTTGAGGTGCCTGCCACGCGGTGTAGGGATTAACACCACCTCCCATTTCCCTATGGGAGCATGTGCTACGGCCGGTTTATGGTCATAATACATGCTCCCATAGGGAAATGTTGGAATGCGACCGAACAGTGTTCGCTTGCATCTAAATCAGGTGGTCAGTACCGCTGACCGGGGGTCAGTCGATCCCGTTTACGAATCGGCGTCGGCAGGAAGGAATTCCGCCCAACATTTAAATCGGCACCTTAAAATCCCAAATACGACACTTTTCTTACCAAATTTACATTTTGTGAATTTCACAGTAAAACTCTTGTATAAAAGCATCATCATTTTCTCCAGTTTCCTATAATGTTTCTCCCTGTTTTTATTTCATTATTATGATGTCATCCTGAAAACAAAGAATCCTGTCTTTTTTTTTTGACTAATTTGTGCACGAGTCTTTGGTGAAAATGCTGCTGCGTTTGTTAAAGAGAAGGGCATGCGTTTGTAGGAGTAACACCCAATGGGAGTAATAAACGCTGTAAACTCTCTCCTGTCTTTGTGTAGCTCCCTCTGGTGGTAAGCTGTCAATAAACCAATTGTAGTGAAACAAGGCATATTTTTAATAAACGTTAACGCTTAGCTTAATTTAGGGTTAACATGCTCATTATATTTATATTATGATCCTTCTGACAAAGAAACAGATTTTGTCTTTGAGAATGCTCATTAGCTCTGCGTTTTGACCATTCTCGTTCTAATACAGTGCATAATGCCTTTATTTTACCCGCTTTAGCACCAAAGCCCTGGGGACATGTTTTAGCAACTCATTCCCTAGCTGTTATCCCGGATAAACAATTAACTGCTGATTTTCACTGTTTGGGTACACAATAATATACAGATCCCTATTATCTGTTTACCCCAGAACCGGAGGGCCGTTTCTAGCTACATACAGGTTCCCTATTGTTTGCCTAATCATAAACATACATACAAGTGTGTGGTACCAAGCATCTCTGGGATTTCTGCAATATAATCTTCTTTAAAAATATAAGTGGCCAAGGATGTGTTGGCTGAATTTTTCATTCTTCTTCTGTTTTTCATTTATATAAAAATAGGAACCCAAAGCAGCCACTCTATTTCCACTCTGCGTAAGGTCATTCTTCACGCTAGATTCTTTCATTTCAGTTTTCCACCCACTTCTAGGATTTGTCCCTTATGTTGAATACAGGTATTTTGTTTGCGCTTTTGCTAGCTCCTATTTTCTTTACTCTTTTTGCCATATTCCTATTTTTCCTCCCACCTACTTTTGTGAATGACACTCTATGCAACACCCCAAACATTTTTGCTTTGCAGCAATTCAATTCTTCTTATATGCCATGTGAATACCAGTGTCTCACACATCAGGAGCCCTTCCATTTGTTTGTGCCTTTAGACTTAGCAGTACGGTATTAAGAAACAGTGGTCCAAGACCTCTATAATTTGAAAGACTAAATTAATCAGTAGACAATCATTAATTAAACAAATTTAGGAGCATGTACACATTAATCAGCTCTATCCAATGTATGCATATTTCATAAAGAAACATAAAAAGGCAACAGCATCAACATAGGACTAAGAGCAATATTTTTAATCCATTGTCTCTGGGTCAAACAAGCCGCATAGTTCCTGGCTATAGATCAATACGAATCATATTGGTTGCCCCCAACGGAGCTTGCAACATAGAAAAGGGGTGCAGTAAGATGTGTGTGGTGATTAGAGAGAGAAAAAAGAAATTCAAAAAGTAGTGACATAAAATATTCACAATAGCTATACAAAACAGTCACGGATCCACATTCATCCGTCCTGTACAACCTGGCCGCTAGATTCATTAATAAAACAAACGTTCTCATAAATTTCTCAAGACAAATATATATCATTAATATTTGCACATCAATATAGAAAGCAAAGGGGTCAAGGTTTTTTATATACAGAGCGTCGACGTTTCGACTCGTCTTAGGGCATTGCGGTCATTTATGCCTGGTCCATGCGCGTCTTCATCAGGACAATAGAACTGGGGCAACCAGGGATTATAGATGTCCCTACAAAGGAGATGAATAATTATTTAGGATGTTGCCGGGCATGTATGTCTAAAGGTAATGCCCAGATGTATCTAAATTGCTTACCCTCAGGGGAGTAAAGGTGGTGATAATTCCCACGTAAAACAGATAATTTGCAATCCTATTAAACAATGGACAATGGGGTCGCATCAGAACCCAAAATAAGGATCTAATAGCTGTCCAACGTTACCAATAAAGACCAAAGGTAAATACCTTGCGTTCTCATATAGGAGTAAGGGCATCAATGTCCTGTTAGAGAATACTTATCTGTAAAATATTTGATAAAAACGTGTGTTAAGACCATCATGTCCCCACTATCGTTAGTAAGAAAGCGGGGGGATTTTTAGGGGGGAACCAAAAGGATTGTTACCTGTTTTTTAGTCCAAAAATTAAAGAAGTATCCTCTTCTTCAATATAAGTGGCCCATCATACTGAGTATTGGTGAATCCATGTTCCAAGACTCAAGCAGCTGGAATATTTAAAACAAAGGAGGATATTCAAAACGCTGGCATACTTTAAAGAAGGCAGTCAAAAGAGGATTATCCTCCACCTAACGCTCACCGTTTTCGTCTGCTGGCAATCGGTCCACAGTAATCCAGAATCAGCAAGCAACTGAAACAACCGCCTGCTAAGATGCCGATCGAAAAAAATAGAAACCGATGAAGGACTATGCGCGTGTCCCGTCAGATCTATACCTCATAAAATATCATATTCCTAAACTCGCTATCCCTCAAGGATTTCACACGCTGTGGTATAGTCAACAGATATATTTAATACAATACTGAAAACTTAATGCAGTTATTGACGCCTTTTCGGAGAGTCCTCACCTTGTTGGCCATCTTAGATTGGGGCAATAACGATGAATCAGAATATACTGGGTTGTACTAGTCCATACTCAACCGGACTGAACTACTCACACGTTATGCCACTGGTGTCAACCCCATTAGGTAATCAGCGCGCTTATGGACATGAATCGTTTATACCCAATAATGAGATTCAAGGCATTTCTTAAGGCATATCCAGATGGTCCTTTGGTAGCGGCCATCTTAGATTGGTGCAAATCAGGTCAATCCAATTATGTCCAAGGTTATACTGAATTATGCACAAGGGGAATTGTTGCATTATATCTAAAATGTCAGTGGTAACCAGAGTCATAATTTTACATATATCACACCATTAATACAGGATAATATTTACATAGAATTAGAGTAAACCATAATACAGTTGGTCATAGGTAGCCCTCTTGCATTGGGGCGACAGCGATCAATCCCACAATTGTGGCATCGCTAAACAAGGTCTTAAAGAGCCATCATTTCGCTAAAAATCACAAAACACCACTGAAAAAGTCATAAAAAGCCATATTTGATTGTAGTCACCTAAAATCCGTCATCACGAACCAAGGCAACATGAGGTGGAGTTAACCTCTCTGGCCAAGACTGTATGTACATATATACATTTAACATGTTGCTAACATAAATTGAAACATTAATACATGTAAATAGATATTTTATGAGGTAGATCCTATGGTGGTTCATTATAAGCCACTGTTTTTCTCTCTATCTACTTCTGCCGCCAAGATCAGAAGTAAATGATTAATTGTGAGACGCCCTATCCCTCTAAGTGGAATAACTTTGAGGGGTATTTTTGAATTTGTAGATGTTGTTACGTATGTGAACAAATAACATTTTGGTGTACAAACAATGTTTTGGGATTTCTTAAAATAGGTTATAAAATCTGATATAATTGGACTGCACAGCATATCTTTGCAATTAGGGCTCACCTTTGAAGAATACTTAAGTATAAAAATATATGTAGGTTCCAGAGAGAATGAATAAATACTTGAAAATGCCAATATTTTTTAAATCAACAAGGAAAGCTTCTGTATTAAAGAATGAACCCATCATCCACATTTGAAAAAAAGAACAAAGACTGTCTACTAAAGGCATTGGATATGGGAAGCCAACCCGATTAGTTAACGCTTTATTTATTAAACCTAACTAGTGCATAATAGTTGATTCCTCTAACAGCGTGTCTCTTCTCTTCTTGTTCACAGGCACTGGCAAGACAATGGTTATGGATATGTTTTACTCTCATGTGGAGGTGGAGAGAAAGAAGAGGGTGCATTTTCATGGTTTTATGCTAGATGTACACAAAAGTAAGTTGTACGCATACACATTTAGTTAAACTGCTTTTTAGTCACCTTGTAAATCAGATGTCTTTTTCCTTCTGCATGCTAATTGACATGTTAAAAATGATGTGTGGTTCCTGAGATTGAGTTGAAATAATTTTTGGAAACCCCCCCATATCATATATGGCTACATTTGTTTATGTATGTGATGAGTGACTGTAATTAATCTTATTACCAAGTATCTCTTTAGGATATGGATCACTGCACATACCGTATGACAATTACAGTGTTGGTGGTTATAGAACGTTTTCAGCAAATTTACTGAATGTTTTGAGCACACTGTATCCATACAAGCACCCGTTTCCCCTTGATTACACGAAAAATATTTATTGCTAATGGCAAAACCAAGGCAATCTTACTGGCCTCTCTGGAATCCATGATAATTTATTTTCAGTCCATTGGCACGCATGAGGTGATTTCTGTTGTAGAGAGCTGTTCAGCTTTTCAGACATTTTGTGTCAGAAAGTTCAACTACAGATTTGGTATCAAGAACCAATATTAGGTCTTGCCTAAGCAGCGCTGTCTCTTCAAGACATGCTTAATCTACTCTGTGGTCTACAGCCCGCCTATCTCTTTTAATTTGTTGCTTTGCTTGTCCTTTGCAAAGGCTTGCTTCTCTGTGGTCACTGTTGCATATATGTCCCTCCTTTTTGTGTTTCGGACCTCCCATCCCCCCCCAAGGAGCATGCCCTTTACTTGTAGGCTTGCCCTTTTGTGCATGGAGGTTTGTGCAGCGCGCTATTTTGTTTCTCTCCCTGTTTTGGAAATGTCTGTTTTTCTTCCTGTGTGCGTTCACCTCACCGGTTTCGATTGCCGTACAGAATGGCATTTTTCATTTTCATTCCATATGTAGTCTAAAAACAGCATTTTGTTGGCTTTTGCCATTGTTTTATTTAAAATTTTCACATTGGCATGACTCTTTTTTTTTTTTTTTTGTGAAGACACAGGAATAGCTGACAACAAGAATTGAACCCAGTTCCGCAGTTCCAAAGTCGGCAGCTCTGGTTGTCATGCCACATCCTCTCTTCAAAACAATCTGCATTATTTGGGAGGTTTGTCTCAGTTTCTCTCACTGAGTTACCCTTCCACCGTGCACCCACCATTAACCCCTTCCTCCCTTTTGTTTCTTCGACCGCCTCCACTATGTACTCAAATCAACTTTATTCGATTCAAACAAAGAATCATAAAAGCTTACAGTTAATTACAGGTTTAAGAATGAGAAGAGTTAATCAATTCATTAAAAAACAGGTATAGTAAAAATGCTTGCCAATTTAAAATACAGCAGTTAAAAACTTCCTTTTAGACCTCAAGAATCTTGCCACTACCACACATGTAAACAAGTCCGAAAGCAATTTTAGGTATAAGTAGGCTGGTCTGCATTGTCTAAAATTGAACGATTTCATTAGAGGCTTTATAAAAAATAATCCTTAGGTTTGTATAAAATTTGCAGAAAAACAGTACATGAATAGTTGATTGTTTAGAGATCTGGTCGCAAGGACATGCATATTAATTGACGAGACCAATTGTTGGTAGTGGGAAAGGTTGTCCAACGATGAAAAATATCTAACCTAAAACGTGTCAATACAAATCTATGTTGAGCATTTAAAAGACCAATTAAACACGGTTGCATCGTATAACAGGTCCGTTCCATTTGGTTATATTGTACAGTGGGCTTCACCAGCTCCGTTGTTAACTCAACATTTTCATTGGATCTCAATAAGTCCTCTGTAAAACGGTCTCCCTCCCAAGCTAAAGCCTGCCAGACGTGCGTCCAATGAGAGTACAACATACATGGGTCAATCTAAGCCCACGCTGCCTGGAGGAGAAAGTGAAGGCAAAGAAAATAGTGAACTGCTTGAGTTTGCTACAGGAAGTGATCACATTGTCTCCTTCTGAGCATATGCACAAGAGTGAAGGGGGAATCCTCACACTAGCACTGTATAAGCATGGGGATCTTCACATCAGGAACTGTGAGAGCATGGGAAGGGCGTTCCCCCTGATTACATAGAAGTATGCTGTTAGGAGGTGAGCACTGGTTATGTGTGTAGCGCTTTACTCCATTTCAAGGTCCCAAAGCGAAGAGAGCGCTGGCATAAATACAGAGCCTATCAGTGACGTACTAACTTTATAAATATTGCTTCTTTTAATGATTCCAGAGCCTGTAGTAAATCTAGTCACTTTGCAAAGGCATCCGCAACAGAACAAGATCTTTCACTTTAAACCTATAGAGCTTTGGATCCTGAGTCTCTCTTCTGGGTGCCCCTCTCTGCCAGCCCTCACAACATCCACACACTGCGCATAGCTTATGTCTTGTCTACCTCATCGGGCCATACATCTTCTAAGATTTCCCGGTTTTCTACATTAAAGCTATTCGTACGAATATTGTCACCACATTACTGTACTGACATAATTTTTCATGCAATTTAAGTTCTACCAGTCACCCTCTGGAATCGCTTGCACTGCATCTTTAAAAAGACATGCAACGCAGACATGGCTCATGCACATTGATAGTACAGTACTTAGAAACTACTGCCCTCTTGTATCTTGATTGGGTCAAGTAGGTCGGGTGTTGTCAGGTTATGTTTTGGGCTGTAACCCACGAGAGGGCTCTTTGCGATTTGGTTGCAGAGACATGATTACCATAACGCTGTGCGTGAATCACGTCGTTTTCCAGCACTTTTGTTTTTACTTTAGTCCCTTACACAAGTAGTCTCATGCACCTGACTTCTATGGATAATCTGACATCCAGGCACCTGCCAGGACTAGCTGTGTGCTACAGCATGATGCACTGGACTTTAAAACTTTCCCTGTTGATAGTTGGCAGGTAGGACCCGGGTTTGGCAGCAACCCATAAGCATCCAAGGCTTTGCAAGTTTGTGTAACTGTTGTTATCTCTTGGAGGCCATTCCAAGTTTTGTCAGTCTGTAGGCTACTAGATTGTGTTATAGAATCACTCAGATTGCTTAGGAAGAATGGCATTTCTCCAATGAAAATGAACAGAGAATCAAGATTTCATTAAAGACACGGAGGCTAACATTATGCCTACCTCTTTTAATTACCACTCCTGCAGCACCTTTATAGAACTTTAGAACAATACAACACAACCTAGAATCAGAACACCTAATGTGGAAAGTCAGCCCAATTTACAACCGATGCCCAGGCTGCTAGCGCAAGACGCCTCTTAGTTCCCATTCTGAATAGTTACCAAATAAAGAGACGGGCGCTGGGAGCAGGAATCACAAGAACAGAGTTTTATTTCTCATGAGGGGAGCCTGTCATTTCGGACACGAAACACAGTGTCTTTCGGGAGGTGCTCTAACAAGTTCTCTGAGACATCGCCTTTTATACCTTACAAACATTCCTTATTACAATAACGACATTGTGAAACAAGGAAAAGACATCCCCGACCCTCGTGTCAATCCCACCCCCCACATGCATCCACAATAGAGGTCCTCAACCTGCTGATAAGAGGAGGGGGCTATCACGCAGCTGAGTGTTCCGCCGATTCTTAGGATGTGTGCGCCTGATCGTATCCCAGGGGGTGGGGAGGCCAGGATCAATAGTGGGCCCTTTGAAGAGGAGCGACTCCACACAATAGGGGGCAGTAAACTGTATCTCCCGGCTTAGGCGATGGCCTCGGACCTGTGTGGACAATCGGACTCGGTGGAAGGGGTCATCAAAGGAGAGGTATTCATGCCGCGTGGACAATCAAGTGCAGAGGGAGAGTTTACCAACAGAGGGGTATTCTTAAAAGGAAAGGAGGTGTTGGTCAGGCGCGAGCGTGACTCCCGAGGACAGAGTCGCACAGAGAGAGAGGTCTTATGACCCGTGCATGAGAGAGCGGGGGCAGTCAGGTACAGCTGGGGGGGGGGTTATGTCAGCTGAGGCGAAGGATGCTCCTTCAAGAGGAAATGGGGGGGTTTGCGTGGGTCAAGCAGGAGGGTTGCTTTTCAGAGCAGGGTCGCGCAGAGGGAGAGGGTTTTATGGTCTATGCATGTGAGAGGGGGGGGGGGGTGTTCAAATATGCGCAGGAGGGAAGCCGGGGATTCCAATGAGCGGGCAAAAGGCCATGGTGCCTAAAATGGCTGTCATGTACATATGGGCACGGGCTTTTACTGGCGGAATGATGCGGTCAATATTTCACGGTATTCATGGTGCCTACAGGGAGGGGAATGGAAAAAGGCAAATGAATGCCGATTATGTACATTAATTTTTCTAATTTCCACAGTCGCCGCTTTTTACATAAGAAAGTTCATTTCCTAATCGATGGGTGTACACATAAACATGTATGGTTGATGAAAATTTGTCAATACTAGCAGATTGCATATAACCATGAGCAGTCGATGTGATTGGCAGAATGCAATACATAGAAATTTACATTTGTTGGGTTACTACAAGCCTAGAGTGCAGCATACTACACAGTATAAATGCTTCTGACTTTCTCATCAATGTACAGCTCTAAAGGTGACCGACAAACATTTTGAAAACAATACCAAGTGGTTGAGGGAGGAATTCAGTCCAATATATCTTCGTCACAGTGTCTTTTTAGCAGTGAGCCATCACTGGTAGGCTCTCGTCCGTATCTTATCGTTGGCGCTGTTGAGCACCGGCGGTGGAGCTATAGGTCCAGCTCGGATCTATCCTTACGCGTTGCAGGGTGCGGTCAGTCCTCTGCTGTTAGACCACAGTCCTGTTCCCTAACCAATCCCTTTGGTGGTGCCTTATGCTCGGCACCTATATTTCTTTTTACTTCTGTTTGCAAACCTCATTTCCACCTAAATGCTGTTTCTTCTTTCGGAGTCAAAAAGTCATGTGGAAAAAGAGGGGGTTGTTGGATAGTCGAGGGAAGAGAGGGCGGAGTGGGGTCAGATCCTTTCGGACACTTCCAAGGGACCAAGGGAGCAAAGGATAACGAGCAGGCAGGCCCATCAATCGGGCCCAAAAAGGGGACGAAGACTTCAGGCACACGTGAGTTAGCAGACTGAGGGCTTCAGGGCAGCCCGCCAAGTTTCATTTTCCACGTTTGAAATTGCTTGTCTCGTCCCGCATCTTGTTGTCCTGCAGCTCCTCCTTTGGTCGAGGTCACATGTGTCTCAAGATCTGCAGCCAGGCTGTACGTCACGTCCGACCCTTCTCCTCCGGTGATCGTATATCTTTGAATAGGTACAAAACAAGCTTTAGAGAACTGGCAGGAGAAGACATTTATGCATGTGAATTCCTCCTTCAATCCTACGCACTTGGGAGATACGTTCATCGGTCACAGTCAGAAGTCTATTACCATGCAGTGCATATGTCGGCATTCCTACTGAGTTCATGCCAAGTTTATTCATCGTCTATTCATGACACAAATGGAGAGAAATCAGACTCCTATCAACTGCGCATTTCATCAAATTCAACATTTCGGAACCTCCAGCGGAGATTTGTCTTTCTAACCCGAGCCTAAACAGTCTAACATTTCCCTTCAGAGCTGGCTAACCCTTTCAAACAGGGTGGGGGTGCTATCATCGAGAGAGGGGGAGGGTAAACAGGCTTTTCTCGAGGAACGACAGGTAATCAAGGTCATTAGTTATACTTCAAGGACAGCTGATATGGAGCAGGGGTCAATGGGAGAAGCGGGGACGCTTTGAACATTCGCGCTTGAGTACATAAGGGTGGGGCAACCTGGACATTGGGGATCAATCTGGGCATTGGGGATTGTATTTCTAACGAACTGAAGAATAGGAAGCCATTGACATGTAGTCCCCCCTATAAAAGGCCAGATTGGGGGATATCAGTCGTCTTACCTGCCCTTTCTTTCTTAGCCAATTCAAGTTCATTTATTTTGCAGAAAGGAGAGGTAGTAATATGGCAAGTCACAATCGTTTTAGTTTCTGTCAATTTTGCTGAACACCTGTGCGTTCAAAAAAGGAACCCAATTAGTCTGGTGCCGACGGGGCACAATTTTACCATACAAAAAGGAAGAGGGAATAGGGAGACTCTCATAGAGAGTGAGAGTCGTCCGCAACCTAAACGAGCCATTCGGTACATGCATGACATGTAGAGAGAGAGAGAGATAGAGAGATAGAGAGGGAAAAAGAGAGAGAGAGAGAGGGAGAGAGAGACGTGTACAGTAATGGGTCATTTAGTGTGCTCACAACACAGAACAGCAGGGGTCAGGTAACACGGAAACACAAACAGAGGGAAGACATGAATCCATACATTACATACACACAAACTCAGTCAAAGGAAGACAGTACACGTATCACATACAAAAAAAAGATTCACGACAAAACATAAAACAGTTATTGGCCAAAAAGATCTTTCTGCATGCTGCGCATCTTTAGTATCCTATGTGTCTACGTGCTGAGCTCTTTTTACCTTTTCCTCCTTTTCCTTTCGTTTGCTGTCTTTGCGAGCGTTCTCGATCGCCAAAACACATAATCAATATCCATTTTATCTATTTTCATTGTCCAAAAACTGCATACATATCTTGGGACATCAAGGCTGAGCAATCAGGGTGCAACAAGGAGTTGAAAGTTTCATTTTGTATCGGCGCCATTTTGGGCGAGGTCAGGCAAGTCCCAGTATAGTCAGATTGTCTCTACTGACTCGTGGTTGGACCAGAACCTTCCTTTGGCAGTTCAAAAAGTTTTTCGTAATAGGGTAACAGACTAGCGATATGAGCCATCAGTCAAAAAGTGGGGAGGGAGGCAACAATCTTTCCTACCGGGTCATTCTGGTGTTCCACCGGAACTGAACAAATCTGTATCTTTGCAGGATTTTTAGTCATTTCCAAACTGAGGCTGGCGCCGGCAGGAGTGCGCCGACGTCTCGTGGCTCCATCGGAGGACGGGGGCGGGGGGCGCCTCGTGGAGAGGTCGCCCCCCTGGCTCTTTTAGAATCTTCAAGGTCGAGGAGCGCAGGGCGTGTGCCAGTCCCGGGCAAAAAATCCACCTTTTTGATATGGACCCTCTTTGAGCAGGAGCGTTGGGGTGTCGCTGGAAGCCTCCACCTGGAGGGGGGTGGGGGAGGCTCGTTCGCGCCGCCTCCCCCTTCCAGCGACCCCGCGCCGTTTCTCGGCTCCACCACTTTGGTATGGCCGTACCAGGTAATGAAGATGGGGGGGGGTCGGAGGCAGCAAGACATCCCCCCCCCCTTTGTGGCTTTCCGTGGCGGCCAGACCAGGCGGGACTACCTGCAACTCGCAAGCGTTGCCGCTGAAGGGACTACCTGCAACTCTCCAGTGTTATCGCTGCGGAGCTACCTGCTTTGGCTCCGGTTTTGCTGACGGCCGGAGCTGGCGATAGAGGGGGGGGGGGAGGGGTCGGTGGCTGAGGCAAGACATCCCCCCCGTGGCCCGCAGGGCAGAAGGATAGGGGGGAATGGGGAGACCATAACAACCTTCGGGCCGTCCGCCCCACAGCCTCCCCTTCCGATGGCGGCCAGCCGAGCCCTGTTCTACACGCGCTGAGGCCTCGCCTTCCGGATGGGCGTAACCGCGGACCTGTTGCACTTCGGGAGCTTCCGGAATGGGGGTAGGTATATGCTGTTTTGTATCTATTCCATGTTACCGTTATTTGGGCGTGGCGGGATGGACATGTTTGAAGCAGTAGGAGGGTGGAACCTAGTTACCTCGCGGCTGCTTTGGTGTCAAGTTTGGCCTTTCTCGCCATTTTTCTTTTTCTTATTGCAGGCTGTTTCTAAGGGTTTTTTAGTGAGGTTGAAAACTCATCAGTTGCCTACTGACTTAGTTCGATTTCTCTTATACATTTTTTTTCCCTAGCTTTTTCTTTCTTTTTGTGTTTCATGCTAAAGTTTCTGTTAACAGGATACGGTGATCACTTCGTATTTTACAGATGTCCTTTTTACTAGGGGCATCCTCTGGTTGAACCAGATGATCTACCTCCAATAAATGGTCCGGGTGGAACTAGATTATCAATCAGTGGGGAGTGGGTAGGCCTGACGAATCATAAAGGGGCATAACCTACCCTTCTCTGTCTGTAAAGACTAGATAGAATATTTCTATTCCACGTTATTTGCAAACAGAAAATACCTCAAACGAACAATTCCTTGGACAACAATGTCCAGTCAATCAATCAATCAGTGGGGAGAAAAACAGGCATGACGGATTACAGCGGGGACAAACGTCTGCATTACCTGCCCTTCGCTATCTGCAAAGGGAGACAGAATATTCCTATTCGTCTCTGTTTGTGGACAGGGAAGATCTCAAAGAGCAACAATCGATATTTAATCGATATCAAACAATCAGTGGGGAGAAAGGTAGGCATGACGAATCATAAAGGGGCATTACCTACCCTTCTCTATCTGTAAAGAGAGACGAACGTTCCTATTCGCCTCTGTTTGTAGACAGAGAATGTCTCAGGGAGCAACAATCGATCTAACTCGATAACAAAACAATCAGTGGGGAGAAAGGTAGGCATGACGAATCATAAAGGGGCATTACCTACCCTTCTCTATCTGCAAAGAGAGACGAACGTTCCTATTCGCCGCTGTTTGCAAACAGAGAATGTCTCGTTCTCAAGAAGAGAACCAATATTTCAAGTAGCAACCAAAGCTAAATGAACCAATGAACAAACAATATCAGTATTTAAATACCGATTCCAATACAATCAATCAATCAATCAGATGGATAAAACCATCCTACCAATCAGGCGTAAAAACACCCTACTTAATCTTACCCGGACCGGACCATATGGACAGTTCTTAGTCTTCCCCCTCCAGCGCCCGATCGTTCTCTTACTCCATGCAGCATTCCCGTGGGATTCCAGTCAGGACAATAGGTCACTCGAGAGAGGTCCGTTCAGAATCAGTGAAGTTCATTCAATCGGCAGCCGGACGAGGGCCCTCTCAAGGCAGGTATACTCCAATCATTTAGATGTTCACCTCATCGTCTGGATCTCTCTTACTGGACCTTATGTCACTGATGGACCCCGCGTTGGGACGCCAATTGTGGAAAGTCAGCCCAATTTACAACCGATGCCCAGGCTGCTAGCGCAAGACGCCTCTTAGTTCCCATTCTGAATAGTTACCAAATAAAGAGACGGGCGCTGGAAGCAGGAATCACAAGAACAGAGTTTTATTTCTCATGAGGAGAGCCTGTCATTTCGGACACGAAACACAGTGTCTTTCGGGAGGTGCTCTAACAAGTTCTCTGAGACATCGCCTTTTATACCTTACAAACATTCCTTATTACAATAACGACATTGTGAAACAAGGAAAAGACATCCCCGACCCTCGTGTCAATCCCACCCCCCACATGCATCCACAATAGAGGTCCTCAACCTGCTGATAAGAGGAGGGGGCTATCACGCAGCTGAGTGTTCCGCCGATTCTTAGGATGTGTGCGCCTGATCGTATCCCAGGGGGTGGGGAGGCCAGGATCAATAGTGGGCCCTTTGAAGAGGAGCGACTCCACACAATAGGGGGCAGTAAACTGTATCTCCCTGCTTAGGCGATGGCCTCGGACCTGTGTGGACAATCGGACTCGGTGGAAGGGGTCATCAAAGGAGAGGTATTCATGCCGCGTGGACAATCAAGTGCAGAGGGAGAGTTTACCAACAGAGGGGTATTCATAAAAGGAAAGGAGGTGTAGCAGGGTTTCCGTTCTCCCACAGAACTGTGCATAGAGATCTAGAACCTCAGTGAGTTAGGATGATCCAAAACTCATCTCAGTGTCAGAAATCCCCTTACCTAGCTAGCTACAGTGTCTCATGGCTCATTATGGAATGATCCATGTCTTAGACAAACCAGAACATGAACTTTAGAATACCTCAGGAATCGTGGAACACATGAATACTCTTTCGTTATATAATCATTTCAAACCAAAACTGAGAGTCAAAGAACACACGTGCAAGTTTGAAATATTTATTATTCAATGCAAGGTTCTCAAACGCAGTATCTTGTATAATACCAAAATGCAGATTATAAAAATCAGAGTTAGCAGCATAGTCACTAATCCATAGTAAGCAAAAGGTGATAGCATGTTACAATGCAAAATCTATAGAAATCTATATCACCTATATTTCGCGCACCCTATTTAGCATATTATTTTATATCTAAGAAGGTCTCATTCGGGCTTTAGCAGGGCGGACCCATACCTCTAAATGTCAGTAGTAGTAGATCACATCAACAGCTACCAGCTCTCTTCATGCGCAGCACCAAGTGTCTACGTTCATTCCGTGTAACTCTATCTTAAACCCGCGTAGAGCCCAAAATGTTGGCATCAACATTATTAGTGTTACGTCTAATGTGGTGCGAGGATCAGGCTTCCCAACAACCTTGTGTTAGGTTATTCTTAGAGTGTGCAGCTCTCAGTGTGCAGACAGTTGTACCAAGTGTACCAGGCAAAGCTGATAGCATAGTGATAACATATTATTCTCAAATAAATCACATCACCGCTTCTAGGTTGAAAGCGACAACAACAAATAGGTGTCGTGTGCAAAACTGAAGCCGAAGGAAAAACGGCTGTTTAAACATGTAATACACTCATGCTAACTTAACGCAATATATGTAACGAAGTATCCATATGACACCCCCCCATTGATCCGAGCACCGTCAAACATAAGGGAAAAGGCAATACTAAATCAGATACATAAAATGAAAGCAAAGTTCAATAATCTTGAGCTAAAATAAGCTAAAAAATATGTATGAATGAATATGTATGAACGCCTACAGTGGCCTCAAATCTAAAATTAAAAATAAAACTCTCGAACCAAAAGTTATCCGCCAGGTCTCAAAATTATAAAATGTAGGACCAGGTCGCATTAATTCAAATGTCTGTAAGAGAAAAAACAAGGCACTTATCCGATATCCAAAGTCATGTGCCACATTGACGTTATTTTCAGCGACATCACATGATTGAACTCTCCATCATTTGAGTACAGTTCATCCCTCCAATCCAGCAAGGGGAAAGTCATATTCCATAACAAAGCAATCCTCCCAGGCATCTCACGATTGGACAGTATATGCAAAGTAAGTTGCAACAGCCTCCAGTATGAAATCACTGCCATCCTCCGAAAATAGTTCAGCAATCCAATTCAGCAATGGGAAAGAACATACGTGCTCCTCCAGCATCGGATCCTCCTGTAACGTCAGAGGACAACTCGGTGGGTTCACCAGAACGCTGTGTGTCAGAAAGGCATGCGCCGCTGCAGTGATCTCCCATTGGCCCAGTACTCCATTTATCGCTGCCAAGGCCATAACTCTTTCGCCAGAACAAATCAGCTCGTGAGCCACCACGGGACGCATTAGCTGATCAAAATCGACGTCAGGAGCAGTCCTCAAGCATAGGCACAAATCAATGGCCCAATCGAACTCGCAGCTCAGGCAGTGAAACACAGGTTGGACACACGTGAAGTCGGTGAACCGAAATGACAATCTATAAGCCGTGCTTAATGCTGCAAGCGGCAATGTTCCATAGTAATTGAGCATCCGATTACGGCACAGTGTCAGGAGGCGTTGAACGGCTTCTTGCGCAGGATGGGCATCCATGTTTTATGAAGAAAAACACCAACAAAATGCCAGCGGCTACAGCCAGTAACACAGGTAGTTCACCAAACAAACTCGAAAAAATAGAGTGGAAAAACGTGGGAATGATACCAAAAACTTTTTCAAATGTAGTCACGAGGCCACTGCTAACCAATTTAAAAAAATGTGCAAGCCCAGTCGTGGAAGATGCATTAAAGATCTGATGCACCAGCTCACAGAAATGAAACGGCAAATCAGTATTCAAAAGCGCCTGCACCTCTGTGCGTGTGTTAGCTATGTGAAGGACATAATTTTCCCGGGCCGAACTCAGGGTCACTTGTTTTTGAGACAAAAGGGCCCTTATTCTGCTTAAACCATTGAACTTCGCTTCCAAGGTTGGAATCCGTGGCCAGATGGAGACATCTGAAGACCCATGCGTGGGTGGGTATAGAACATTCTTGCAACTCACCACACGCTCTGATACAGTTACCACATAAGCCACACCAATTAATAACCCACAACATAACTCGTTGTTTAAAAGCAAATAACTACCATTAGTCAATAATGTAAATGTGGGAACTACTGCTGGAACTGGCGTGCCTTTTAAAACACATGCTAAATTTGGGCGGTCCTGATTACAAGAACCGTGTAACTGAATGTGTCTGCATATTAATGAATGGTCAGGTGACTGTGTACATTCCTCACCATTAAGATTCACTTCTTTTCCATCCTTCAGACATCTGTATGTGTATGGTAATGACCATGCCTCATGTAGGAATGCATTGCCTAGTGGTTCATATCGTCCTATAGCAATATACCGCATACAATTAGTAAATTTGTATAAGGGAAATGGTAATGTAATTAATCCATGAATAAGCCATGTGGCAGTAGTGGTTTCAGCAACAGAGAAAGGTAAGGATTCTAGCTTTTCAATATGTAACATAGAAAATGACGCATCACGCATAGAAAGCATGCGTTGCTTTTCAGTCAGATTAAAAGGGGCGAAAAGGGACGAAACGTTCAACGAGTTCCAGGGAACTCGACCAGCCTTAAGTGTCTGTAGGGTCCATGCAAACTGCATTACAGAACGTAACTGATTTTGACCATGGTATAACGTGGACACTTCATCATGTACAATATCAACAACAGAAGAAACAATATTATCCAACGTGTAAATCCTGGAAGAAAGCATGTTAATACTGTTATCGACCACTGCAAGCACTTTTTCCAAATTTGCTTGATCAATAGCTCTCAGGCGTTTAGCAGCCTCAATCTGTGAAAATTTCCAAATTTCATTGTACACAGCATAAAGCCAGCGTTTAGATCTACCCCTAGCCGGGCCTTTTATAAAATCATTTAGCTCTATGTTCTCATTCAACTGGGACAGATGCAGTTTAACTGCAGCCAAAGTGGAATGTTGTAACCAGTTCTGACACAATTCGCCTACTGAATAAGTAGTAACAGTGTGATCTGTCTCAAACCTGGGATCTGGCCTGATGTGTGTAAAACCTTCAGACAAACCCAAAAAACGACGTTGGCAAGAATCAGAGCTTCTTTGCCACAAAAGCCACCCCTCTGGATCAAAACTGGAAATATTAAAGGAGGAATTGTGCAAAAGTGCTCGTATCCCACTGATGGACAATGTAGTGAAATTACTCCAACCCGAATATTCTTCCAAATCAGGGATAGTAGGTGTATTTAATTTTTTAGATGTAGCCAATCCAAAGCATGTTGTTTGGGAAATAGTAGAATTTAAAAACAACATGTGATTCGGGATGAGACATGCACGATGCAAAGCCTCAGTGCCTTGTACCTGCCAATCTTTGGTACCCCAAACCGATTTAAGGTCAATAGCCTCCTTCCATAACTCATAGCCATCTATAGCTAACTTGTCTAGAAAGGACTTCGAATACAGCAATTTTGTATCGGTAAGTCTAACTTTGGACATGAATTTCTGTTTCACTTTAAAATAAAACGACTCAGGATTTGATTGATTAAAATCTGTAAAATAAGAGAATTTCCTCAGAAATGTACTTGAGCTCCCCTGTAAAGGAGCAGGACAATGTTCCCACTGTGTGTAGTTCACAGGAACCCTCCTGGAACTTGTTTTGTGTAAGAAGTGATTCCCATAATGTTGATAACAAAACAAATCACCATAATTGACAGAATCTAAGTACAACTCCTCAGCATCAAAGGCCGCATAATATTTCAAATCAGAGAACAATTCTTCTACGGCCTGAAGATCCCAATCATCAGAACGAATATCTTGCTTAATCACATCTCCCATGTTTACTCTAAGCACATTAGGAACATTAATAACTTCTGTGGGGCCATGTATCTGAAACCTAACCGCATCCCACACAATCCCATCAAGGACAGGCCAAGCAGTAATCTCTACTGTATTTAAATCTCTTTTTAGTCTGTGTGCTGAATGTGAGGAGGAAAGAGGGGCCAATGTTCCATTAAGGTAACAAATTCCTGTTCTTTCTTTCACATAATGGCCATCGATCAGGCGGAAAAAATAAAACACAAAACCAATTGACATAAAAAGATAAAATGAAAATAGTATCAGCCAAACGTATGTCCAAGGTGGAATTAGAAAATGTTTTTTAAACAACGTGGCATATTTTGCAATAGTCGATGGTTTCTTTGAAAGTTCCGAATCAGAGTCAAAAGAGAATCTGGACTGGTTAGCCAAACGGGCTTGTAAATCGGACATAGATAAATCAGCAGGATCTGCATAGGTCAATTCATCAATGTTAGTAACAGGAATAGTATTTAATAAAGGACTGGATATAGCAGGCATCTCGAGGGACACCTCCTGTTCTGCACCAGATGTAATAGCCAGCACAGAGTGCCTCACCATGGAAGGACAGGATACAGCCGGTGTCATGCTATGAAGAATCGGCCACCCTGTGTGTCTTGACATTGTCAATAGAAATAAATCTGTTTTCTTTACGACCTGGAAGTGGTGGTAAAATGACTGTTCTTGTGCCCTTCACTCCAAGAACTCGAACCGGTGCTCGATATGAGGGACCAAACTCTTTCTTGTTATCGATCTTCTCTCGAACCAGTTCTCCAACTCGGGGTAGCCAGCCAACTACCGGGATCTGCAACGCATCATCCGACGTGGAGGGCAAGTGTTCCTTAGCAAGACTGTCTCTGGTCTTTTGTAGATTCTGTAAAACATTGCAATGTTCATCTACGTCAAAGGCCGCGGCCTGGGCCTGGCAGTCTGCACCATCGAGGTCAGGGACGTACATCTTGATACCAAAGAGCATTTCGTATGGGGTCCGCCCACCCAGAGACCTTCTAGGGAGATTATTAAGCGCACGCTGCACGCCATAGAGGTGGGTCAGCCAGTTTCTACCAGTGCCTATAACTCGGGCTGTCAAAGATTGCTTTAAGTCGCGGTTCATTCGTTCTACTACACTATTGCCCTCAGGCCTGTAGGGACTTGAAAACTTGACTTGGACTCCCAACGAAACCATAGCATCCTTATACGCCTTAGAGGCGAAAGCCGGACCCTGGTCCGAATGGAAAGTACCACAGGGAAAGATTCCCACAAAGACACGCAAATCCTTAATGACAGTCCGCGAATCAGCGCTTCGATGCGGCCATACCCACACAAAGCGTGTGCATGAGTCAACTGCTACTAAGATGTATTTATACGCAGTATCAGAGGAAAAAGGACCGCAGTGATCCAAATAAACGCAACCAAGCGGTTTATTAGAGATGTACAACTGTGTCTGAGGCGGACGCGCAGCAGTAGAAGGCTCAATCTGCTGACAAATGTCACACATAAGGACATAATCGCGCGTCTGTTTGTACAGTCCCCGCCACCAGAACCTTTGTTGTAGCTGAGTTACAGTGGCTGAGACGCCCGCATGCGCAGACGCCACACCTTCATGAGCCGCTGTAATCAGAGAAGCTCTGCGATCCGAGTTGGGAACTAGACGTTCGCCAACTTCAGGAATTTTCACATAAGGAACCTTATCGGGACTTAAGTGGTATGTGTACTTCGAAGGGAACCCCGCAGGATATTTACCTCCCTTCTCCGTGGCAGCAACAGCCGCCAAGATGTCATCATCTATTTTGCTTTTGGACCTCGTGACTGCTGCAACTAAGTATTTCGATACCGCAGACTTCGCTGCCTCATCAGCAAGCGAATTACCAACAGCGTGGACCCCCACGCGCTGATGGCCGAGAGTATGAATCACAAACACGAGCGGCAGTTTCTCTTTAAGTTCCGCCACTCGGACCCAGATCATTTTATGTTTTATTGTGCTACCTTTGGAATCACGAAAATCATTCTGAATCCAAAAGAACAAGTTCTCATCGTAAGACTGGACACAGTAGTAAGAATCACTTACGATTAAAGTCGTCACACAAGGATCAGCGTACTCCAATGCGAGCATAAGAGCACGAAGCTCTGCTAATTGTGCGGTGCAGTCCCCTAGTGTTTGCGTGTGCACAACACTGGACTTGAACTCATCGTTCACCATGGCACCGACTACAATGGCGCAAGCGGAAACGTAGGCATGTTTAGAGCCATGCGCAACCTGCGCCGAACCATCAGTGTAAATGATACAATGGAAATCCTCCAACGGCCACATCGCTAAAGGAGCAGGATGAACAAATTCATACTGTAAATACTCCTGCGACCGTAAAGCGGCGTCAAAAATAAACGTGACATCCTGGGATGTCAAGGATGTAGCCCACTGAATCCACCGAGGGTGCAAAGCTTTAGAATTCGGTACACTGGCTTTCGTGACCGCCTCCAAGGCAGGACACGGGGTAACAACCAACATGCGCTTTCCCTGCGACAGGGCACGTTCCTTAAGAATTGCCATCTGCACAGCCGTTAAAACTTTCTCCACAGTGGAAAAAAGCAGTTCAGCCGAGTGTACAAGTGTGACTTGTAAGCAATAGGTACAGTATCCCCTTCATTAAAAGTCAGGTACGTGAAACCCACCGTCCCAGGGATAATTCTTATCACCAGGTTGGTCTGGTTATCATGAGTCTGTAAGTAGTCAGAAGCGAGCAAATCAGCCTGCAAAGACTGCAGAATGGCTGAATGCTCAGGCAGCCAGCATGATTTGGAAAAAGATGGTTGTATCAGCGCATACAAAGGCTTGATACGCTGGGCATATTCCGGAATGTATGTTCTACCGAAATTCAAAAAACCCAGTAAAGACTGTAATTTTTTCAGCGTTGTCGGAGAGCGCAACTGCGCACATTTCTCCAGGAAGTGAGGAGCCAACCCCTTTCCTTCGTGGTTAAGTTCATAACCCAGAAACAACACTGTGTACTCCGCAATGTGTGATTTTGCAAAGTTAAACTTGTAACCCATGTCTGCAAAGTTACAAATTATGCTGTTTACTCGACACAGATGCTCCCAAAGTTCGTCGTCTGTGAGATAAATGTCATCCACATAAGAACAAGCAACTGGATCGAAGCTCTCCAAAAGAGAGACTATGCGGGCGGAAAACACTCCAGGACTATTTTTATAGCCCATTGGGAGTGGTTTAAACATTTTTTGTACGCCGCCGCACGTAAAACTGGTCCATTGGGAACTTAGACCATCTAATCTGTGTGCATAAAAACCATTGGAAATGTCAAGCGTGGTTTTGAACCGTTTACGCTCAAGACTATTCACTAGGGCAGAGCCGTGAGTATTCTGTACTGCACAGTTACGGCAATGCGAGTTCAAATGCTGGTAATCCAAAACCAGACGATATGAGCCGTCCGGCTTGTTAACAGTAAAAAGGGGATTATTCATAGGTGACACACACGTTTCAATTACACCTTGATATTCCAATTGTTCAAGGATAACCGCGACTGAAGCTTTAGCTTCACGCCGTATGGGATACTGAGGTTGTGGCTGCGGCTGTGACCGTAAAGGAATCTCATGGCTAGGGGACAATTTATCCCAGCCACACTGATTTCGGTACACAGCCGGCGCAAGCGCCAGAGCCCACTCTTCTGCAAAATGCAGCGCTTCCACTCTCGATACAGTGTGCGCAAAACTGGGGAGGATCACCTCCTCCCCTCGCGGAGCTGCGAGAACAAAAGGTGGGGGCCAGTCAGCCTCCGAAAGCAAAATGTCATACGTAGACGAAAGATTTTCCCAAAATACCCCTTTTACAGTTTGCTGCATGTCACCTTCAATTAACAGGACAATTTCAAAAAGTCGTTCAGGGGGAGCAACATGTGTATCAGCCGTTTCAATCACAACATAAGTGTCAGTCGCTGTCACCTTCAACAGTGGACGGAGGGCCTCTCTCACTATGGTAATCTCCGCCGCGCTGTCCAGCAAGGTCAGAGCCCACGTCAGATTCCAAAGCCGCGTTCTCACTATCTGGGGCATATCGATGCGCCGTTAAGGCTGCGACCTTCTTCTTGGCAAACTGCGGTCCCTTTGGCGTAGAGTCGTCCCGCTGATCCCCTTCACTTCGCGTGCGGGGCTGGCCACGTCCTTGCTGGCCACCCCTGCCCCTGCCGCCCCCTCCACCACCGGTTGACGGAGCCGATGAGTCCTGAAAGGAACGAGGAGAGCGTTGGTCAGAAGCCTGAAATCTTTCAGGCGATTTAATCGTCGCGCGATCGCGCAAATCATAAACTCGATCTGACTGCGCAGGTTGTGAAGGCGCCGGACTAGAAACCTGTGTCTGCTGTTGTTGTTGCTTACCCTGATTCTGCTTTTTAGGCCAATTTTGTTTTTTGGACTTGGGTTGTCCACCCGTTTCCGAAGACTGTCCCTGGGGCTGCTTCTTCTCTTTTTCAGAAAAAGCCTTTAAACCCTTAGAAGTGCGGCCAACCATTTTATAAGCCGCCACAATAATTCTTGCTAGCTGACGGGGTTTCTCGGCATCGGGAATTAACGCCAGAGCATTGGCCACCTGAAAGTTCACTGCATCCCCCTTGACATTCGCAAGGATAAGACCGCAAACTGTCTCAAACGAGCCGCTCAGGCGCATACCTAATTCAACCGCCGACTCCGGTCCGTGATCATCCTGAACACGTTTAAGGACCGCAGAAAGGATTGACACAGACGGGGTGCCATAGCACCTCGAGTAAACCGCTGCAAAAGTCTTACCCCATGTTTCACAGTCAGCAAGTTCAGGGGCTAAATCTTTCGGTAAACTAAGCGTAAGAATCCGGTGTTTTTCACCCGGAGTCGTATTAGGAAACACAGCCTCCAGCTGGTCGAATTTCTCGGCAAGCCAGTAAGGAAAATCATCCTTATCCTGGGGCTTCTTGCCCATAACGGAATTCACCAAGACAGGACTGATTTTCAAACCAGCCTGTTCTGCTCGAAGCTGCGCACCTGCGGATGCTGCGCCATGAACATTACGACCAATGTAATGAACAAGCGCCCTAATCACTCCAACCGCGACTTCATGAAGACGCCGCAGGTCAGCCACACTACAAGTAGTGCGATTAGGGTGAGGAGTAAATCCACCCAAAGCGGGCCAATTTGTGCCCGGAATGGACAATGGACCTAACCTCGGAGCCGTTAAAGAATGGGGTAGGGCGCCACCAAACCAAACTCCGTGCTGCCAAGCATCGATAGGTACTTCCAGTGCCCTGTACGTAGCATAAGCCGTCGGTACAGCCGAGGCAGTGTATGAATGGAAGACACCCGAATTAGCGTCCACTTCCGGAAATGTCACCCAGGAATAAAACAATTCATACGGGTACGCATGTTCCGCACTCACCACCAGAACCACAGCCAAGCCTTCCACAGGGACATTATATGCCCGCAAGTGGTCGCGAACCGCGACGCGGCTATGCTGCGGTATGTCCACGGCCATGGTAGCACAGGAAGAGAAAAAAGACAAAGAACACTTTGTAGCACAACTGGGTAGTAATTCAAAGAAACCGTTTTTAGAAGAATTCAAGCTTGAAAAGACCCATTTAAAAAATAGGTAGGTTTTTCCGACACCACCGTTTACCGGAAACGGGAATGAAGGTGTCAAGGATTGAATGATATACTACTCGAGTGTCATGATATAAGGCCAATCCACGTTGGGCGCCATGTAGCAGGGTTTCCGTTCTCCCACAGAACTGTGCATAGAGATCTAGAACCTCAGTGAGTTAGGATGATCCAAAACTCATCTCAGTGTCAGAAATCCCCTTACCTAGCTAGCTACAGTGTCTCATGGCTCATTATGGAATGATCCATGTCTTAGACAAACCAGAACATGAACTTTAGAATACCTCAGGAATCGTGGAACACATGAACACTCTTTCGTTATATAATCATTTCAAACCAAAACTGAGAGTCAAAGAACACACGTGCAAGTTTGAAATGTTTATTATTCAATGCAAGGTTCTCAAACGCAGTATCTTGTATAATACCAAAATGCAGATTATAAAAATCAGAGTTAGCAGCATAGTCACTAATCCATAGTAAGCAAAAGGTGATAGCATGTTACAATGCAAAATCTATAGAAATCTATATCACCTATATTTCGCGCACCCTATTTAGCATATTATTTTATATCTAAGAAGGTCTCATTCGGGCTTTAGCAGGGCGGACCCATACCTCTAAATGTCAGTAGTAGTAGATCACATCAACAGCTACCAGCTCTCTTCATGCGCAGCACCAAGCGTCTACGTTCATTCCGTGTAACTCTATCTTAAACCCGCGTAGAGCCCAAAATGTTGGCATCAACATTATTAGTGTTATGTCTAATGTGGTGCGAGGATCAGGCTTCCCAACAACCTTGTGTTAGGTTATTCTTAGAGTGTGCAGCTCTCAGTGTGCAGACAGTTGTACCAAGTGTACCAGGCAAAGCTGATAGCATAGTGATAACATATTATTCTCAAATAAATCACATCACCGCTTCTAGGTTGAAAGCGACAACAACAAATAGGTGTCGTGTGCAAAACTGAAGCCGAAGGAAAAACGGCTGTTTAAACATGTAATACACTCATGCTAACTTAACGCAATATATGTAACGAAGTATCCATATGACAGAGGTGTTGGTCAGGCGCGAGCGTGACTCCCGAGGACAGAGTCGCACAGAGAGAGAGGTCTTATGACCCGTGCATGAGAGAGCGGGGGCAGTCAGGTACAGCTGCGGGGGGGTTATGTCAGCTGAGGCGAAGGATGCTTCTTCAAGAGGAAATGGGGGGGTTTGCGTGGGTCAAGCAGGAGGGTTGCTTTTCAGAGCAGGGTCGCGCAGAGGGAGAGGGTTTTATGGTCTATGCATGTGAGAGGGGGGGATGTTCAAATACGCGCAGGAGGGAAGCCGGGGATTCCAATGAGCGGGCAAAAGGCCATGGTGCCTAAAATGGCTGTCATGTACATATGGGCACGGGCTTTTACTGGCGGAATGATGCGGTCAATATTTCACGGTATTCATGGTGCCTACAGGGAGGGGAATGGAAAAAGGCAAATGAACGCCGCTTATGTACATTAATTTTTCTAATTTCCACACTAAACCATTAATAGTTCATGCATAAAACATTTTTCCTCTTTAAAATATGCCTAATTTTTCTTTACTGAAAAACTTCTTATTCTCCTAAATCCAGACGTCCTTCGATATCTTCTCCCTTTCTCTTCTTACTGTGATGACTCTAGAAAAAAGAAAAACATGTTCAAAGCTCCTTCTTATTTCCCTCAAAATTCACAAAACCTCTTGACCATCAAACAGTTCTAAAATTCATAAATAATCACCTCCTAATATCTTTTTTCCAGTTTTTTTTAATTATACATACTTAGGGTTGAGGAGGGTGGGATAATGTTAACCTCCGTGTCTTTACTGGAATCTTGATTCTCTGTTCTTTTTATTTGGAGAATCGCCATTTAATTTCTAGACCGGAGGCTACTATTATGCATATTGAAAGCCCTTCAACACCTCATTTGCAACAATTTTGACCTGTCCAAAATAATGTTTAACAAATGTTCCTGCATTAGCCCAATCCGTTGCTTTCATAATTTCCTCCACCCTTCCTCCTGAATAATAAGCCTTGCTTGCCACAGCTCCTCTAATAAAATGTGCCTTAAATTCCTTAATATCAATACCCACGTCCTCCATTGTCCATTTCACCCATCTTGCAATAGTTGCATTACTCAATGCCTTAAAAGGTTTAACATAAGAAATCAAAACATGAGTCACACCATTACTCCTGTTTTCCTCCACTCTCTTTTCGGATTCTATCAAACACTCAACAACACATAACCTCTAACATTCCTCATATTTTGGGTAAAACACATAAGAAGACATAGTCTTGGTTCTTTTTGCAAATTTCGAAATGCACCCCATCTGGAACATAAAATCTACTACTCTACTCCAAAGCCTTCACGTCAGAAGCTCTCCAGCAAGAAATCAAACACAGCAAAGAACACAACTTCATTGTAAGGCTTTTCAAATCTAAGTATCTATTTGCAGGCCATGACACAAATAAATTTACCATCATAGTCACATCACATAGGACTTCATACCTAGCCATAGGAGGTTCAAAGTGGTTGTAAGGGCAAGACTCCTTTTAGAATTCGTACAGGAAAAAAAATTCAGTCAGACAAAAGATCATTTTGTTGGTCGTTTCTTTAAGGTATATTCACTCTATCCGTGAGAGTGAGTGAGAGACAGCTAACACGTGTTTTACCCCTTTACATGGCCATCCGGCCTGTGGCTTCCTCAGGGCGTTGTGATTGTAGATATATCGATAGTAACATCAGTTAAGGATCCTGTAATATCTTATCAAAGTCACAGGCGTGATTGCCGGTATCGTCGGGTCTGTCCGAAAATGAGGTCCTGTAGGAATTCTAAAAAGAGTCTTGCCCTTACAACCACTTTGAATTTGTCCACAAATTAGGTGGTTGGGGTTTCCCCCCTGTCAAGTGCAAGTATCAAAAACAAATTCTGCGCTCATTATACTGCCAGTAAGGGATCAGGACCTCTTAACCCCTTTTCTCACAGAACTAGCCCTAGGAGGTCTCCTTAATCTCATGCTCTTCAAAATTCTACACACTACGGCATTCCTACCCACTGACTTACCATCTACAAACACATGACCTACTGAAACAGCTGATCTGTAACAATTCAAAGTCCTGTAACTCAGTCCTTTCGCGAAAGTTTCTACAAAAAAATTCACAACTTTCACGACAGGAGCTTCCATGGGATCCATATTCCTTTCCATGCACCAACCGCTCCATATTCTCCATACTCCTTTGTATTGTCAGGTAGTCATGTAGTTCACCCAAGACCTGCGTGTTTTGGATAACCTAAACTGAGGGCTTGGTGTCCAAACCGACTCTGGACACCCCCCCACAGAATTTGTCAGCTGTTAGACCCGCTAGCTCTACAGTGCCACTACCACCCCCCTGTATTCTAGAGTGGTGTAGGTAGTTTCTTGCAAACACTGAACATGACAACTCTGATTCCTCCGGGATCGTGGAAAACCGTACAGTTTGTTTTGCTAACACACTTGTGCTTGCTTTCTCTGAAAAAATGCACAGGATGGCGATTAGGACGTTTCAAAAAGTATTTATTGGTCCAGCGACAGGCTTGTGTAAAACATATGTGCTGCAACAATCAGGAGACAGAAGCATATGAAAGAGATTGCTAGTACCAATATAGGAAAGAGTAGATATATTTATACCATAGTGCTAATAAGATGAACATAAGCAGTTCAGATAAAAACAGTATCACTTGCATGTTCCTAAAATGCGCGCCCCAAGAAATTTTCCTAAATGTACCTAGCCTATCTCTGTATGTATAGCATGGATATGGGCATATATTTGTATGTAGCCAAGAAATCCCTAGGGAGGCTCCAACCCTCTCACCTGATGGTTGAGAATGAAGGACCCTGTCTCTGCTTCAGGGATGACAGCCCGCAAGGGATGTCAGACCACTGGATGTCGAAATATTCAGCATGCAGGACCCCGTCTCTGCTTGGAAGGAATTCTCCTCTAATTTGTAGGGGGAGTGAGGGTCTTTTATACTAAAGTGGTCACTCTAAGGTTTTTTCTAGACTCAATATGTTTTTAAAACAATCATGGATGTTTTAAAAACAATCATAAATGTTTTGAAAATAATCACCAAGCAAGTGCGATCATGCACAGGTGGCTGTTGGCCAAGGATGAAAAAAGTGGCGACTCTTATACAGAATAATTCTGCTGTGCCAGAGGACATGTTTATTTACGTCAGGTACAGGGATAATGAAAGAGTACCAAGAGCCTGGCGTCGAAGCAAGAGGAAGCAGGAGCAAGCTACTAGGTAAAAGATCACCTGTTTAGAATCGTTATTGTCGTGTAGATGGGACAATGTATGTGAAGAATGGGGTACACATGACAGGGCTATCCTAAAAGACATGACAGTACCTTCTTCTAGTTACTGGTGCCCAAGATTCCTCGACCATTTCAATAGCTTTGCTCGAAAGTATTCTGAAACACCCAGATCTCCTGACACCTTCCAAACAAGAAGGTTCAACACCCTGTCCTGAACCAAAGGATGTTCTTCTCCATTGATTAATGGACCTGCTCTTGCCGTAATCAAGCCAATTCCATTATTGAAGGGAATCATACCCGAGATACCCAAAACGGTGTCACCACTACTACCTTAAAAATCAGTTGAAGAGTGCCTAAAAGGTATATGGTTCACAATCTTAGTTCAATAGTTGTTTGTAAACCAATCATTTTTGTTTAACCTGGTCAGGGATGAATTTGTGATTAAATGCACCACAGGAGAATTTCTTTGTGTATAAGTAAACAATTTTCATACAGGTTTCAATTGTAAAACAATGGGGCAATCTTTTCTTCAAAAAATATAATATATACAGAAATAAAAACAAGGGAATTGCATTTAGAATCAACCAAACATAATGTTCAAGGAATTACAATTTAACCTACAAAACAAATATGTAAACATCTATTCCACAAATTAACCAAGATAAACGATCTGACAAAACAGAAAACGGTTCCTTGAAATCAGTGAATATTAAAGGAAATAGACGTGCTGTCGACGTTTCGGTCTGTGTTGGCAGTGAGACCTACAGACCATCTTCAGGACATGAAGTTGATTGTAAACCCAAAACATACCCATCTAAGATTTCTTTTAAGGAGTAATGGGTTCAAAGGAGTACTACCTGGAACCTCTCCATCCTCACTTCCAACAAAACTCTCTGGAGCATTGCAAAGGGTGGAAAAGCATAAGCTCTCATTCCTTCCTATGTCTGCTGAAATGCATCCACTCCACGCGCATCCGGATCTCGTATCCAATTGTTATAAAGCTGAATCTGGCAAGTCAATCTGCTCGCAAACAGGTCAAACTCCAAAGGACCCCACTCTTCCTCTATCCTTCGGAAGCATCGCAGATTCAGCATTTTATCGCTGAAATCCTTGATGTTCCTTGAATTTCAGTCTGCCACAGTGTTCATTTCCCCTGGTAAATATTCTGCTTTCACCACAATCTTGTGTTCCATACAAAAATAGCAAAACTCTTTGGCAACTGACGAGATCTGCTCCCCCTAAACGATTGATATAAGCCACCGCCGAGATATTGTCCATCTTTATCATTAAATTATTTCCTTCCAGGACCCCTCTGAAACTCTTCACTGCGTAAAAGACTTGCTCTTAATTCCAAGCAGTTTATATGATTCCTCCTCTCTGCCACTGACCCTAAGACTGACCCTAGACCCTCTGTCTGAATCTCTTCCAAGTGGGCTTCCCATCCTTTCAAATTCGCATCCGTCTCTAAAACAAAGTCTGGAACACAGCCAAAAATCGCCCGTCCATTCCAGGCCTCCAAATTTTGAAACTACCAGTTCAATTCCTCTCCTGTTTCTGGATTCAGATGTACTCTGTCCCCATACTCTAAACCTTTCCTCAGGGCTTCCCCTTTCACTCTTTGCAAAGCATGATAATGCAAAGGACCAGGAAAAATTCCTTGAATTGAGGATGATAACAGGCCTACCCTATGATCTAAATCCCTCAAAGTTAGATGTTCTTTCTTCAAAACCTGACAAATCTCCTTCTTTATTTTCTTTATCTTTTTTTTGGAAGTTGTAACTGAACTTGCATTGTATCTATCTCGAATCCCCAAAATTCTAACTTCTTCTTCGGTACAAAATGTGACTTCTCCACATTTATTACAAATCTCAACCTTTCCAGAACAGTCTTTACTGTCAGCAAATCCTTCTTCAACTGTTCTATGTCTGGAAACATAATTAAGATGTCGTCCAGATAAACTATGAGTCTTATGCCCCTTTCTTTTTAATGTCCCATAACAGATCTCATTATCTTTGTGAAGCACCATAGAGTGGAAGACAAACCAAAAGGCAGGCACAAAAATGTATATAGTCTTCCCCTCCAGCAGAACTGCAGAAATCTCTAACTGTTCTTCTCCATTGTAATTGTAAAATATGCATCTTTCAGATCTAGTTGTACTAACCATTCCCCTTTTTGCAACATATCCCTTAGACAATGAATCCCTTCCATCTTGAAGTGTCTGTAAACTATATATTTGTTTAAATCTCTTAGATTGATAACTGCTCTCCAACCTTTGTCTTTTTTTCTGCAACAGAAACAAAGGGCTTATAAATCCTCTCGCACATTCCTTTACCTGAATAACTGCTCCTTTCTGAAGCATACTCTCTGATTCTGCATCTACAATCACCATCTTTTCCCTTGACAAACACAATTCCCTGTGTTCCTTTACCTGCTGAGGAACCTCTATGAAATCTATTTCTAGACCCCGAACAGTCCTGATGATCCAAGGATCTCATGTGATCTTTTCCCATTCCTTTACAAAACATTTCAAACATTCCTCTACCTTTCCTAGGGTAAAACCAGAAACAATCTCCGTACTCACCTTGTGATCCTTAGAAACAGCGCCTAGTTCTTCTGCCTCTTCTTGTACGCATACCTCTTCCTCTATTTGGGTAGGAACTAGCCGCTGACTAGTATCCTCTGCTGTAACCTTGGTACTGGTTATTGTACTTGGACCTTTGAATCCCTTGGCCAGTCAAAGGTCCTCATCTATTGGCCCTTCCAAAAACTCCAGTCCCAAATACATTCCTCATATTAACTTGGGATTTGTCTAAAGCTGTAAAGTTTGAAACATACTTCCCAATACTTTTCAAGAGACCTTCACTGAAAATTAAACCCTTCACGAAAGCACTAGGTTCCTTCTCAGACATGTCACCCAACTTGGGACTTATCTTCATCAGAATCACCTTCTTGCATTCTGCCATCAAGCCAGCATTGGCATTGACTAGTAATACAAAAGCCCTCGGGTCCCAACCTCTCAACAACTCTAAATCCACCTCACTCTTGTTTATGTGAGCCTCCTCAGTCCTATCGAATTTCCTTGCCAAAGGACCCAAGATATCCAAAACCTTATCTTGGAATTGTTTAGGGGAGCGTTCTAACCCTTTCCTAGGGTCTCTACCCATTTTAAATAAGAAACGTATCATCTTGGGGTCCAAGTTAGGAGTCATGTAAACTTTCTCCTCTATCACGGGTCTTTAGTATTCCGCTTTCAAAACCCTACCTACTTCCTTTTCTAATTGTCTCCTTATCCACTCTTTAATAAACTTGCTCACATGCTCCATGGGCCACCAATCGCCACTTCTTGGGTGTCTGATGTTAAAAGGAGAAAACATCACCTTACCCAAGTGATTCCTCAGGACTTCTTTTGTATCTGTCCCTATATGCTCCACATATTCATCATCAAAATCATTCTCCTGGGAAATATACAGAATGTACTCATCCTGACCCCTGCTTTCAATAGCAGAAGATCTCAATCCAAAGTCATCAAACTCATCATCCATTGTGTCACTAAGGAGACTATTTCCTTGCGTGCCGCTAAGGACACCTTTCCTCTATATGCCACTTAGGACACCTTTCTTATTCGTGGCTTTCAAAGCACCCTTATTATTTTTACTTAACTCTACTTCTTCAATGTGTTTTCTCTTTATCAACCTTTTACCTCCTCATCCTCAGATACTGAAAAGTATTTCGTATTCCTTACCAAATTCCCGTTCTTTCTTCTTTTTTTCAAACAAAATGTTGTCTAGAGTTTTCTTTACCTGAACTCTCATTTCTCTCTCAATCATTTTTTTAATCACCTCTACATTAAGGTTGTCACTAGTCCCACCTCCACTGGGACCCTGCTCTGCATCCATGCCTGTAAACCTCAAAAATAGCTAAATATCTAACCTCTAAGGGCCATATGTATGAAGATTCCGATTTGCGATTCGGAATCTGCGATTTTTACCGAATCGAAGAATCTGAATCGCAAATCGGAATGTATCAACATAATCGCAAATATTTAGCGATTCGGCTAAAATCGCTAAATATTTGCGAGAAAGACAATTGCGATTCCTTAAATGTGAAAAATCGCATTCTTGCGATACCTTAACGGGAAAAATCGCTAAATTGCGATTTTTTTTTAAATCAGCCAATCGCAATCTTGATGCAGTTTGATGACATTACCATCCAGGAAGTGACTGACTACCCATGCTGCAACAGTGTTGTTTGTGAGAGAGTGGGAGAGTGAGGACTGCTACTGAGGAGCCATGGCTGAGAGTGGGAACAAGGAATTGCCAGGAACCCAGCAGGAGCAGCAGGAAGGAGACACTTCTAGAAAGAGAAAGATGAAGTTCTCATAAGCTGAACTGGAAACACTCATTATTGAGATGGTGCCAAACCACGATTTGGTGTTTGGAAAGAACTCACTCAAGGTGCCTGAGACAAGGAAACAACGCATCTGGGCAGGCATACAGGCTAAAGTCAATGCCCTGGGAGTGACACGCAGGAGTGTGGAGGTACTGCGCAAGCGCTGGTGCGACCTGCGCCAGCGCTCAAAAGAAAAGTTGGCAGCCAGTTTGGAGCAGTCACAGATCACCGGTGGACGGACCTCCAATGTACCACAATCTACACCACTTGAGGAACTTGTAGAGGGAACACTGGCTCCAGAGAGTGTGGCGGGCGTGTCTGGGCTAGACAGCTCCGACCAACCAGCTTCCAGACCAGGTAAGATGCATGCCATCACACCCCAAACCCCCCACCCACCCCCCTGCAGCAACCTAGGGATTAGGGGAACCACATGTCACGCTAGACCAAGTACACAGGCAGCCACAGCAATGCATTGTGGGAGATGTTGTCACATGAAAAATAAATGTTGTGAGAAGCATCCACGTTAGGCAATTTTCCTATATGCAGGCCAGGAAAGGGGAATAAAAATAGTAATGCAAGGCTAAACTGTGAAATATTTTATTTTCACATTGCAAATTAGTAAAGTAAATTAATGTGTGCTGTTCTATCCACAGCCCCTGCAACTAAAAAGCCCACAGGCAGTGGAAGAGAGACAGAACCTCCAGACTCTGGAGACGCAGGGCAGGAGCAGGAAACAGATGGGGAGGACAGCCCTGTCATTCCACCAAAGAGACCCAGGAGGAAGATTGTAAGGCCATTGGCAGTCATGGAGGATGATGAAGAGGACACCAATAACAATGTGCAGTCTGATGCAATAGGTTCACAGCAGGAGTCAAGGCCATAACACAGCTAAGGTCCACAGGGCACAGGCAGGCGTAGACCTCGCACGGCCAGCAGCTCCGTTGATCAGCAGGAAGACTCGGTTTACACAGGGCTGGAATTGAACATGCTCCAGGTGCAGCGCCTACAAGCCAAACACATGAAGGCGTTACAGCGTGAGAGGAGGGCAGGGCTCAGGGGCATACAGGAAGAAATGACGGGTGCTGTGCAAGTGCTTCGTGAGGAGTTGCGTGCCGAACGCGCTGCTAGGCGCAGAGAGCTGGGCCGCATGGAACGGTACACGCGCGCAATCAACCGCCTGGCCTCAGCAACCAATATTCTGTCCAGGCGCACCATTGCAACACAGCGTGAGTTCTCTCACAGCATACAGGACATCGCCAATGTCGTTGTGCAGTCCACATCTGCTCTGGATGAACTGCGTGCCCTACGTACCACAGGCCCTGGAGTACTGACTCCAAGTGAGGAGGACTCCCAGTTAGTGCGGAGCTCCACCACCCCACCACCCACAGTAGAGAGGCGCCGTAGTGACAGGAGCAATAGGCCTGCTACATACCATTAGAATGTGCAGCCAAATGTCAATGATTAGCAGGGGCCACATTTGGACAACTACAGTGTTGACTTTGCAGACACTCCAGTTACATAGTTGCACTGTGAATTAAACATGTGCATTAGATTGGGAGTGTATGTACTTGCCTATAAGGATGTGTGACATTGTTGCTGTAGCTATTAAAATACAGTTGCACAGATTGAAGTTGTCATTGTGTCATTATCTCTCACCTAGAAGTAGTTGCGCGTAATCTCATTACGCCTCTGGCGCCCAGCTGCAGCACCAGCTACATCAGCTGCCATGCGTCCAGGTCCAGGCCCCTCCACGTCAGAGGATTCAGATTCGCTCAACTCCACTGGTGTGCCTTTCCTGGTAGCGATATTGTGCAGCATGGCACATGCTACAACAATTTTGCAGCAAGTTTCGAGGCTGTATTGGAGTGCTCCTCCACTTTTGTGTATGCACCGGAATCTACTCTTCAATATGCCAAAGGTTCTCTCAATGGTGCCTCTTGTTGAAATGTGTGCCCGGTTGTAGCGCCGCTCCCCAGCATTAGCAGGATTGAGGTAGGGTGTCATGATGAAATCCCGGACTGCATAAGCACTGTCACCTGTGGTTGGAAATGTAAACGGTTAGTCACTTGAATGGACATGCTAGTCAGTTGTAATGTGCCCTATGAATGTGAGCATTTACCTAGTAGGTATCCCTCGCCAAAATCACCTCTTGAGAGTCTACAGTATAGCCCACTGTGACGGAAGATAAGCGCGTCATGTGTGCTTCCCGGATACTTTGCCACTATGTCAGTGATGATGTTTTTGGCATCACACACCACCTGTATATTAAGTGAGTGGTAGAATTTCCGGTTCCTGAATACGTACTCATTGTTTGAGGGGGGGATATTGCAACATGTGTCCCATCTATGCATCCTATGACGTGGGGGAATTGGGCGATGTTGTAAAAGTCCTGCTTGGTCTGTGCTAGTTCCTGTGGGGTGCTGGGGAAGTGTATGTGGTGTTGCATCCTCTGTGTCATGGCATCGAGGAATGCATGGAGAAAGCGCGACAGGGCACTTTGTGACACCCCCCCTGCTGTGGCTATCACCCCCTGAAAACTATCTGAGGCCAGCATGTGTAGTGAACACAGGACCTGGATGTGTGTGGGTATGGCTTGTGTCCTGCGTGTGGGGTGTTCTAGATAGGGTCTGAGTTCTTCAATTAATTCTAGTATGCTCTCTTCCTCCAGTCTGTAGTGGGTGTAGATGTTCTCCTCAGTGCGCTGGTAGATGGTGGTGCGCGCACGGAATATCCTCTCCTGGCGTCTCCTCCTCTGCGCCACAGCTCTCACTCTTCGCCTCCTCGCTATCACGTAGAGCCCAGACATTGTGGAAAAGAGTGTGTTGCATTGTGGGCTTCCTTAAATACATTGCACCTGGTTACCACCTGCTCCCACTTGGTGGTAATTGCGATTTCTAGAAAAGCGAATTTCGTGTATTTGCAATTTGCAATTTTTTTGATACATACCATTGCGAATCCTTATTTGCGATTTCCCGATTTGCGAATATCGCAATATGGGATAATCGCAGATTTGGGAATCGCTATGGATTTCGCAAATTTCTGGCTCTCGCAAATTTTGGGAATCACTATATTAGCGATTCCTTAAATTGCGATCAATTTTGGCTTCATACATTTTAAATTGCTAATTTTTAGTCGCAAACGCTGTTATTACCGATTCGCAGCGTTTGCGACTGAAAATTAGCTTCATACATATGGCTCTAAAACTCTAAAAACAAAAACTCTTGTCTCCCTCACAACTACTTTCTACCGACACCAACCGGCATACTAAGAGAAAGACTAATGACCTGCCTTGACATTTCAACTGTCATTCCTGTAACCACAATGTCGTAAAGCGTATTAAAGACTATGCATGGTTCCCCAACTCAACATGGCTGCCATAATCTTGCAAGACTACTGCAGCCTAAAGGGTTCCTTTTTTGTTTGTGATTCATGCGTACATCTCCCCTTGGGAACCACGCTGATCAGACGCACGTGTTGCTATGAGCTCACAAAGCAAACTCAGGATATACCGCACGTGCGTGTCGACTCCGCTTGGGACGTGAGTGCAGATTTCCCTCAAGAGATTGGCAACACCAGCTCGCACCCAGACAACCGGCTTGAGTCTTAAACACGTAACAGCATTCCGTGTCGCGTTCAAGGGGTAACAAGATAACAGACAAGCGCCGTCTTACCGGTAAAGATTAAACATCAGGCTATATAATTTAATTAAAGTACAAATGCTAAGTCTCAAAATGAACACCCATTTTTTGAAAATTCAATATCCCATAAAATATACCTAACAAAATATAACACCTCTAGTGAAAATAACATGCTTCTTTAAATTAGAAGCTTGCTTAAACCCATTTAAATAAGCAATGCTACTATCATATCTAAAATATGGAACATTTTAACCAAATATATTCACATTCAGTAAAGAAAAAGTGCACTTATTTCTCCTCTGGAGCAGCATTTATAAGAGGAGGAATGTTATGTGCATGGACTACTTATGATTTATGTGTTCTGGCTCTAGGTTGTGTTGTATTGTTCTAAAGTTCTTTAAAGGTGCTGCAGGAGTGGCAATTAAATGATTTATGCATAATGGTAGCCTCCGGTCTTGAAATGAAATGTGAACTTACCAGTATGTGCTGGATGCAGTGTGCAGAGTGCTCTTTAAGATTCCGTGCTCTTCTCTTAAGTATGCTCTAGTAATTCCATCATAATGATCTTTGAATTAAGAAGTTGGATAGCTCAGTCCTTAAGCACCTGCTTCTGAGACCCATGTGCGAACGGCATTTCAGGCTTAAATAGCGATGGGTTTCCTCGATCATTCATGTTATGTTATGTTATAAAAATCTTTTATAGCGCACGGCTACTCCAAGGAGTGTCCCGGCGCTTTATTGTAAACCTGTAGTAGAAAACATAACAAAGCAAATAAAAAGAACCAGAGATCAAAAGAAAAGAGCGTATCTAAAGAGCAAAAAGCCAGGTTTTAAGGCCCTTCCTGAAAGCCAGCAGATTGGAGGTACTCTTCCCCTGTTAGTAAGGTGAATAGCACCCTGGTGGTGCATTATCATGCTGGGGTTCAAAGCCAAGATCCTGCCCCATCCTTGAGTGATAGCGAATCATATCTGATGATAAATAAAACAATTAGCAATATTTTACATTTCCTTTGGACCAAATGAAGAGTTAATCCTTCTTGTTTGCTTCTGTTGATAATGACATAGATGATTCTTGACTCAGGCGTATTACGACTAGATTTCTAAAATGTGTTAACAACATCTGTAGAAGAGCGATAGTGGCACTATAAAAACAGCATAAATAAATAAATGAATAGATTGAAAAATAAATCCCGTACAAATACCACTGCCTTGTTATGTTTTTGTAAGAGGTATTTGCCTGCACACTGCATAGGCGGACCCAACCACTCTTCTAGCTAATATCATTACAGCTGCTCCACTCCCATGCATCACTTTCAAATGGGCCAGTAAAAGACCACTGTGTCTTAATATGCATCTCTCTTCCACTCCCACTAGGCCTGCAGCCACATCTGCGTATTTGGGGGCCTCTAGCGGGTGCAGGACTTTCCCATTGTTTCGGATGCCTAAGGTTACCAAATAACTCCACGTAACAAAAAACACGATGCTCCAGCACTACAATTACCAAAATAGAATAAATGCACTGTTAAGTAGAAACCTAAAGCAGTAGAAGTATCCTTAGTGGCATGGAGTCATCTGGTGACCTTACTGATGCTGGCTATTACTTGCCTGATTTCTCTGTTCTCAAATTAGATAGCAATAGCTCTCCTCTATGAACCAAGATGAGTGGTCCCTCAATCTAACCTACCCTCCAGCAGGAAGAAGGCATCACTCCTCAGCAAAAGGACATCTGCATAGGCAACAGTGCTGCCAATGTAGGAGCATGGATATGTCATAATGCATTCAGATGATAGTCCTTATGACTTCTTGCTGTCAGAGGGATTAGGTACCCTTGCCCCCATCTATTTCATCAGATTCTTCAAGGGGTGAACAAATTAGAAAACTAAAGTTGGTCTATGATAATATGTAAGAACCTATTTAGCATGGTGACTGTTTGAAGGCCTGGTCTAGACCTTGAGATTTGACCAAAAGGTACATGTCTGAAACGGTTTGCCTTGCAAGGGTAAAAGTGCCTTAGACTAGTATCTCTTGAAGTGTCAGACATGGCATTCAATCCTTTACATATAAACACACTGAACACCTGAAAATGTCATACATTTGCAGAGTAAAAACTTGGCACCTATGTCGTAACTGGTTGTTGGGAGCGGGCAAAAGCTGTGTGGACTTTCTATCCCTGCTCCGTGAGTTGTTTTCCTTTGTCAACACGAGAAGCTATCTGCTTTCCTAGCAACATCTGCCTGAGGCTATGATGATCCCAAGGGAAGGCAAGGCATGTTGTGATATTATTTTTTTAAAATAAGCTATAGATATTAATGAGGAGTTGTTTTTATAGGGTCATTCTTCTGCCCAGCACAATTCTTTTTGCATCATCACCATTATCTTGCAGCAAAAACACTCTCGTAGTACCGTTACTCTTGACTCCTTTTCGCCCCAATTCTACGTCCGCAGTGTTGACCTACAGAAGTGTGTGTCACTCTGTGATTGGCCAAGCCATTGTATGTTTGTGATGTTATCAGTCTGTCCCAATTGCAGATACTTATTTGGCATAAGCAAGGATAGCTTGTTCGTCCTCTCTCAAATTTTCTGTAACTAAATCCTGGTTTCCTTGGTAACGGTGCAGGCCAGTCAAGACTGTGCAGTACAGGAGAAGGCAGCTTGAGGGCCACAAAAGCTAAAATCAGGCCTTGCTGGCATTGTGTTGCAATGCAGCATGGCTCGTCAGTGTTGTCCTTTCCAGGAAGACTAGCTTTCTCCTTATTGGTGTCTGATCGCAAGTGGCTCTCATGCATTTTCACGTTCAGAAAGATTCCATGTAGTAACTACTTTCGAAATTTTTGGAAGAAAGAAGTATTGCGTTGTTAATTTGGACACTGCCTAAGATCTTCACTCCTCAGTCACGCTTTCTTCCCGTTCTGGGTTGCTTTTGTTACTTTTTGCTACAAGGTATTAGTATATGCTCCATTTTTATGACATTTATCAAGTAAACAGCTTCAAGATGGCTGCACACAGAATGTTAAAGTGCTGTTGACTTGCATTGAGACACTTGTCTTTCTTTTGGTCGTTAAAAAGCCTTGGAATGTATCCATAAATGTTTCCTGAGGCAAGCATGTATTCCTGAATCACACTGCATGCCCCAGTGTGTAGTAATCATATAGCTCTTCAATCCCAGGCAGCACAGCACCCAGGATAATGTCCTGCATGGCTATACACTTATAAGTTCCCAAAGGTGAAACCTATTGGCTACGCCAGTGCTTGTTTCCCCTTGAAATGAAGATGACTCTGACCAGTTCTATTTAAGCCTGTCGTCCTTGCGTCCCACTCACCAGCAGTAACAACAAGCATTTACAATGCAATGGTCTCGTCTTTGTTAAAGTTAGCTATTGGCATTGCTCATGACATTATTTTTGTTTTTAAAACATATAAATAAATGGCATTGTCATTTACAATGCCAATAGCTTAATCTCTCGCAAATGCGAGACCTATTGCATTTACACCCACACACACACAGAGCGACATGCACCCACACACACACACAGACAGAGCCACACACAGAGCCCAACACACACACACACAGAGCCACACCCCCACACACAGAGCCACCCACACACACAGAGCCACACACACAGAGCCACATACACAGAGCCACACACACACAGAGCCACACACACACAGAGCCACACACACAGCGTCACACACACATACACACACACAGAGCCACACACACACACCATGTAGGCGCATCAACACGATAAATTATACATGCTGGGTGCACAGCAAGGCGCTTTGCCGCACCCTAAGGGGAGTTGCCTGCCCCCGGGAGATGGCACAGGTTGCATCCTGAGCTACTACTACCGCGCAGGGGGGAGGAGGCGGACAGAAACTTCCCAGACAGCCCAAGTCCACAAAGTGTTTCGCAGAGCCGGAGGAGCCTCTCCGCCGGGCTGGCTCCTCCTGGTGGGGCGAGGGAGGCGCCAGTGGGGCCAAGGGAGTGATGACCGGGCGGTGGGTCTGCGGTCGGGAGGCACTTCCTCCTCCTCCAATGGGGCCGAAGGCTGCGGCCTTTCTGGGGCTTCTTCCTCCCAAGACGGCTTCCGTTTAATCTCTTCTTCCCAAGTTGGCTTCTTCCCCTCCTCCTCCTCAAATGCCGGCGCTTGGGCGGCTCTTCAGCCCCGGGGAAGCGAACGGTGAAGGGTGAGTGTGAGTAGTCGCCGGCCCCGCCCGTTAGGTCCAGCACCTCGGTGTCCCCAAAGTCATCTTCCTGCCAGGGCCTTCTCTCTGCCGTGTCCTCGTCCTCCTCATCCTGTGGCTCCCAGTGCACAGGAGGCGGCGGTTGGGCCCGCTCTCCGGTGTCGAGGAAGCCCCCGCTGGAGGAAATGAACAGGGACTGAGTGGGGGGCTGCTCTTTCATGGACGAGGCGGCGGTTGGAGGGACTCTGAGGCCGGGCGGGTGACTGGAGCCTGCTTCTGCTGCCGGGGCTGTTGGGGAAGTGGTGCCGTGCCCAACCGGCTCACAGTGCGAAAAGGGAGGGAGAGAGACATTAGAGAGGAGGGAGAGCAATCATGCCCCAGTGCCTCAAACAAAACCACGGCGTCCGCAGCGCCTCCCCGCAGGCAGGGCCCGCCCCTCCGCTTGCTCCATTCCAGGGCCCGGGTGACCTTACTAGGGGAGACTTCAAGAAACAGGCTGAACAAACCTGGCTACTTCCCTATTCCCTCCTAGTAGTCTTCTACTTATTCGTCGTCGTTTCAGATAAGATTCACACAACAAAAGTCAGCCATATTGAGGCCAAGGGCTATGTTACTTACCTGCTGGGGAGTTAATCGTGGATGTAACTTGATAATGGATGAACACACCAGCATAAAGCTGTCAAATATTATCAAGAGGTCATTTAAACTTAAGGGAAGTTAAATGGGTGTAAACAGTGTTAACCATGAACGGAGCAAGCTCTCAACATGATGTTGTGTTTTAGCTGTTAGCCCCATCCTTTTCAGACTTGGGGGGCCTGTTTTTCTTTCTCCCCTCTGAGAGAAAGAAACGAAAATAACACGCCCCTCAATCCGAAAATAATGGGGCTTACAGTGAAAACACAACGTCAGAGAGACCTCTTCTCCAATGGCTGGCCGCCGTTTAGGAGGCCAGCCAATGGAGAAGAGGGGCGGGTTTAAGACCCACTACTAGAGACACAAGATCTCGCCAGCGAGACTGCGCATGCGCAGCCTATGCTAGCCGAGACCTAAAAAGGCTTGTTCTGCAACATTGGTCCAGCTACCGTCTTTAAGAGTTACTACACACAAAAATAGAATGTCTGCCTTACTCTACAGCTTTTTTTTCTTCCGTCACCCAAACAATTCTTTTGGAACAGCACTGGGCAAATACTCTCCAGTCTCCAGATTAATGATTCTGGGATTTTTGCTAAAGAAACAAATCTTTGTACTGCTGCACTTTTGAGCAATTTAATGTTTTTGCATTAGACCGATTTTGGAGCCTAGAATAGGATAGAGGGCAAGTTAATGAGTCATGAATCAACTTCTTGTACCAATAGAAAGAGGGATGTCAGTAAGACCTGGTGATGATAGACGTACACTGAACTTTGAATCAGTTACACACAAGGTGTTTTTGTTTCACAAATTGAAACATGCAAGAGTTGAATTAATTTATTTACAATGTATGGCATTGTTGTGACTTAACAGTTGAGGTGTTCAGAATCATCTTTTTTCACCCATTGTTTTGGCCTTCAACATTGATCTGCTCTCCTGAACGAATAGGTCGGTGTGCAAGCAAGTGTGCTAAGCAATATCATCTTAACCCTTTCGCTGGTATGCCTTTTCCCCCTAGAATGCAAAGCCCTTTTTTTGGCTATTTGGGGGAGTTTGCGCTTAGACCCCAATAACCTTTTTTCCACACAAGCTGTCCACACAAAATGTTCATCCTTTTTTTCCAACATCCAGGGGATTCCAAAGGTACCCAGGGTTTATGGATTCCCCCGGATGGGATTGAGAAAAAAAGCCAAAATTTAGCAACATTTTGAGTTTTAGGGAAAAATAGGAATGAAGTGCTCCGCAAAAAAAGTGCTTTTTTTCTCCTACAAATGGCATCAACAAAAGGTTTTCTGTGCTAAAGTCACTATCTTTCCAGCTTTCAGGAACATGCAGAGCGGAACAAAAAAAAAACAATGTTATGTACCTCAGTTTCGTCATTTTTCCAAAGAGGCAGCCCATTTCTCCTAATTTATGTGCTTTTAATCTACTTCCAGTTTGTGGTGGAAACCGCTGTGAAGCCTATGGGTGATCCCAAAAAGCTATAGATTTCTGAAAAGTATACACAGTTTTGAATTCAGTCTGCAGTTATTTCTGTAGCTCTCTCAAGGTTTCCCCAAAGAAGCTAACCATTAAAATAAAAAATACTGAAAATGAGTAGGAAAAAGGCAATTTTTGACACCGATGGCTGAGTTACAAAACAAATGTACAATGATGTCCGCTAGACCCTTCTGGATGTTAGGATATATATAGAAATTTAAAGAGTGTAAAGTGGGTATCAAGAAAACCTATGTATTTATGAAACAGACACCAGATACGGAGGTTAGGAGCCATGGTTATTTCTGCATCTCTAAATTTATGGGTACCTATGCTAGCATGTGATTTAGAGGGCATTTCTCAAAATGTCTTCTTTCTTACACAGTGGCTTACATTTGGAAGGCACAGATGAAGAGACATTCAATTGATAATAACAAATGTTATACTATCCTGTGTTCCCCCAAGATTCCATATTAAAATGCTACCTCACTTGTGTGGGTAGGCCCAGTGCCTGTGACAAGAAAGGGCCCAAGACGCAACTTAGACGTATCACATTTTCTACCAAAAATGACCCTTCTTATTTGCAATGTGGGTGGGTAGCTGTGGAGTTTGGGCCCTAGCTCAACCAGCACCTAGTGAAACCTATCATACCTTCACATTTTTTAAAACAAGGCACCAGGGAATCCAAGGTGGATTGATTTGTGTGGCTCTTACCCAAACGTCCTTGCAAACCTCAAACTTTCATAAACAAGAACAGGTTTTCCTCCTCTTTCTGTGATGGAAAGTTCTGGAATCTGTAGCAAGCCACACATTTCCTACTACCTAGCCTTCCCTTAAGTCTCCCAATAAAAGTGGTACTCTACTTGTGTGGGTAGATCAGTGCCTGCAACAGTAAAGGCCCAAAATGTAGAATGAACCCATCACATTTTTTCCACAAAAAATTAACCCGTTTTTTGCAGTGTAGCTGCCTGTGGATTTTAGGACCTAGTTCAGCCGTCACCTAATGAAGCCTAGCAAACCTACACATTTTTGAAAACTAGACTCCCGGGGGAATCCAGGGTTCGGTGACTTGTGTGGCTCACTCCAGGTTTTCTTACCCAGAAGCCCTTGCAAACCGCAAAACTTTGACTAAAAAGCATTTTTTTTCCCATTTCTGTGATGGAAAGTTCTGGAATCTGTGGAAAGCCACACATTTCTTATCACCTAGCATTCCCCTAAGTCTCCCTATAAAACTTGTACATCACTTGTGGGGGTAGGCCTAATGCCTGTGACAGTAAAGGGGCAAAAACATAATAAGAAGTCATCAATATTTCCTGTCACAAAAATGACCTGATTTGGCAATGGGAGTAGTTGTGTTTTTTAGGCCAGGGCTCAGCAGCCACCCTGGAAAAATTACAAAAAACCCAGATATTTCTGAAAACTAGACAACCAGTGGAGTGGTGTTCCTCCTGTGGATTCCACAATCTTCTGCGCTGTCCAAAACTCAAACTTTACCTAAAATTGTTATTTTTCCTTGCATTTCTGTGACGTAAACTTACGGTATCAACAGAAATCCACAAAAGTCTTACCAGCCAGCGTTTCCCCAATTGCTCAGAAAACAAGGATTTTCAATGCAATAGGTCTTGCATATTAAAGTTTGAGCTATTGGCATTGCTAAATAATGCAACACCAATAGCTCGAACTTTAATAATGCGAGGCCTATTGCATTGCAAATGCTTGTTTATATAGCATGAACTCGGCCCGAAGGTATTGGAGCGCAGTTAAATTACACAACAACAGGGGACATTCATTTGTGGTAGGCACGGGGGAGATTAAGTGATGTGCCCAGAATCACAGGAAGTTGAGACAACGCCAGGACTCGAACCTGGTTTCCCAGCTCCAAAGTCGGCAGCCCTAGCCGTTATGCCACAAGTAAGCCGCTACCAAAAAGAGCTCAGTGGTGTATGCGGTAGAGGCCTTCCATGTAACAGGATGGTCTCTCTGAACCGTCCACACCTTTGAGGCGGAGCAAGTCCGTGCTAACTGGCTGAGTACATATAAACACTATCCTGGGGTGGGGAAGGGTGGAAGGCACAAGGGTGCCAGGGGGCACCGAGCAATGAAAATTGGTATTACGAATCAGTGTTGCCCGAAAGGCGCTGGTGGGAGCGAGGGAGGGTGAGAGTCTGCGTCTGCCTCCGATGAATGGCAGGCAGGTTATTACACGTCTCAGCTGTGAGGCACCTGTCGGTCCTCTTTACTGCCGGGCACACAGCAGCCAGTGACTGACCACAAGAGGCCAGCTCGGGCGGGAAGAGATGCGGACAGCAACGCAGCTGGGCATCGCTCCAGCCCTGGCAACGCCTCAAACCCGACGACGGCTACTGGGGCACTTACCGCAGGGAACAACCAAGGAGCCGCCGATTCACAACCTCTCTAATCGGGACTTCCCCAAGCAGAGCCTTAGGTATTACCCAAAGGTCCACAAGGCTGAGTTTTAAACTAAGAGTGCACAACCGTGGCGATGCCTGGACTGGCAGAGCGACGAACATCATATATCAAATCCACATAGTGAACTTTCACCAGGAAGGTGCAACTTTGGTATGAAGTTACTCTTTGTATTTCAGAACAAGGTAGAATTTGGTTGCGCACAGACTTCCTGATTTTCTTCCAGTCATAGGAAGGATATCCTAATACTGTGCAAGGTGGGCTGGGGATCCGGGGGGGGAATGGGGGTGGGGGATAGAGGATTGAAGTGGAAAGGGCAGGATGATCTTAAACAAGTGCTCCAGCAACAGGAAGGAGGGGGCCGCTCAGCGAAGCTTTTATCAGCGCCGCGCGCCTCTCTGCAGACTCCCCCTGCATTCCAGAGAGGCGCGCAATGCGATCCGGTCTGCATTGGCATGCTGTAGAGAGAAGACCTGGCCCAACGTTATCCTATGGCGAAACGCTGTGCGCGGCCAGGTCTTGTCTCCCTTCGTCGGTCTCAGACTGCTGAGACGCCGACTATAGTTCTCGCTTCGAAAACGCGGTTTCAGCGCGTTCGTCGTAGGCGAGACCTAAAAATGCTTCCCCCTCTTGTGTGCCTGGGCCTAGAGCCTGTGACATGCACACATAAAACCACGGTCATTGGGAGTCCCTCAGGGCCACTCTCATTGATCCTGGCTTGATGTGTGCCTGTTGTGGACAGTAGGCTCAACCATTAATTACGTGCCGAAACTTATCGTCTGAAGCTTTGCTTATTAGTCGATCTATGCTAGAGGTGTTTAACCTTCAGGTTAATGCTCTTTGTAGCCTAAGGTCTGATATCAGGTGGTAAACAAAGGAAAAACAGGTTAACGTATTACTTCTGTTTTTTATAAGCTCAACATTAAGGATCAAATAGTCATACCGTTTTTAGTAGGTAGCCTACTATTTTTAGGGGGCGTGTTTGAAGGAAGGCAACATGAAGATTATTTATGTACTGGCACAAACCTGAAACAAGAAGCAATAGAAGGAAATATTGTCACTATGAGAATTTGTGTAGAGGAATAATAGTTGCAAGCACAGTACTGATCTTTTGTGAATGCTTACTGTAAGGGGTGAGCTTCTATGCAAGTGGTGAACACCAGGAAACTGAGAAAGATTGTTTAGACAGCTAATGAAAGTGCTGAGTCACTAATGCCTGTGAAGTAGTACTGTGGGTGTTAATTTGAAAAAATAGAGAGGTCTAGAAGGACATGGATGGGGAAACTTTGGTTCTGATGGACTGATATAGGAAAGGTTGTTAGGTGTTGGGGTGTCTCTGTGTATTTTGGGCACAATTTGAAAATGTTGTGAATTTCTGTCCCGTTTCTGGGTGCAGGCGGCTGAGAACTTTACAAAGAATAGGGATGACAGTGTCCCATGTAAAAATTCAGGTAAGGTTGAAGCTGATTAGAAATCAAATGTCTGACAGGGTTTAAGGGCAAATCTAAATCCTTTCAATACTTACATTGCTTTTCAGAAAATCTTGGATTATGTATGGGTGTTTGTTGAGATTCAGACTTTTTCAGACTTCTTCCTGAACTTTTATTCCTTTATGGTTTTGGCTAGGGAGGTGTCAACATCAAGACTTTCTTTAAGCTAGAGATGAAAGTGTTATGGGACTGAGTGGGAGAGAACATGGATGAGGCGTTGCTGGGGGAGAACAGACTAGGGAAAATAGAGACACTGATACTGGTATCAGTCCCACAGGCGCCTATTGCATTTTGACCCATTCTTCAGGTAGTCAAAGTTACAGTTCTTTGTAGGATTGAGGCTTTCATGTTTCCCTATTAGGCGTTCCAGCCCTTCGCGGACCCGCCCGCCAGTCTCCCGCCGCTCCACCGCTTTTTATCACCATTAGCGGGAGCCGCCGAGTGGAGACCGGCGAGGGGCAGGACCACATCACCCAGAAGCCCTACTGGGGTCCGCGTCACAGGGAAGCGCCAGGAGGCGCATAAAATCGGCGTCATCAACACTGTATGTGGGTTCCCTCTATTGCCTGTGCTGCCGTTTGCCGTGCTGTTGCCGCTCTCTGACATTGCCTACTGTGTCCCTTGCAGCCCTTCGCGGACCCGCCCGCCAGTCTCCCTCCGCTCCACCGCTTTTTATCACCATTAGCGGGAGCCGCCGAGTGGAGACCGGCGAGGGGCAGGACCACATCACCCAGAAGCCCTACTGGGGTCCGCGTCACAGGGAAGCGCCAGGAGGCGCATAAAATCGGCGTCATCACCACTGTATGTGGGTTCCCTCTATTGCCTGTGCTGCCGTTTGCCGTGCTGTTGCCGCTCTCTGACATTGCCTACTGTGTCCCTTGCAGCCCTTCGCGGACCCGCCCGCCAGTCTCCCTCCGCTCCACCACTTTTTATCACCATTAGCGGGAGCCGCCGAGTGGAGACCGGCGAGGGGCAGGACCACATCACCCAGAAGCCCTACTGGGGTCCGCGTCACAGGGAAGCGCCAGGAGGCGCATAAAATCGGCGTCATCACCACTGTATGTGGGTTCCCTCTATTGCCTGTGCTGCCGTTTGCCGTGCTGTTGCCGCTCTCTGACATTGCCTACTGTGTCCCTTGCAGCCCTTCGCGGACCCGCCCGCCAGTCTCCCTCCGCTCCACCACTTTTTATCACCATTAGCGGGAGCCGCCGAGTGGACACTAGTAACTTACTAGATAGTATAGTACTCATCGTGAGGAGTTACACGTTAGCTATAGTTGAAAGATTAAAAGGAGTGGAGTTAAGACTAGGGAAAATAGAGGCAGATCTGGCCACACATGGAAACTCTACCAGGACCTTAGAAAATAAAGGTCCAATAACAGCATCAATCCCTAGCCAAGCATCTACATCTGCGCATATTCGTTCATCAGACGTCGTTGTGGCAACATCTTCTACCACCACTCCTTGTAATAATTCGAAAATAGCTACACCAGCTGCGACCAAAAATCAGCCTACAAGCACATTATCTGCACCTAAACATCCCCCTAATTCCAAAACAAACCAGACAAAAATACCAACAACAAGATTAGCTACAACCACGAATCGTATTCCTGATATTCCTGTTAACAATAATCTAGTAAAGGAATTGGGTAACTCATCAAATGGGCTGCCAAGATTGGAGGTCGTGGAAGAAGCTAGACACACAAGAGGGGCCCAAGGCAGGAGACAACCCACTGAACTCCCGCCAGAAGCTGTACCTTATGTGGTGGTACTCACTGGGGTACCAGAACTGTCTGGAAATAAGCGGGAAGGTTTCTTCCAACTCAAGAACAAAATAATGCACTGGCTATCTTCACATAGACCAATAGCCAGTAACATTAATGGCAAAATAGTCCATGTCCGACGTTTGCCTTGGCTAGGTGGAAGACCAAAGGACATAGGGGGAGATGTGGTTGTGGTGAATTTCAGAGACAAAAATGCAGTCCAATACATACTGTCCTGGCCACACGGTAACGTGAATAACTGTATTACACCGCGCCCGCTGACTTATTTTTACCCAGGTCTATAGTATTCCCACACCAACCGGTAACTAGCAGTGCCCTCTTCGACAATCATTTTTCTAACATGGAGCTTGCTAGAAACTCTGTTCATATGTACCAACCAGCACCAGCCCCTGTCTTATCGGGGTGGAACACCATACCCCCCAGACACAATACAAGTGAATACAGAAGAATGGCTCACTTAATACCATTCACGCCATTGGAAATATCGAATAGGTTTGACGTATTCAGCGGTCTATAGGAATGTGACTGAAGTTTAATGAACAGGGAGGAAGATAGTGGTGGTGAAAACAATTATAATACTGATGGAGCCAAGGAGGAAGAAGGAAGTAGATCCCTGAGGGCCGAAAACATTGTTACTGCAACTGGCACTGGGGTTAATAGTAGGCCGTCTTCACCCACACTAGCTGGCAACTGTGGGTCAAATGAGGGGCCCTCTTTGACTACATTAGTTTCAAGGAATGTAGCTGGGGTGCGCGCAAAAATATGTGACCCTGACTGGAATAATTACATGAACACCTTTGATATCTGTATGTTGCAGGAGACATGGGCTACGGACCAGGTCCATAGAGTGGGATATAAAACATATCAAATAGAGGCTCTGCCTTCATTAAGAGGACGAGCCTCAGGAGGCCTACTAATATGGATCAGTGTATCTATTAATATTGGTATAAAAATCCTAAATACTGATTCCCTAGATATACTGGGTCTGGAAATAACTACAGAGGATCAAAGGGTGATCAACCTTATAAATGTGTATAACAGTCCTCATCCATCTCATAAGGTGTCGCCATGTATTGAAAAACTGGAGACTTTTATGGACTCCCTAGAGCCAGATGCTAGTGTAATCTTATGTGGGGACATGAATTGTAATTTTGAACCGATCGCGGGCATGGTCAATTTGTATGAAGATGAGGATGTGGCTAACAGGATACCTCTCCTGATTGATAATGGAACCGTCGCTGGGACCACATTAGCCCTTCAGATCACTAGGCTGCTTACAAGCCATGGTCTGAGGGCTTGTAATGGGCACATGCCATCGGATAGCCCGAAAGCACCCACTTTCAAGAGGCGAGATTACAAAAGCAACCTAGATTATGTTATCATTTCTTTTGACTTGTGGCCATATACAATTGATTTAAAAGTCAAGGAGAGATTTGATAGTGACCATTATCCCCTTGAAACTAGTTTTCTCAAAAGCTTACTAAAGGGGCCGGGAAACATAGAGGGAGGCGACAGACAAGTACAGTTACCAATACTAGATAACATCATAGTTAGCAATAATCGAAGGGCTGTCAAATGGGCATATATACTGGAAAGAGAGGACCTTCTATCTAATATTTACTGTACTTTTGCAAATACATTTGAACCGTATTGTCCACTCAGATGTGAATCTGGGGAATTTATCAAATTGCATAAATTCCTCTTTAGTCAATTGCTAGACCTTCTAACAAAAAGACCAAAAAAAGGGACTGGTATAGTAAATGCAAAACCAGTCGGGAAACCTTGGTACAACAAGGAATGCCAAAACTGCTTTGATTGAGGCAATCAAAAGAAAAAGTCCTGTAGAAATTAAAGACAAAAGGAAATCATATAACACAATATTGGTAAAAGCAAAATCCTCTTGGGACGAGGAATTATAGTCTAGCATGCTACAAGCAGCTAAAACCAAGGACCAGAGGCACTTCTGGGAACTAGTGGCTAAGGGGAACAAACGTGAGAAAGGCTCTAGAGAGGTTTTCTTAGACGAGGCCACGTGGGTAAAACATTTTACAATGTTGTACGCAGCTAAAATCACCGAGGTTACTTCTCTGGAAGAACCGGCTTCCATTCAGCCAGCGAATCCACACCCACTGGTAGTCTTTGACTTACACAAAACTGAGCTAGCAATTGCTTCAGTCAAACAAGGGAAGGCTCCTGGACTCGATAAAATCCCAGGCGACCTTTATTTGCATAACACTGATGTTTGGGCACCATATTTAAACCATCTATTCAATGCTATTGCGGCTGGTGACCAAATCCCAGACACTTGAGATGGTGCAGAAATTATCACTATTTTTAAAAAGGGGGATAGAGGCGATCCAGCTAATTATCGCCCCATTAGTCTTTTAGATATAACTCAAAAGATATACGCCAGGCATATACCAAATCGTATAAATACGTGGTTAGATGAAGAACTAGTTTTATCAAAATATCAGGCGGGGTTTAGGGAAAAAACTGGGACCATAGATCAGGTATTAAGGTTATGCTGCTTGTACTGGAAATATGTTATCATCCGCAAGGGCCACCTGTATGTGACCTTTGTAGATTTACGAGCAGCATTTGACCTAATACCTCGTGACTTACTTTGGAAGTCCTTGGAAAGGCAGGGACTCCCTGGGGAATTATTAAAACTGATGGGCCTGCACCAGGAGAACTATGCTAAGGTCAGGTGGGGTCCAAATGGGGAACTTACAGACCCAATCCCAATAAAAAGGGGAGTACGCCAGGGATGCGTACTGGCTCCCACACTTTTTTCCCTTTTTGTCAATGATATTGCGGCTTATATGGAGAATTGTGATAATGATTCGCCTCGATTGGGAGGGGAACGTGTACCGTCCCTCCTTTTCGCGGACGATACGATCCTCATCTCAAAAACTCCTCGGGCCTTCAGATATTATTAGACAGGTTCCAGCAATATTGTACTTTAAAAGGGTTAGAAATCAACATCAAAAAAACCAAATATATGGCACTAAACCCGCACAAAAGTTTAAAAAAAATCTAATGTTAAATGGTCATAAGCTTGACTATGAACAGAGCTTTACATACTTAGGGGTATTATTAGATTCGTCAATGGGATGGAGACCTCAGCTAGAAAAATCAAAAATAGTGTTCAAACAAAATTGTCTCCCAATACTAAAAAGATATAATAAATGTGTGAACAAGGCAGTTACCCCAGCAATAGAGATTTTCAGGTATAAGGTTCAATCAGCTGTTCTGTACGGGGCTGAACTATGGGGACCAGTATGCAGGAAGACCTTTGAAACACTGGAGAACAAGTTTATTAGGGGATTATAAAAAGTTCCCATTAACACTCCATTGGTACCATTATTTCTAGATCTAGACATCAAGCATACTGACCACCATGCAATGTTGATACCATTATTATTATGGGTTAGACTATGGACAACCCCCGAACTGACTGACTACAAAAATGGGTTGAAAGAAGTACTGGACCTAGATAGTGGTAACCAAATTTATTGGTTCAAGTACGTAAGAGCGTGGTTATCCAAACTAGGTCTAACCCACTTTTGGAGTGAGCCGGAGTCCTTAATTATGGCCTCCAAGAAAATTGTTAAATTGTCCTTTTGGTCCTATGTGAGCCACGATTCTGCGTACGTTAGAACGCATGGCCCTTTAACCGAAAAAATTTTAATGGTTAAAAATGTGGCTTGTTTTGAACCATTTCTTGATGAGGTTCAGCCGCCGTTGGCCAAAACCCTGTACCTAAAATATATATACGGAACACTGAGAACTAAGGCAACAGAGAAAAGCTGGGGGAAGACAAATGGTGATTACCGCACTTTATGTTCTAACAATATAAGGGAAGACGTTTTACATATATATTTTTTTGTCCTAGTTATGGCAAAGCAAGAAAAAAATGGATAGTGCCATTATGTCACATTATTGGCTCTAGATCCCATAAGGAAGCAGGTAGAATTTTAAAAACGGATACCAGCCAAGTAATCGTGTTTGGAATCAGTAGGTTTCTTCTGGCTGTAAATTTCATTAGACTGAAAATGTCTCTTCCTTTCTAAGCTGTACACCCCGTTGGTCTGTTCAAACCACGGATTATGTTTTTTTCTGCTTTATTTGTCTTGTTAATTTTAAATCTTATGCCTTGGCTGTTATAAATTCGATTTAATGATTTCTTAATTCTGTAATAATGTATTTTAAACTATTTATTCAACTTCGTGATAATTCTAAACCATAATAGATTGTCCTAAAATGATGACGCATAGTATTGATTACTGGTTCTTTGGTATTGTATAATGTATTTTTATTATTGTATTATTGTACATCTTTTATGTTGCAAAGCAACGAAATAAAGATTATTGAATTGAATTGAGTGTTTTGAAGCATTTGGAGCAGTTTACTTGGGGTATTCTGTATTTTTCAGTTTAATTTGTATTTTCTTTTCTGTAATTTAAAATTTTCAGTTTTTTGGTTTACCTCTTTTGATATTCAGTAAATTATGATCAGGCAAGAGTAGGTAACAATATCTCCAGTAACATCAGCCATAGTGAGGAAGACGAGGCAGTAACTGATAATCTCTAGAAAGGAGGAGGGGTCCAAAGGAGAATCCAAGGCTATATCAGTCTTCACGCAGTTTTGTGTAAGAGGGACACACTCAAAAAAACTCTGGACCTCTTGAGTTTTAAACAGTAAAGTGTTTTAGGGGGATAGTGAGTGTGTTTACAACAGTTCTTTGTATCATCAGGCTGAATCCTTACTCATATAGATTGAGTCAAAAGTCCATTTTTATGTAGAAAGCGGAAGGAATGACCTACAGGCTCCCGACTTCGAAACTTAGGGATTTCCCCTCACAAATTTATATTTTGAAAAACCGGATGATTGTTGGAAAACAGCACAATAATGATGAAGAACTGCAATGAGCAGACTGATATGTAAATAGCCTTGAAAAAGCCCTGGCGCGAATCGCCATAGGGGGCGAAACACGTGTCGGATGTTCATGTTTTTACTAGAATCAATAAAGATCCTTTTTTTGCATAAAAATGGACTTTTGAGTCAATCTATATGAGTAAGGATTCAGCCTGATGATACAAAGAACTGTTGTAAACACACTCACTATCCCCCTAAAGACTAACTGATAATCTCCTCTTTATTGACAAAAACCAGAGTAGGATATGGAAGAGTGGTGCCTTGTTTATCTGGTCAGATAAGTATATCGAATTGTTGGCAGTCGAAAGAGATACCAGTGGTGGAGGAGGTAGGGATTGGTTAGTGAAGATTGGGTGACTTTGGAGGCATAGCAGCTGCAAGTGCCCCCCCAGAAAGGCTCCAGTGTAGCTGAGCTAGTAACCCACTGTGTCCTACACCCACCCACAAGGCTGTGGATGTTGAATGCAATGAATGCAGCGGTCATGGCCATAGAGAATGCCCTGTTTATGAATTGGTCTCAACATCCTTAATCACCTGCTCTGACATATGAACTATAAGTTTGGTATCAATCCATTTGCCCCCATTCCTCTAAGAGGCCAAAAGTAGTAAATAAGAACTGTCACCTAACCTTTGCATGTATATTTTATTGCTTCTATTGCACTTGCTGATGGCCATATGGCAGAACCAGAAAAGGCAACTTCTATCCTCACCAAGTTTATTGGTGTAAGGACAATTGGATCCCCAGTATGAGGCTATGGAACTAGGGGTAGAGTACCCCTTGTGTAGAGAGACATTATCATCTGAGATGAAATGACGGAGCAGAAGCGGCTAGGTTTTACCAGTGAGCCCTTTCTCCAAAGCCTCTTCATTGTCATTACCCACATGTCTGCACATTGCTGCTCTAGCATGGCCCGAACCAAAGTTAACTCACTTGCTGACACATGCAGGTTCCTGAATGTGTGGATAAGAAGTGTTGCATGCGTGGATTACATGTAGATCTGAGCATGTGACTGCTAGAAAGGTGCGCCAGTAGTCCAGCTGTATTGCTGAATGAATATAGAAGCTTAGCAGTATAAATGTATGTGATGGAAATGAAATGAATATAGGCACTGAGTACATTAGCATAGCACAGAGGGTGCAGTGCGCAGTATGGAAACATCATCATGGGTTTTGGAGATGTATAAGCCAGTGATATGCGGACTCAGGCCACTTTAGAGGGGTGGCTACTCAGGCAAATTATCTTTTATAGAGGATAGTTGTGTGTTAATGCAGGTGCTGTTCATGTGTACTAGACGTGTGATGATGCTGGTGCACTGAGCGCAGTTAAATGGAGGTAGAAGTATTTATATTTGCAGCAATTAATAAACCGTAGTATAGCTTTGCTCTTCCCAGGGCTTTACTGTCAGTGTGTGACTCAAGACTATCTTATCTTTAGAACAATGGTGACCTAAATACATGCCCTTGTCGCGTAATGTGGATAGTAAGAAGGACCATATGCATAACTGATGCCAACTGGAAGCAAGAAATCCGCTATCCACAGATGGTATTTAGACGATAGGCAGGTGTGGAGGGGAGGTTGTTTAACGGATGCAACAAGGTAGAGGAAACATCAACAAGGAATGTGTCAGGGAATAATAGACATGCGGATCAACATATAGAGGAAACATGCAATTCACAAGTCGTTATGCAGGCTGTAACCAGGTGTAGAGTAAAATAGTTTAATGGAGGTATCCAGGTGGAGTAACCCAATAAGCAATTGGCAATTCACAAATCATGATACAGCTGTATCTAGGTACCGCTTGCATGGTACTGTTGTTAAAATAGGGATACATTTGTGCCTTGGTATTGAGAGGTAAATCACTGGGGCACAAAATGATAGGTTTTTAGGAAGGACTTTGGTGAAGAGAAGTGGCCTTGGAAGGAGAGACAATATACTGCGCATTCCCTTGCTTGCTCACTTACTCATCCACTCTCACCTACTGACTCACCCACTCTCATCCAGCAATCCTCTCATTCATCCACCCATGTGGTCAGTCATCAGCTTAATCACTCATGGATCCACTTTGACTGATCTGCACAAACACACCCATATAAGCAATTCTACATAGTTTTTAAAAATGCTTATTTTATCTTACTTATGCTGCTGCTTAGATTTCCAAGCCTTACTGATAGAAGTATCAATCTTTTTTAAAAATGCTAAAGGTATTCATCACAAATTAGAACACTATGGCAGTGATATTTACCCTAAACAGAATATTTGCTGTCTCCATCGTATATATATTTTCCCACAGTCTACTTTAATACTCTGCACAAGAATATCATGCAGCTGTTGTCACAGATCTTTTCTTTATGTATGGGAACCTTAGACAAAGACCTTCTAATTCAGTTTGCTCCAACAAGTGGCCCTTGAGCTTCTCGTAGTTGCCTCTAAGTAGCTCTCCTGTGTGCAGCCAACACTACTAATTTAGAAGCTTTTGCTGGTTGAATTCATTTATGTATAACAAAATTGAGAGTCTCTATTCGAGTGAAAAATGTGTGTATTTTCAGAACTCATAAGGTGATAGTTGGTGAAAAATTGCTGAATTTCCAAAATATGTTTAAAGCAGATATTTTAGTGATGAATCATGGTGTTTCAAGACTTATTTCTAACACTATAACCTTGGTGCCAAGGGCATTACGGCTAGGGATGTTGAGTATTACCCATGTAAACGCTTTCAGAATTGACAAAGCCTTTTGTATGTTATTGCTGATAACTCTGTTTGACGCTGTAAAGTGATCACTTTTAGTTATCTTGCATATGGTGGCCACTAATATAATCTTGTCTGATGTGGTTACTATTACAAAACAAATATTAGTAGCTTGGAATGATTTGCATTGAACATAAGTAGCTGTTTTTACACAAACATTTGAAGACCTGTTCCAATTGTTTCTGCCAATTCGAATATATGAGGTGGACTACATGTCATGTGTGATAAATAGCTAAGATATCTTTGTAAATCTTCATTTACTAAATCTTTCCAGACAAAGCAAGAACTTGATTCTATTATCCCCCCTGTACAAACTGACTTCGATTGGTACTTATCTAGCTCCAACCCACAAATCACACAGTTTATATATGTACTGAGGAAGAATATATTCTACTATATTTTCCAGTCTTGTCATGCGCTATTGCTGCTATTTTCTCCATTGCATTTAAGTGGCATATCTTTGTCAGTCATTATCTAATTTTCTCTCCATGGCTTTGGACCATCCTATATTAGGACGCGCTTTGCGTTTTATGCCCCCAGACGATCTTTGCGTTCAGCTACTCAAAGTCGGATGGTGATCCCTCGGTTCCGCAGGTCGCGGCTGGGGGGTCAGTCCCTTTCCGGTAAAGCAGCTACTGCATGGAATACCCTTCCCGTGGATCTTAATTATATCCAGGACTTCCGAATCTTTAAAAAACAACTCAAAACCTTCCTTTTTAATCAGTTGGCCCAAACATCTTTGTCCCACCCTGCCATGGTCTATCTACATGCCAGGACACTCTTGAGTATTTGTGCGCTATATACATTTTCTATAACATAACATAACATTTGGTGAGAGTCTGAACATTCCTTGACCTGCCCTGTGGTTAACCTGGCAGCTAAAAGTACGAATGTTATCAGCTTTCCCCAGATGTGACATCAATGGATAATCTCCCTCATATCTAGTATCTGAGCAGTAGACTCGGGGAACTGTGCGAAATAAAGACCAGTTATGCCAGAAGGAAGCGTCGGAATTTTAGTCTAAAAGCTTGTACTTGAGGATAAAACCACCAAACGTGGGCCAGAGCACTTCTGCATCTACCCCCTTTCTGATAGGGGTGGGCGGAATTTGCATAGTCGCGCTACGCAAAGTTCAGCGAAACAGTAAAAAATCTCAGCGAGCACGCAAAAGTTCAGCGAACACGCGGAATTGCTTGTTCCGCCCGTTTGCAATGCTTTTTTCCTGTTCGCGAATGCTGCTTGCATGCTTGGGGAGAAATATCTTGTGAACACACATTTTGAAAGCGCGAACAAGCAAAAAATTCCAAAAGCCGCAGATCGCGGAATTTTTAGCAATTCCGCGTTCTCCGCGGAACATGAAGTTACCCAAATTCCGCAAATTCTGCGAGAAGAATCGAATTTACCGCCCAGGCCTACTATCCGACAGCTGTCTCAACCTACCTGCATTGCCTTCAGGCAGAATGAAGTCATATACAATTGCATTATTATTTTATAACTGTTTTGTTTATATTTCACACGTATATTTCTCCAATAATACACAGAGTGTCTTCTGGAATTTGACAATTAACTTCTGTCTCTCATTTATCTCAACACTGGGGCTCTATAGATTTCTCATGAGCAAAGGCCCTTATATAAGTGCGAAACACCTTTCACCAGTGATGCCTTTTTAACCCCTTCGATGCTGGTGACAAAGCCAGCTCGTCATGGGCGTTACCTGCGCTGCGCGCATGACGAGCTGGCTTTGTCACGTAACGTGGGTTTTTTGAATTTTCTGCGCGCAGCGGGAAAACCCGCTAGCGCGCATGGGGTTAAAAGTGTCTCTTGAACCTTGCAGTAGATTCCTGTGACTCCCAGTCCAACGGTGAAGATGGGAAAAATTAAAGTATTCATCCTGTTCTAAGTAGAAAGAATGTCTACAGTTACTACAGTCCCTAAGTTGGCCTTTATTATAAAGGTATTCCATTACCAATGGACCATCCCTACAACAGCATTTAAACCTCATGTGCAGGATCCTAAGATAGAACTCTGGGTTCTCCAGCCTTGGGTCTTTTATAGATTCACATACTCAAATCTGAATAGCAGACCGTACATTGAATATGAATAAGGTTGGAAGCAGTTTAACCTTTACTGAAAAGGTAACGGAGAACTGCTTGACCCACTGATGTGTGAAATGCCTCATAGAGGTACCCCTGCGTAGAGGACAGCAATCACCACCATGCTTTTCATCAGTTGTTCTTTTTAATGTTAGCGGTTATTCCCAGCGTGATGACTGGGAATGATTGAAGCTTGTGAATCTTTGCAATATACAAATGGTGCTGAACTTGAGCTACAGGTAAGTAGCTAATTTCTTAAACACAATCCGAATCAGGGGCTAAGGGACAATTATCAAAATCCATTTGCCCGTAACACAGTACCCGTGGACTAAGAGTGTTGTGGTCTTAAGAGGAGGATGTGATAAATTGCAATATTTTTAGGACATGTTGTGAGAAAGGACTATTCGGTATTCCTGTTATATAAGAGTCCATGGGTTCTGCATGGGTATGGAGAACCATTCTAACACTGGTGGTTATATAGGTTGCACATATGTAATGTTCAAGTGGGAAAAGCCCAGTCCCCCTTGGCCCCCCATCGCCCACTATTTGATAAAGATTCTCTCTCTCCTGGCTCTAGTTTTCTTCCTTTTCCAGAGAAAGGATTCCAGTTTTTCCCTACAAGCCTGAATGTTAGAATGTTAGAGGGAAGCAGAGTGTTAGGATTCAAAAACAGTATCATGGGTCTGCAGCCCTTTCACAGCGATGTTAAGAATTGAGATTTCTATATCATCAGAAGACGTCGGGCATGGATAATATAGATGGCAGGGAAATGGAAGATTGTATTGAGCGGCATATCCTTCACTTCTGGCTTAGGGGTGGGACTTCAAGGGCCTACTGCTCCTTTCTTTGAACCTGGTAAGTCTTGAACTGGAGTAGGGTTGTGGATGGAGGTGGGTTTGCTGTATATTAACTGCCGCCTGTGTCCCTTTAATCGAAAACAACTGGCCCAAGAAGAGACTGTGTCTTCAAGCTGTAGCTCCTGGTGGACATGTTGGGCAAGAGATTAAGTTAATTGAGTATTTTTTGTCAGATATGGAATTTTCAGGTAGACATACTAGGGGGAAAGTGTACATCGAGAAAGGGCAGTCTCTAATGGGTTGGCCTCAACAGAAGGAGATGGGAAGCACTAGACCCCAGAGCAGATCCTCTTTAATGTTTGTCACTTTTGCAGAAATTAACAAATTGAATAATTTGTCCACGTTCTGTAAGGATAATGATTATTTTATTTCTTCTTTAAAACAATGTAACCCAGATTTTGTGGGTCCATTTGAGGAATGTAAAGGATTTAAACACAAGATTATTCTAAAAATCAATGCTTCTCCTTTCTGACATTAAGTGAGGGATGTTCCTTCAGCATATAAAAGCAGATTTAGAGAAATGTTCAATGAACTTGTTACTAAGCAGATTGTTGAGCCAGTTAAATCTTCTTCTTGAGTTTCTAATGTGGTAATATCAGTTGAAAAATATGGAGAGTTGAGGTTATGCAAAGATATATGTAGCTAAATTGAAGAAATTCAGGTTGACTCTCCCCAATTTGCATGAAACGGTCTCCTCCTCAGCAGAAACATCTGTTTTCTTTACATTAGATTTGGTCAGTGCGTATCATCAGGTTGTCTTAGATGATGAATCCAAGTATTGAATGACATTCATCACTCCTGAGGGGATGTTTCGTTATCCTAGAATGCCATTTGGTCTGATCAGTGCGGCTTCGGTTTTTCAGAGACTTATGAAAGAGACTTTCAAGGGGCACCTGGAGCAGTTGCATTTCACGACGACATGCTAGTCTTTGTGGAAGTATCAGGAAATATGATCAAAATGTATTCAGGATATTGATGCAGTACAGGAGAAGTGACTTATTCTGAAGGTATCCAATAATTCATTTAGGAAACAAGAAGTAGAGTTCTAGGACATTCTATTTCTAGTTTTGGGATTAAATTTAAAACTTGTCATATCGAGCATATCGTCAAAGTTCCATATCTTACGGCAAAAGACCAACTTGTGGCATTTTTGGGCCCAACTGACTTTCGCTCAAAGTTCATCTAACATTATGCTAATAAAGTAGGGTCATTACAATGTCAGTGGAGTGGTGTGGCTCACTGGTTAGAGGCGGCAGACCCGGAAGCAGATGACGGCCCGGGACCAGGGTTCAATCCCCGACGCGGCAGGGTCGTGCACCAGGGTCAGCGGACTCGATAATTCTCGTCTCGGTGCCTACTCTAACCAGGGATCACACTCTGCAACTCTAGGCATTAGCTTGCCTCATCTCCACAACAGCCCCCCACAAACGCTGGGGATGCCTGGTTTCACCTTGGAGATACCCAGGAGGGAACATCTCACAGGGAAAGCCAGGACGGGTTCCCCAGCAGTCTATAGCGCCAGGACGCCTCCGGGTAGCAGTGCGCTTTACAAGACACACACATTTACATTTACATCTCAACAACAACAAAAAATAAAACTTTTCGGGGGCAAAGACCAAGATGATATTTTAGAATTGTTAAATAAAGAAATAGTCAACACTCTGTACCTAAAACGTATTATGAAGGGAAGAAATGCATAGTTGCTGTTGATGTTATGTTACAAAAGATGACACGAATGAGTGGATTTGTCCTATGGTTGGATGATTCTACGTGATTGGGAAGCACATTGTGTTGGTGAGGGGGAACTTCTGGCTTATGTTTGGGGTTCAGAACATTATAGGATGTTTTTGTGGGTGCCAAAGTTTGTGATAAGGAGAGATCATAAGCCACTAGTTAATATGTTGTAATCAGATAGCTATATGACAATGACATTGAGATTCACAAGGCTTTCCTCTAAATTTCAGGCATTTCAATATCCTATTGTGCATGAGACTGCATGAGACGGCAACAAAAAAATGGACGTGCTGATTGCATGTCTAAATTGCCTTCTGATAATGAAGATTTTCGTGAGTGGAAGGAACCTGAATGTGAGGTGGCTTTTACTTTTGCTCATGGTAGCAAAATCGAAGACAGTGTTGATCGAGTTAAAGCCATTGCAGGGGAGATGAGATTTTAGGAGATCACCTAGGTTTTTTGTTTATTAAACCTTTATTTTTCCGTTTTTTAAGAAACAAGTGAACTGCAGATATCGGCGCACAAGACATGCAGTACATCAGGTAAATGCCGGGCAGATACATTATTAGCAGAGCATCCAACATCTGATTTGCTAGAACCCAACCAGAGTGCATCCACCCATCACATTCGGCAGTGTCACAATACACTAGACCTCTATGCAGTTTCCCCTTCCCTCACTGTGTGTGTGTCTCCCTCACCGTCCACGCTGTCGCTGTCCGTGGAGGCCATAGCAGACCCGGGGTCTAGTAGCGTGTCAAAGAGATCCCTCCAGACTGCGAGATTGTTGTTTACCTTGTCATCTTGCCTACTAAGCTTCATGTTGGTCAATATCATATTGTGCATGAGACGGCAACAAAATAATGGACATGCTGATTGCATGTCTAAATTACCTTCTGATAATGAAGATCTTCGTGAGTGGAAGGAACCTGAATGTGAGGTGGCTTTTACTTTTGCTCATGGTAGCAAAATCGAAGACAGTGTTGATTGAGTAAAAGCCATTGCAGGGGAGATGTGATTTCAGGAGATCACCTAGGTTTTTTGTTTATTAAACCTTTATTTTTTAGTTTTTTAAGAAACAAGTGAACGGCAGATATCGGAGCACAGTACATCAGGTAAATGTCGGGCAGATACATTAATAGCAGAGCATCCAAAATCTGATTTGCTAGAACCGAACCAGAGTGCATCCACCCCTCACATTCGGCAGTGTCACAATACACTAGACCTCTATGCAGTTTCCCCTTCCCTCACTGTGTGTGTGTCACCCTCACTGTCCACGCTGTTGCTGTCCGTTTAGGCCATAGTAGACCCGGGGTCTAGTAGCGTGTCAAAGAGATCCCTCCAGATTGCGGGATTGTTGTTTACCTTGTCATCTCGCCTACTAAGTTTCATGTTGGTCTCCTCCGCTAAGGCCCATTCTTGTATGTGTTTGCACCAACATTCAAAGTCAGGTGATCTCTGACCCATCCAAGTGATGGCTATCCTGCATCAGGCCTAAACCAGTGCTGTTTGTAAGAATTTATATGCCACCTTCTTGGCCCTTGGTCATTTGACATTGACCAATAGTCCGCACTGCACGGTCAGTTCAAGGGGTAGGCGCATCGTCCTCTTTAAGTCGGCAACCACACGGGTCCAAAAGCGCTGGACCTCATGGCATAGCCATGCTAAATATAAAAGCCTGCACCACTGTTACAGCATTGAGGACAGCTGTCTAATTTAGAGGAGGACATTCGATGCAGTTCTGAGGGGGCCGGGGGGGATAGGTCCTGTGCTGGAAATTATAGTGAATCTGCTTGAAGCGGGCATTGCAAGAGACCGTGTGCATAAGGCTATTAACGGGGATCCAATACGCATCCTCCAGAGGAGTGCCCAGATCAACGTTCCATGATATCCGTGACCGCAGAGGTGGCCACACCTGTCCATTCTCATGACCTTATATAGGAGTGTGATCAAGTGGTGGCCAGAACTGCAGGTTAACAGTATGCCTAGAGTTTGTTTAGGTGTAGGGGGGTGGGTTTGGGGTCAGAGGGCCAGGTCACCCATGCTGTGTCCGCTAAGCCAGCTTGGTGTATGAAGTGACCAGGCCCAAGTGTAAATGTAAGACAGTCCTCTTCGAAGGATATGAATGTCTGTCCGAGGTACAAGTCCCCCGCTCACACCCGCCCTCATGTCACGCTTGGAAGGACATATTGACTATCATTTGTCGTATGAATTTTATTATCCTGATCGGTAGTTCTCTGTGGAACAGGGCCCTTTTCAGCACCAACTGGGCGAAGCACTGCCACAGTGCGGACGTATGTCTAAGTACGTGTGGAGCGTCTTGTGGGGAGAAATACACCTGCCATCAGGAGTTCGGGTAGGCATCCATCTGGAACCTTGCCCGCCAACAGTCTTTCTCCCAATTCTCACCTGAGTCCAGCCATCTGGCGGCAAACTGTAGATGAGCGGCATAGTAGTATAGGTTGAGTTGCGGGACCTTCAGCCCACATACAGACGTGTCCCTGTTGACAGGGCCACTCTTCTATGTTTCCCTGTCCACAGGAGGAATATGAGAATCGAATCCAACTGCCTAAAAACCTTGGCTGGAATGAGGCAAAGGGAGTTCTGTAGCATGTACATATATCTTGGAAAGAACACCACGGCCCATCAGTGAGAGGTGTAATGTGTTCCAGAAGAAGACCGAGGATTTTATCCCCTCCACAACCCTGTCAAAATTGAGGGTGAGCTGCAGTCTTCTAGTATTTTCCACCTTAAACCCTAAATATCTGAAATGGGATATCACCCATCGCAAGCCTAGTTCGGGCAATTGGTCCAGTGAAATCCTGACAATCGAGGCAAGCAGGAACAACAGAGACTTGACATGATTGAGCCCAAGACCGGAAAGATTCCCGAAGTCTTCTAATAACCACAGCAACACCTGAATGGCATCGCGGGGAAGACAAATAGAACAGTGCTTCGTCCATATAGAGCGAAATGATGTGGCGGGTATCTCCGGAACATAGGCTCCAATCTTCTCATTTGCAGTGCAACCAAATCGCTAATGACTATAGCAAGTGCAAACAGGAGTGGCGAAAGAGAGCAGCCCTGTCGCGTCCCACGTTCTAATGTCCATGCTTCCGAGCTGTCGCCCCACGCACACTCATACTCATGGTTCAGTGTAGAGCAGGCATATATATATATGCCAAATCGGGCCAGAAGCCCATGGTGCGCAGCACCTCCAGCAGGTAGCCCCAGTCTACTGTATCAAAAGCCTTATCCAAATCAATGGCGACCAGCGACATTTCTGCGTCCCAGTGTTGGGTTTCATGAAGAATATGGGATAGACACCTCAGATTCATCCCAGTGTATGAAACCGCACTGGTCTTCATGCACCAAGTGTGGCATATGTGCAGTCAACCGAGTGGCTAGCAATTTACTGAGGACTTTCATATCTTGAGGGGTTTGTATTCGGCCAGGTCAGCCTTGTGCTCTCCTGGTTTCAGGAGCATACATATTTCCCCCTCCCTCATGGTTGGTGGTAAAACACCTTTGTCATATGCCTCCACATACACCTCCAGTAGGTTTTATGTCAGTGTACCAGGAAAACATCTGATAAAATTAGGTGGGAAGCCATCCCTTCCCCCCACCCCCGGGGGCCTTTGACCGCGGGAGTGCACATATAGCTGTCCTGAGTCTTGGGTTTCTTTTGATGAAGAACTAAGACTGGGAACGTCCAGTCCCTCAAAGAAGGGGGTAAATGGCTGTGCATCAGTGTTTAGGTCCGCAGTGTATACTCACTGCATATGTTGCTGAAATACCTGTACTATGTCTGCTCTGGACGTGTTGCCCATCAGCGAAAAGTGTGTCAGTAATAAAGGGGCATGCTCTTGGCGAAGGATTCAGGCTAAGAGCTTGCCTGAATCATCTCCCTCCTGCTGCAGCCTCTGACGGTACTGCTTCAGGGTATATTTGTCTGATCTGTCCCAGATGTCTTCAATATGTTGCGGTGCTGCTGCCTGAACTGTAGCCAGTTTGGCTTCCTCTAGGAGGAGTTTTGCCTTTATCTGTTGGCGCACTCCACGTGTGAGAGCCAGGCATGTATCCCTTGGGACCTTTTTGAGGGCGTCCCACTCCGTGGACCTGCAGGCAGTGGAGCCCCAGTTGGATTCCAGATAGCCCGAGGAGGTTACCAAGTTTGAGTCTCTAAAAGTGGTTGAGCAGTATATACCCAATAAAGCAAAAAGAGCAGATGATGGACAGAATGCTGAGCAAATAAAAACATTCACCCCCAGTCACACATCTGGGTTTAATCCATTGTTTTTTTGCTCACCACGCCATCCCAGTTTGGACCCAGCAATATGCAAACCAGTCTTGACCCTGCTCCCCATGGGAACAGTCCAGCCTGAACTGCCAGGCCATGTCCTCTCTTATCCTGGGACCGGTTTTGGGGTATCACTCCTCGCCAGCCAGGCTAGCTTGAATCCAGTGGCACAGTGCGCATGTGACCCATGTCTGGGCTGTTCCCATGGAGAACAGGGTCAAGACTGATTTGCATATAGCTGGGTCCAAACTGGAATGGCATGGTTAGCAAAAACAACAATGAATTTTGGCCCATATCTCTGACCTGGGGGTGAATTACAGTGTTCAGGATTCCGTCCATCATCTATTTGTGTTGCTAGAACTAATAAGGCCAGCAGAAGGTTGTGTTTCTAATGAATCTGTGGGTTGATGAGACGAATTGGGAATGGTGTGGTACTTGGACATAATAAGGTGATTCCTCCTTTTAGCCTGAGAGCTTTACTTGTGAATTTTCTCACAACTGGCATATTATGATTTGTGGCACTAGAAGATGTCTATGTGCATAGTATTGCTGACCTGGCTTGGATGACATGTTTGAGAAATTGGTAAAAGTAAGGAACACCTTAGCAGATTTGTCACTAGAAGAGTGTAACTTGCAAGCGGAGTCTGGTCTTATTGAGTTGCCTGATGGATCAGATGTTGACACTTAGGAACAGTTTTCTGTTCTTCCAAGACAAGAAGCATATGGAATAGTGATAGTAAATTCCTATTTGAAGTGACCCGAAGCGAGGATGGTTGGCAAAGTTTCTTAAAAAGTGTGGTGCAGTACATAAAAGAAAATGTCAGTGTTCCAGCTAGAGGCCAATGGCCAAATGGAAAGATTTAACAGTTTATTTAAAGAATCAATTCATCTAGAGGTGATGGGCGGAATGGACTACAGGAAAATGCTACCAGCCACATTGCTTTCTCAAAGAACAACAACCAATTCAGTGATGGGGGGTGTCCTCATTTGAACAAAAGGGCTCTGTAACCCAGAGACATCTGCACAATAAATGCAACGCATCCTGACTTTGATTTTTCAATAATAAGATCCAGAAGAAATGGAAAGCAATACAGATGAAAAAAAACATACGCAAACCCCTGCCAAACACCCCTCCACCCCCCTGGTCGCACTAATGGCCTCCCACATAAAACCTAGCTGTGCCCTTGCACCACCACCACACGTTCCAATAAACAAAGAAGAAAAATACTACAGCTTGCACCAGCAGGATAAAATTAAACTGGATGAAGGGGCCCGCTGCATCATCCGGCTCCGGTAACAAGCCCCGGTAGTCTGCCCACCGCTTCCAAACCTTACAGTGTTTCTGTGGGCAGCCTCTTGCGGGGAAAATAGGGAGTTCCAAGCCCATACAGAAGTCCAGTCCCTTCTTCCAGACTGACACCGAGGGTGGCACCAATGCCTTCCACGCCCTAGCAATGTCTCTCTTCGCCAGAGTAAACCCCAGCAGCATAAGATGCAGTTTATAAATATTACCCCCAATCCCCTCCATGACATGCATTAGAACCAATTTCAGCGAATGGGGGTCCCTGCCCAACACCTCAGACAGGCAGGTCAGCACCCCCCTCCAGAACTGTGATGAGGAGAGACAATGCCAAACCGTGTGTATCAGGGTCCCTTCCTCCCGCTCACAAATATGACATATAGGGGAGGCCACCAGCCCAGCCCTCCATAATAGACCCTATGAAGATATTAGAACTGGACAAGGCGCAGGCGGGTCGCTATGGCCGCCCCCCTCGGGGAGGCCAGGGACTCCGTCCAGTCTTCCTCATCCAATGAGCCAATATCACCCTCCCAGGCCCTTCTAAGCTTCTGCAGTGTAGGGGAGCTATGAGTTACTAGGGACTGGTAGATCTTAGCAATGTTATGATTCTGAAGGTCCCCCAAAAATACCTTCGCTTCTTTTGGGCTAAACTCCGCCAGGGACTCCAATCCCTCCATACTTGGGGAGGTTGCGTGTTGAAACTGGAGATATTTGTAGAATTGGGTTCTCGGCTTTTGAAAATCTTTGTACAAATATTCAAAGGACTTCAGGATCGGCCCCCTCATGACATCCCCCAGGGTAGAGATACCAATATTGTCCCAACCACAAAACCCTGCCAGAGTAGCTAATTGTGGCAGGCTGCCATTATTCCTTAGAGGGGTCTCTCATGTCGGCTTATTCCACCACCCCATTCTCCGCAGAGCCTGTCACCAAATTTGGAAAAGCACTTGAGTCGTGGACAAGAGGGATCTACGTACCGGTGCTGAGTGCAGAATCATGTATAAGGAGAGGTCACCCATTAGATGCCGTTCCACAGCGTTAGCAGGGTCATCTATACCCCCATATCACCACTCATTCAAGACCAATAAATGTGAGGCAATGTAATATGACAGTATATCAGAGGTCGCCAACACCTCACAGTACGTTGAGAGAAAGCATGTCCATAGGTCGATTCTCACCGCTCCCCCGCCCATAGAAATTGACCCAACGCTGCATTGACCTGCCTAAACCATCGAGGGGGAATCGGACATGGGTTATTCTGCAATTGATACAGTAAAGGGGGAAGAGAGACCATCTTAAAAATGGCCGACTGACTATAGATAGACAGCGGCATATGGGCCCATGTCTTAAGATCCTCCCGGCGTGTTCCCAAACCGGAACCAGATTCCTTTCCCATGCCACAGTGAGTGAGTCCGATAAAAACACCCCAAGATACTTCAACCTGCCGGTAACAACCCGAACTGACGAGGCCCAGGCACCCAGTCCCGATGCATTCCTAAGTGGCCACAAGGTAGACTTACTGGGATTCATGTAAAGACCCGAAGACTCCCCAAAAATCTGCATAATCCGAAGCAGCCGCGGCCCCGTCCGGTCAATGTTGGTGAGAAAGTATAAAACATCGTCGGCTTATAGCGCTATATGGTCCGACAATCCGTACGCCCATTCGAAGCCAGAAACCTGCGCGTCCATACGGACCCAGGCGGCTAAAGGCTCCATCGCCAGGGCAAACAAATATGGAGACAGCGGACAGCCCTGCCAGGTGCCCCGTCAAAGAGAAACGGTGGAGGAAGTAGAGCCTGCAACACGTACCAATGCAGTAAGATCAGTGTATAGTAGGGACAGGTAGGACGGACAGCACGGTCCAAGATTCAATCTGCGTAGCAGCTCGAAGAGATAGATCCAGCTAAGGGAATCAAATGCCGTGTCCATATCAGCCAACAAGAGCGCCGCCATTACCCCTAGCCCACCGATAGCCGCAACAGCAACATGTGCCCGGCGAATATTATGTCAGGTCGCCCGCTGGGGCATAAACCCAGCTTGATCTGGGTGTATCAAAGTAGAAATGTGGGACCGCAAACAGTTGGCCAATTCCTTGGCCAAAATTTTAGCTTCTACATTTAGAAGCGAATCAGGACGATAGGAAGCATGCTGGTCTGGGGGTCTGCCAGGTTTATGAAACACTACAACCTCCGCATGTCGCCAATCCCGAGGAAGACACCCACGCTTACGGGACTCCTCCACCACTCTACGGTAATGGGGTCCAAGATGTAAAAAAAATGTCTTAAAACATTCACAGGGGAACCCATTTGACCCTGGGGCCTTTCCCGAATTAAGGTCTCCTAGGGCTGCACCCAATTCCTCCTCCGTGAGCGGGAGATCCAGCTCTGCACTCGCCTCATCAGACAGGGCCCGAGGCGGGAGGTCATCCAAAAACCGGCATACCTCGTCTTCGTGAAGACATTCTCTGTGGGCATATAGTTCCTCAAAATAGGTAGAGAAGCTCTCAGCAATATCCCAGGAGTCTGTGAGGGGCCTACCATCTAGGCCCACTATACCAGGAATGGAACATCCCCTGACACAACCGATGTAGCATCTTGCTAGATTTATTCCCCCATTGGTAGACCCTACTGCGCGTTGCCAACCAGGTAAGGTGGGATTCATCCATAAGAAGAGCAGCATAGTTCTGATGCGCCAGCAACAACTGCTGCTGTGCATGGTGACCGCCAACCTCTACTACGAAGGTCAAGATCCGCAATAGTAGTCTCCGCTTGTAACAGAGCCTCCTTCCCCGTCCTGCGGGCTGCAGCGCAAAAGGCTATATCTATGCCCCGCAACGTGGGCTTCAGCGCTTCCCACAGAGATTCAGCCCCAGAAACCAACCCCACATTGAGCGTCAATTATTGACCAAGCGCAGTCTCCAGACACTCCCTGTGTTCTGGAGGTTCCACGTCGAGAGGCGCCAGCAGACGGACTGTCTCGCCCAACCCATCTGAATCGTTAGAGTAATCGGTGAATGATCAGAGAGCCCCCTTGGAAGGATCTCCGCCTGCAACACCCTGCCAGCTTTCACGTGAGGAACAAACAAATAATGGAGTCGAGAGAAAGAGTTGTGAACCGCAGAGAGATACATGAATCCCTGAGTGTTTCCCTGCATTCGGCGCCAAGGGTCCACCCAATCGAGCCCAGTCACCAACGAAGAAAGCTTCGTAGCCTGGCGTGCAGTCACACTCTCCCCGGGCCTTCAATGGTCCCAGGATACATCCAGTACATCATTCCAATTGCCCCCAATCACGGACAGGCCCTCTGGCATATCTGCCCACAGTGTCATAAGGCGCTCCAACAGGCCCCATGAGAGCGGAGAAGGTGCATAGACACAGCCCAATACTACTGGTTCCTCTCTGATCATGCTCTGCAGGCACAGGTATCGCCCCTGGGTGTCCGACCAAATCTTGATATGTGTGTAGTGGACCCGGCGGTGAACCAAAATCGGCACCCCCGGTACCCACGTGCAAACCCCGAGTGGAACACCTGAGCATAAACGTAGCGCTGGAGGCAGGGTGCCTTCGAACCCATAAGATGTGTTTCCTGTAGCATGAGTATATCAGCACGAGCCCTCATAGCCTAGAAATTTCTTTTTTATGGATCGCTTAGTGGGTTTCTGCTTTTGTTGCAGATATCATTTTGTTACTTACAGTTCATCATGTACAATCCTAATGTAGTACAGTGAGCTATGAACTGTCATCAAATACCTATAAGTATAGTTTTTTCCAGCAGTGTTTCATTATACAAATGTAGGTAAACATTTTTTCTTTGTTTAGAAATACTTTTGTATTAGTGAACCTTACTCAAAACACTATACAGTGTTTTAAATCCTGAGTCACTGATTCTCTAAGGCAAGCAGTTATAAATAAGATGCCTACCAGTATGGGTGACATTGGACTCCTATATCCTGTAGTCCTCCTTACTTTATGTAACATTTAGTATACAGTGATTTAGAGACGTTGCCACTCCATCTGCTACACAAATGCGCATTGCCTTTTTGTGTTTTAGTTTGTAAGTTTTTCTGGCTTTTGCATTTTGTAGCTATTGCTGTAACAGAAATGTGGTGTTAATGAGCATGTAAAGGCAGGCTAAGGCTGTGAAAATGTGTGTGTATATGTGTATATATGTGTGTATATATGTGTATATATATATATATATATATATATATATATATATATATATATATATATATATATATATATATATATATATATATATATATATATATATATATATATATATATATAATATACTTGTGAGCAAGGGTACCAGGTACCCGAAACGCCTCAAGTTCGAGTTTCGTGCAAACAATAAAAACAACTTGCCTCTCATCGCTTGTTCCGTGTCTCTGTTCGCCAGTAAGCCCGGAAGTGCCGTGACTTTGGAGCATTTGATACATATAGAGATCTTTAATTACAGAGTAATTACTGAACTTAAAATCCTCAATAGATCTGTGATGTCGCAAACACGCCGTAGAGATTTCAGGAATAATCAATACCATCTCTTGATTAAGAAACTCCAAAGCAACTCTGATGTGATTATCAATAAGTCAGATAAAGGCGGGAACACAGTCCTGTTGTCAAGAGTGGATTACCTGGTGGAGTCTGAACGACACCTATCTGCCCCATCATGCTACAGGAAATTATCAAAATTTGAAATGCGAAAAGCAGAGGATGAAACCCGTAAAAGAATCCATCAGTGGGGGAGAAGTGGATTGATAACTAAAGAGGAAGTTAACTTTCTTAATGTGGAACATCCGATTACCCCGGTCCGCTATTTTTTACCAAAAATCCATAAAAAGATCACTCCGGTTCCTGGGCGTCCGATCATATCTGCTCAGGGCAGTATGAATGAAAAGTTATCTAAATATGTAGATTTTTTTATGCAGCCACATGTGACCAATTTGCCATCGTATCTAAAGGACACTACAGACTTATTAAACAAAATCAGCACTGTGACTTGGTGTTCGGACTATCTGCTATTTGTAATGAATATTGGATCCCTTTCACTAGCGTCAATCACTGTCAGTGAATTAATGCCACCAAACATTTTCTTGAAAATCGTGATTTAACTATGAGAAACCATAACGATATGCTATTGGAGATTATTGAAATGTGCCTTACTACCAACTTTTTCCAGTTCCAAAATGAGATCTACCAACAGGTTCGTGGGGTGGCAATGGGTTCATGCTTCTCCCCCAGCTATTCATGTTTACATGTAGACTGGTGGAAGAAGCATGTCCTCAGAACCGCTCACCACCGTTGGTGGAGCCATATAGTACATTACTGGCAATACATTGACAATGTGTGTCTCATTTGGAAAGGGTCAAGGGAAGAAGCCTCTGATTTTATTAACGCCATCAATGTAAATGATTTGAATTTGAGATTTACTGCCTCAATTGAAATGTCCACTGTTGAATTTTTGGATGTACTTTTATATGTTGAGGAGGGTTCCCTACAGACCATGCTATATAGGAAATCGACTGCGGGGAATTCAATTCCTCACGCCCATAGTTTTCATCCCAGGCGCTTAACCCTTTCGATGCTGATGACGAGCTCAGCTCGTCATCACCCACGGGTGTCATGTGCTGATGACGAGCTCAGCTCGTCATGCAAACAGCAAAATGGTAAATCCCAGCACAGGAGGGGGAAAACGCCTAGCAGCCAAGAGGTTAATTAATAGCATTCCGTATGGAGTGTTTATCTGCATCAGGCGTATTTGTAGCTCTGATGCAGTTTCTAAAAGGTGTTAGATGGAGGCATTTGAAAGATTTCTCAACAGGGGCTATGATAAAAATATACTTAACATAGCTTTAAACAAAGCCAATGACAAGCAGAAGGAGATGTTACTTCAGCCTAAGTCTGGTCAAACAATTGATATGGCTGATCCTAACAACAAGGTACACCCTATTTGGCTGATTACAACTTTATGCACTCAGGAGCAGGCTATTCGTAGAATTATCTATTCAGAATGGCCAATCATTCAAATTAACAACATCTTAGGTCCCATTCTGCCGAGCCTGCCAGCCATTATGTTCAGACGGGCACCCTCTATGAGGGATGCCCTGGTGAAATCAATGCCAGAGGTGAAACCTAAAAATACCTGGCTCATGAAATCTGGCTTTTTTAAGTGCAGTTCGTGCCGGGCGTGCACATTTGCTAAAAACAGCACTCATTATAAAACAGCCTTCAGTGAGACTCAAATTGCTATTCAGGAACATCTAACTTGCCATTCCGAATATGCACTATATAAGTTGAAGTGCACTTGTAACCTCGAATATATTGGCAGCACCAAGCTCCTGGTGCATAAACGCATCCTTCAACATGTCAGGGCCATTGTCAATTCTGACCACAATTACCCTGTGGCCAGACACTTCAAGTCTGTTCATGATAATAAACGTAAAGACTTGGAGTACACTGTTTTGGGATCTGTTCCTAAACCCGGACGGGGGTGGGTAATCGAGACAAGCTTTTAAGACAGAAAGAAACACACTTCATTTTAGCTCTTGATACTAGAGTCCCAAATGGCCTTAACATTAACAAGGATATTCATAATTTTCTGTAGTACCCTACTGTCTACTAGTATTAGTCTTGTACATTGATCCAATATTGTGTTTGATGGGTTTTTCAATTTTTTTTGTGTGTTTATATATCTTTCACATATCTCTTCATGAGCTCTATTTTATGATACCGGCACATATGCACTTTAAGATTGCTTAGGCTTAAGTAATCAAGGAGGTTTTTCCCTTGCTGCTAATGTGATGATTTGCTCTTTGCATAGTTTATCCTTTTTGCACAGCACTTTTTGCACTTTTCAGGCATTTGGCAATTTTTGGTCTTTTATTATTAACCATGTGTTTATGTGTATACAGGACAGGCTTTTAATATTTATTCAGATTTTTTAGCACTATTTCCACTAAATTATAAAGACATCATACTGTTTCTCTATGAGTTATACATGAATTCTCACGTATTTGAACTTGTATTCGTATATATGTGTGTCTAATAGGGATAGGAATGTTTGCATATAAAGGACATGTTAAAACTCTGCCTTGTGCACTGATCATATGGTTATGAGCCACTAGGGCTTTCTCTAATTGCAGTTTGAAATGACGAGGCTGCTGCTATGAGTTTTTTGAGGCACTTGTCATTATTGACTCTTTGATGATCTGCCTTAGGGTCTATATTGGAAACTATGACTGTGATAAATATCAATTTGCACTATTCACTTATTCTGATATACTAAACTACATCCGTCTTATTTTTGATGATATGATGCAGTTCAAGTTGCTGTTGTGATTTATGCCGCAAATGGCTTTCAACAGCAATTAGCTTTTTAATTGACAAATTAGACTCTGGGAACATCATTTGTTTGCACTAAGTATTTATGTATTTATTAAATCAAATAGCGGCAGTATGTACTTCTTTCATATATATTGTATTATATTGTAGCATGTGATGTACTTTCATTACTGCATTTATGTGACCTGCTAAGTATAGCCAAAGTCTGTTGTTTTTGTTTATTCGCACAACATTCAATTAGCCGATCTTCTATGGCTGATGGTGCACTTAGTTCACTTTAAATATGTCATACTTACTGAGACGCATCATGTGATCAAGCTCCCTAGTGGAGTGAAACGCGTCATAGAGAACACTGGTTCGTCTATTTGTGTGCCGAAAATAAAGATTTCCTACTGTGAAGAGTCCGTGATTTAAGAGGGAGAAATATCAAGAGGTCCGTGCCTGTGTGGTTCCGCCTGTGCATCTGGGTGGTCAGGACGATATATATATATATATAAACACACTCCTGGTTTGCGTTCCCAACGCGTTTCGAGATCAGCCGATCTCTTGATCGGCTAATTTCGAAACGCGTTGGGTTGTTTTTTCTTGCCAAATAAAATCTGAAGCACCGTTTACTACATTGGGGCTCCGACTCTGGTTTTTTTCATCAACGAGGAACGCAAACCAGGAGTGTGTTTATATTTAGGGGCTGGCGAACCCCGTCGGGAGCCCGCCGTTCCAAGAGGCAGAAGCACGCCATCTCGGCGTGTGTTTAAATATATATATATATATATAAATTACCTACTGGCGGTCGCCAGTAGGTATATATAGTTAGGATTTTTTTCCTATGGGATTTCTGAAAATTCTATGTCGAATAACTTTGGTGTTTGTGGACGGAATTGGCTGAAATTTTCAGGAAAATGGCACATTTTGTTTCTGACCAGCCCATGAAAATTAGGGGGGGTTTCGTCAAGGGGGGGGCCGAGAAAAAAGGGGGATCCCAAAACGCGTTTTTCCCATTCATTTTTCCATAGGGCGGTTGGACTCACTTTTAGCTCGAACGGCTGAATGGATTTACACGAAACTTGGCAAAATTGTAGGGACTGGTAGCCCGATGTGCCTTTGTTAGGTCTCAAGATATGTGCTCCAGTGGATTTTGAGAAATTAACGTTCAAAAAAATATATATATCTGTGACAGCGTCCCGGTTAGCGCCCCGGTTCACGTACCTGACGCGTAACGGAACTTCGCGAGGAGAAGCGGATTGGCTCCCCGGTGACTGTGAACATTCTAAACAGTTCGGAGCGGCCGCCATCTTGTGTCTTGGTAGGATCGAGACACAAGAGGTGGCAAAAACAAAGGGGGAAATGAGCATAAGGGGGCAGAGTACATCCTCCCTGACCCCCTAGGATTGATGAGGGGGCTTTAAAAGGGCCCCGCGGGGCAAAAAAAATTAATTTATTATCGTTTTTTTTTGCGGGGGGAGCGCCCGGTACGCGCACCGGGAAGCGGTCCGGGGAGCGTAATATAGGGAAAAAAGAATGAAAGAATGTTCAAATATTGTATGTTTATTGATTGTTCTTTTTGTTGTATTTTTTTAAAAAAAATGTTATTTAAGTACCAACATGTAGGTACCAATGCAGAGTCTAAAAATAAATATACACCGTTTCCTTTGTAGATATCTTGCATGTTGTTTCAGAAGTTATTGTGGTATATGAAATTCATAGCATAGTCTGTGAGCATAGTCTGTGAGGAAAGCAGAAAGAACATGGAGGCAGGAGATGATAAAGAGATGTTAAATACACATTGGAGATAATATAGTGGGAGAAAGGAAGTAACTATGAGCAAACTTACTATGTAACACAAAAAAGTTGCACAGTATATTTTAAGTCTCAGTTTATATTTTATCTTTTTGGGTACTATTTCATAATTTTCATATTAAAAAGAATAATGTCTCACACAATTTTAACTTTTAAAATTTAAATTTATTGTTCTGATTTTTCAAAATCTAAGAGAATTTTTAACATTAAATCATCAGGAATGTCCTCCTTTTCATTCCAAGAATCACATTCTTCAGCACATTTTAATAATTCTTGGTCTACTGATTCATCCATAAAGTCTAGTTCTTCTTTTTCTTAGTTTGGAATGCTTTCAATCTTAATTTCAAATGAAATTGTATTTTCTTTTTGCTGTGCTTCCATTTTCTTGCTGTAAATTGCATAAAAATTAAATATATCAGTGGAGATAGGGCACTGTTGGGTTTAAGTTCAGACAGGTACTTGTGAGTTTTTAACAGTGAAGTAATCTTTGGGCAGTGCATGGTTTCATGCAGGAAGTAGAACTATTAAAAAGTGCCTGTGATGAAGCCTAAGTAAATTCATTATTATACCACAGAAGCCTAACTCAATCAATAATTTAAATAATTAAGTCTTTCTCAATGACTAACTCTTATAGAGGGACAGTATGTAACTATCTGAAAACGTTTTACTAAATTAATTTAAAGTGCATAACATAGTTCTCCTTTCAAATTTTTTAAATTATATCTTACCTTTGAAAAAGAAGTTAACGTTGACAGTGAAAATGCTCTTGAAATGTACTTCAGGAAGTAGTAGTCAAAATGGCTGTGTTTCTCTCTCTTTCTTTATATATATTCAGGTACATAACCAATCAAATGTCTTGAAATAATAGTAGAAAATGAAAGTAACATTTTAATTGGTTGTCAATTCTAACACTTCATATGTGTTTTTGTCATGTAATTTACCTCAGGATATTTAGTCAGGCCTACAGCATAATTTTCTCAATGGAATTCCATCAAATTTGGGTAAATGATAGGGACTGCTATGTAGTAGGGCCTATTCTATATTTGATGAAAGTGTCTCCAGTGGTTTTTCTGTAAATTACTTTCCCACCTTTTTTTAGCGAGCGCTCACTGGTGCGCGTCCCGGTACGCGTACCGGCAGCGTTACGGGAGTCCTCCATTTTGTGTATCGGTAGAATTGAGACACAAAATGGAGGGGAAACAATGTTCGGAATGGGTAGAAGGGGGCACGGTAGACACTTTCTGACCCTCTAGGTTTTCTGAGGGGGGCTTAGGACGCTCATATAGGCAAAAAAAATTGCGGGGGGAGCGCCCGGTACGCGCACCGGTAAGCGAACCGGGGAGCGTACTTTGGTGAAAAATAGTGAAAAAAGTTACAAAAAGAAAAACTTTTTGAATGAGGTAGGGTAGCTCTGAAAAGAGCTATTGGGTTCTGTGGCTAATTTAGGTACCTACAAGTAGGTTCCAATGCACAGTTTTAAATTTAGGAGGAATATTCTATTCCCCTCATCGGAGAAGTGCACACCATGTCTTGCATGTTGTAACGCAAGTTATTGTTGTATATTAGACCCATTCTAAAGTCTCTCATGTAAGCAGAAACAGATTTATTCACATGTTTCCGTGCTTTCTCAAATTGTGGAAAAAATTGGTAGGACCACTTCCATTTCTGTCTTTGGCATAAATTGGAATATACCAAGGCAGTTTGGGGAAAAAGTGTCATCAATTGATGAAAGGTGTCCTTTAAAGCATTTCCAGACCAACCCTAGTCATAGTCCCAAAATCATTTCCACCACAGTGCACTATTAAGAGGTCAGGGTTTGGCAGATGCATAAAAAAATTATATTAAAAACATATAAAATATATTTTTCATTTAAAAGAATAATACATTTTACAGATTTTTATATTTGCTATAAAAAAACATTGAAATTCACTGAAAAAACCATAGGTTATAGACCATATATAGTTAGGGATTAGCATTTACAAAACCTTATTTTACTCACACAAAACCATTGAAATTCGCATATATAGTTAGTTGCACTAACTATATATCGCGCACCCGCAATCCACTGCTGATGATGTCACATATTACATCATTCATGACATGGTCAGTGACATCACTGATGACATCACTGATGACATCTCAAATGACATCACTGATGACATCACTGATGACATCTAAAATGACATCACTGATGACATCACTGATGACATCTCATTTGATATTACTGATCACATCACTGATGATATCATTTATGTGATAATACAATGAACCTCTTCAGACTCTAATATAACCTTAGATACAATCAGTGTACACAGACAATCACAGACTGTCACTCATCCATAGAGTTACTCATACACCTAGTCAGTCATGCAAAGAATCAATCACACCTCCATTTCCTCAACTATACAGTTATACACACCTTACTTATTTAAACATATACTAACACATATTTACTATCTTACACAATCACTGATACAAGTTTTCAATGATCCATGCAGCCACTAACACATTCACTAGCTCTTATACACAGTAATTTATATATGTCAACTCTCACATGTACTGTGTTTTACAATGTACTTACTTTGAAATGTAGCACTGAGATAAACATTCACTCACCAATACACTCATTAACACAGTCAACCACCCATACAGCTGTTTCCACATGCAGTTTTGAACCCATACATCTAGTGAATTAACTGTTTACACATCTATGCACAGTCACACACCTCCCAGACACCCACACACACACACTCACTCTCCCATACAAATACTTGGGCAACCAATGAATAACCCATATAGTTACTCATATAGCTACTGATCAACATATGCAGCACTTTACAGAACAACAGATATAATGATGCACAAATTAAGACAGTTTAGTCACTAACCCATGCACTCAGTGAGACACATTTAATCACTCTCTCATACAGTCAGTCATGCACCTACTAAATCCTTCATCCAGACACTTATACATCCACTCATTCTTCAATATGTAAGACATATTTTAACTTTACAGAAACATACAGTCACTGGATGATGTCATCAGTGATGTCATCAGTGATGTCACTGACCATGTCATGAATGATGTAATATGTGACATCATCAGCAGTGGATTGCGGGTGCGCGATATATAGTTAGTGCAACTAACTATATATGCGAATTTCAATGGTTTTGTGTGAGTAAAATAAGGTTTTGTAAATGCTAATCCCTAACTATATATGGTCTATAACCTTTGGTTTTTTCAGTGAATATATATATATATATATCTCCAGTCCTGTGGTCAAAAGTCTTTCAGAAAGCAGGCACCGACTCCATGGAATTCATAATCAAAGGTATTTATGAACAAGAAAGACGACCAGCCGCGTTTCGGCAGACAAGTCCGCCTTGCTCACTACATATATATATATATATCTCTATCTAAAACTGTAGCAGTCATTTATTTTCAATATGTCCTTGATGCAGGATTGTCCTTGTACGACTGCACTTGTTGCACAAATAGAAAGATTGACGTAGAAGTGCGTGTGCAAAAGATAGGGACGGGATAAAGTCTTATGAAATTTTTCTGATAAGGAGTTGTTTTTATTTCAAAAAAACACATTGGGTAGGATAGAGATGATAAAGTAAGGAGTTCAAAACTATTTTAATGAAAATGTGCCCAATGGCAGAGATAGCGTGTGCTGAGTTGTAGTCGTACTAATTAAATATGCTGCTGTATTTTACTATGGAACATCAAATTAATATTGTATATTGATCTAATTTTGGCATAAGGTGTTACCATACGTATTCGATGTAATGTAATTAAGGCGCACTAAGTAGTGTTCTATAAGCTAGGGCTAGAAAAGTAATACAGAGAGGCCTGTTTGTTGCATATGCGATTTATTAAGTGGAAGTGGAAGTGCGTTTATTTTTCATTTGTTAATTGTTGTCCATGGCGGAAGGGCATGAAGGATGCACTTGAATTGTTTTTCAAGCATGTGGTGAGATGTAGGTAGACACAGTGTATGGTAAAGTGTTAAAAGAATCTAAAGGTTTATCATGAAGCTTTGACTTTGGAAAGACAGTGGGAAAGGAGCTTGGCGGGTGAGGGTTTAGACCTGTCAGTGGGTGGAGAAGGAATGTCAGAGTGGGCTAAGATTGTGGTGTCTGTTTCTTTACAAGTAGTAAATGTTACCACTTGTGCATTTGTACATAAAAGCACAAAGGAATGAAATTATCCTCCTGGAGCCAGCCCACTTCGTGTCTGAATTGAAGTTAGGACTTTGTAAAAGCATGGGGGAGCGCGGGGTGAAGTGGGTTTATGGACAAAAGAGAAATATGTAGATGTGTGAAATGAAGTTGTGGTTTATGTTCATTGTGTTTCTGTTTGGGGATGGTACCACTGTACCTGCTGCACAAATGTAAGGAACGGTCTGGTAAGTGTAGTTCAGTATGGTCGATGAAGAGAAATGTGTTTTTAATGTGTGTGGCCTGAAGCAGGGTCCTAACTTGTGATGCTAGTAAACTATAGCCATGAAAGTGCATACTATGTATTTTAATATGGAGGTAGGGTCAAAATGTATATTCTGGTGTGGGCAGTGTGTGATGTCCCCTAGTGCTAGGCGGTGTGTGATATCCCCTAGTGCAAGTAAAGGAATTTCGTTCTTTTTTTAAAGTAAACTGAAGCATTAACATAGGTTTAATGTTTCCTTGAGTTCCAGTGGCGGCTGGTGACATTTCAAAGTGGTGAGGCGAGTAAACTTCGACTGAGAATGCGTCCAGACCTATGAAACTAGCTATCCTATCACTGCTGAGCGGTTTTTGAAAACGCAAAACACAGAAGCCAACAAGCACCTGCTGTTCCATCACCTGTGAAACTACAAATTATTCTCTGAAACTCCATCTTGAAGTAATCTAAAACGAGCCAACAAACCCATGCCACACATTCAAAGGAGCCTGAATTTCACACATTCACAGAAAGGGTCACACATTTGGATTACATGTAGCGTTTCTTTTCCTTTTAAATAAATACTCGCTGAAAATGTGGGTGAAAACATCCAACTTTTGACATTTGGTTTTTCAAGCTGTACAAAAAACACCCAGGCTGGTGTTGAGGCAGGCTAAAGTAATGAAGATTATAAAACTCATTGTGAAATATTAATTGTCACGGAGCATTTCATGATCACTCTCAGCACCATTGTTTCCCCTGTTGTCATTGTCACTTTTTTTTAGTGGCACCCTCCGTACCCCAGCTCCCCTTCTAGGCCTGATGACAGGCATTTCCACACCTGCAACGGCGTCCCCATCTAATTAGGTGCTGCAGTGCAGGCGGCGAAATCCCATCTCAAGCACCAACGTAGGCCAAGGTCCGCATATTCACTTATTCATCTGTAATTGGGCAAACCTCTCACGTCTCCATGTCAAGCAAGCAGTTCCACTGCTGCCTGCTTGTATTTGCAGTCCTGCATTCATAGTGGGGAAACGAAAGCACAGGTAGCAGGATGCAAAGTTCAAATCTGCACTGGGGAGCCAGAGAGCTCCGTTTTGGCTGCATGTGCTCACCCCAGGTGCGGCGATGTGTATGATGTGTATGCTTCCGGGACACATTCTGTGTTGTGCAGAATTCATGGTAAGGCGGATAGCAGATACTCAAGCCTCAGTCAATAGTAAATACAGCCCTCATCTGGCTAACCCCCCTCCCGTGGGCACTATTATTAAGACCAGGCATGGCAATGCACAGGTTAAAAAAACATGAACTACATCGCGGAGCTCCCAGAACTCCTGTTTCCCAGGTCTATTCCTGAGTAGTTTATCAGTCCGGGTTTTTTTTTTATTTTGATTCCGGAATTTGTGGTCCTGTTTGTAGCGCATCTTGAGAGCCCTGAGCTCTTACAGCAACGAGCTTACTCATGCATGCAATAACTCATTCACAAAACCTTGACCATCCAATGCACAGCTGTCAGAAATGACATCGGATTTCAAAGATGATTCATGAATCAAGGAGCCGCCGCTGCTTGTTGCCTGTAAAACACACCTGTTACTTATCATGACGCTGGGTTCGAACTCCAGCAGGCTGCTCTCATGGGCATGTGAACTATGACAGAGTCTCAGCGTTGTTTCCCTGGTCACCCCTCCTGCTCGTCCTCCCAGTTCAGTTTTGTTTCTCCGGCTCCTGTTAGCATGGAAGGCCCAGATAGAAGAAACTACTCCCCCGCCCGTGACGGCAGAGGCGCGAGAGAGTGAGTGAGAGAGACTGCACGCATACAGAGACGGAGAGCAAAGCTCACCCGAGAGCAGTAACTAGGACCCACTGACGCGAAGCAGACTCACTGCACTAACACCCGAGAAGACTGGCACCCAGCGCCCGGGTAAAGAGTCCAACATACTGTCCTGCAGACTTCCCACACACTCGCACATTGAAAAGACAGCACATAAAGCAGGGGTACAAGCTTAACAGACTCAGAATAATAAAATAAATATAAAAAACTTACCTTGGCTTCCCGCGCTGACTCCCGACTCGAGTCCCGAGACTGCAGACTCCCGCCGTCCTGGATTTTGAATGCCGCTGCTGCGTCTGACGTGGTGTGGGCTCTCGTCACTGAAGGCTGCAGGCAGCCTCCCTCCCCTCCATGGCAGCTGGCGCTGATTGGTTCGGCTGGCTGCCCTAACCGCGTCATTTCTCCTAGTCTGCATCCTGCAGAACGGAGAGTGGGAGGTGGCTTGGGGGAGCGGCTTGCCCACTGTTGCTAATACTGTCTGTTTGGACAGCCTCTCAGGCTGTCCAAACAGTCAGTATTAACAACAGTGGGCAAGCCACTCCCCCAAGCCACTCCCCCCTGCCCTGAGGCTCGAGCAACCAGGAAGTTCTGCTGACTGCTTTCTTGCCGTGCGAGAAGGGCAGGCAGAAACAAATGGTAGTTATAAATAAATAACTACCATTTGTTTCTGCCTTCTTCTCGCACGGCGAGAAAGCAGGGGAGGCGGTGCCCAAACGCCCCCATGAGAGAACCGCCACTGTTGAGTTCTTATTGTCCTCATGGCACTGCACTTGTTGTTTGGGCAGTGATGTTGTGTTGTTCTTTGTGACGCGTGACTTTGCCTACTTGCCTATGCTGAACTTGTCCCGGTGTAATTTTCAGACTCAGGGACACGTTTAGTAGCGCCTGCACTGTTGACTGCTTTCATTCTAAGCAACAACATGCAGGCGGGAAGGGGGCTTTTTTAAAACGTATTTTCACCTCCAGCTGGGTCAAAGATAAAAGCCGAAGGGAAGGGGCCATCAGACCTCCATTTGCTCCAATCTGATCCTGGTTGGGTGCGGTCTGGAGCCACACACTTAGATGCAAATAGAAGGGAGGGGAAAGAATGTCTCACAGCTTGTTATCACTTTACAGGTGCTTAAGAGAGGATGCTTTTTGACTTAGTTCAGTCGCTGTTTATAAGAGAAATGCATGTGCTGTTTGGATATCAGATGTGTTGGTCTGTCCCAGTATTTGCACAAATAACAATGTAAATGCCATTATTTAATTTATTTTATAGCACTACTCATTCCACTGCTGAGTGTATATCTTGATAATAAATCATTTAAGTATGTAAATCGATGTACAAGATGTTTGTGGTATTGAACAGTGAGGGTTACAAGGTGTAGGAGTCACATCTCCTTCATAGCTCACTGTCCTATAATAGAAGAACTACAATTTAATAACTGGAAGTAAGAAAAGGACCTCTGCATTAAAAGTAGTAACCTACTTTCCTATCTAGCTAAAATAAAAATCTGTCATCTAAATGTTACCAGATGTGCTATTTAAGGGGTATGTTACTGCCTTGTAAACTGGAGCATAGGAGAGGCACGAGCATCTTCACGGAGAGAGTAATCTCCATTCCTCTTTCAAACAAAGACTCTCCCTTTGAAGTCAGCAAAAGCAAATTAAACACCAAGCTCCCTCTGAAGACACAGCTTGACATTTCACCTCAGTCTGAATGCACAGCAAACGGGACAAGATCAGAACAAGATTGATAGGCCGGTCTACAGAAAGCGAGTTTGTGAAAGAACACAGTAAACCAGGTTTGGTCAATGAGAGGGACAAAGTTAAGTTGGACAGCCTAAAGTAAAAAGACCAAGCAAATAGAAAGCACGAACATATGAGTTACAAAAAAACATGGGAAGCAATGGGTGGAATGTTTTCCTAGGTCAACTTTCTGAATGTTCCCAAAATGTCTTTAGCAAACCAGAAAGCTGCGCTATCTGGTAGGCTGCGACCTAAAAAAAAGGCTTTGTCAATTTGGAATGCCTCTAGATGGGTACTCCATACGAGCCATAGCTGCAATGCCTCTGGCACAAGGATAATAACATTTGTAAAAAGTGTCCTCAATGCTACAAGATTTATCACTCAAATATCTGCTATAAATGTGTTTTGGAGGTCATCCATTTTTATCCAAATATCAGTTTATATGTTCTGAAAAAAACACATTTTCATCTTAAATATACACTCTCAGCTTTGGTATATGTATATTAGTTAAACCAAGTAAAAGCTTCTAATTTAGGAGGCTGCATACAGGAAAGCCACCTACAGGTAGCTGGAGAATTACCAGTAGGTCACAAGCTACTTGTTGGAGAAGGCTTTTCTAGAGCTTGAATTCCACAGCTGAAAACATTGTAATCCTCAGACAGGAATCCTTTTAAGTAGCATACATAAGTATTCTCATCTCATCCAGTTATCTCCCAAAGGAGTGGTCCTGCAGGGGCTATTATAAGACTAGACCAGATTCTGACAACTTTAGAGTAAATCCTTTCGTCAAGAATCAAAGAAATATTCTTCCTTTTCAGGAGGAGTGTTATAGTAATAGAACCAAACTTTCCTTGCTTGTTGCATCTTGTTGGTTAGTTGGCCTGAGGAGCTAGAAATGAAACACCAGAGATGACCATGTGAAACCCCTGTGGAAGTGTTTTATGAAAAGTGACCGTGAGCTGTGAATCATATGGAGTTCGACCAGAGAAAATTGGCAACCTTTTCTATTTCCGTAGTAACATGCGAGGCGTGCTTTATGACTAACTATATAAAATAGATGCCGTGCAGATGTTCAGAATCCAATGAGTCCATTGATTTTGTCACACATTTTTCCTCTTCCTGTGCAAATGTTATGTTTTGTAGTATGTTATCAACAAGAGATGTTATGTTTCCTTAATAAAACTCTGGCCTTTGCTGGCACTTGCAAAATAGAAGTCCTTAAGCATGGTGTCTAATACTTAGTTTTAACAAGTGAAAATAGTTTGTTTGCTCTTACTTCCCATATTTGACGTTTATGAAGTTGTGCAAATTGTTTGCTTAAAGTTATTTCTGACTTACTAAAATGTAAAATATGGCAATTTTTAATTTGGAGGGAAGAGCATATGTGGTTGTGGTCTGATCAGGAGGCCCTAGTTACTCCATATATAGGCTGTCTAGAGTAAATTGTTTTAGCAAGCGGGGAAAGGAGGAGAATGCACACAAAAAGCAGGGAACGTTTTACATTTTGTGTTGCATTTTGTTTTCGGTCAGATTAATAAAATGTATCAGCTGTTTTATCATAGCACAGAATCCTAGAATCTAATTATTCTTATTTTCTTTTAATCGTATCTGGATGCTTTTGGCTGTTCATGTCATAATGCATCACAGTAGGTTTAACTATGAGCTTAGAGTTACATTGTTGCCCTATTTTCTTTCAGGAGATCCATTACCTTTTCCATTTTCAGCATTATATTCTTTGTAATTTGACAGATGTAGAACCTGATCACACAAGTAAAGGATTCACCTTGAATATGTGGAAGTATTCAAACACTTTGTCCCTAATCCCAAATCCAATGAATGTTTCTTGATTTCACTCATTAAGAGTTAGAGGAATTTGTATTTCAGCATCCAGGTTTAGGGACTTCTCTTTATAAATATTAGTTTTTTAACAATATTAACTCTGTTTTTAAATTGTTATTTATGTTCAGCCATCCCTAAGACTCTATATATGTTTTAGTGAGGTTTGTTGTTCAATATCTCTAACCATCTTTATATGTTCTTAATAATAATACTAATAACAAATTGTTTACTCATACTACCTCGTAGCAGATGTCTGTTACTTGTAAGTGCTATAAATGACTGGTGTTACATTTACCTAAATGAAAGGTACCCTTTAAGCAACTTTCTCATGATGTAAGGCTGATATGGCTTTGCGCAATTTGAGACCTGGTGGTCTCAGCAGATGTCTTTGTACAAAATTGTACTGTTGTCATGTCTGTGTTCTATTTTCAACTTGTGCATAGCTCTGCCACCTAGATGGGGAAAGAGAGGGGATAAGGCAGGAAGAAAAGAGGGGCATGAAAATGAGGTCGTGGGACAAGAGGAACTAACTGATGTTACTGTTATCAATCTGGCAGATAAACATATTAGTCCTGACAAGACTTCTCTTTTACAGAAGGGTATGGGTTTCTGTCCAACTAATGCTGGTGATGTCTGCAGAACACACATTGATGTATTCAAATATATAAGTCGTTTGAAATTAAAAAAATACTTTAAATTGAATCCTCTTGAAAATAACATTTCGAGGGCATGGCAACCTGATTTTGCTTGTAGTGATTTGATAATACAAGATGTACAGGACACTAAGATGTTACTGTCTATCTCAGAATATGAAGGGGACCCACTCACCATGAATAAAGTTCTGAACGATCACAAAATACAAATTGATCTGAATGTGACTAGTGGTCTAAAGGCAAAATCCAAATGGACACCACAGTTGCTGGCTGGCAACAATCTAGACCTTTGTCACAAATTGGTACTTTTGGATCTTGACAAATACACTGACACATATGAAATACAGTCCAACAGGAGGGAGAATCTCAGTAAGAGTGAGAGAGGCACTTCCACTATTGAAGCCAGACAGCAGCATCATGATACAAGAACCGGATAAGGGCTATGAGACACTATATTCCAACCCTATGTGGGCCCTCACAGATCTCATCAATTACAATTGCAAGAAATGTTATGACTCATGCTTGTTGTACTATAAAGAATATACTTACCTCAGGGTCGAATGTCTGAGATACCCTTGCATATACACACTGTCAAAAATACACAAAAGCCTCCCATTCCCTCCATGCAGACCTATAGTGTCAGGTATAGGGGACCCCACGGAGAGACTTTCGGAATAAGTGGACACCTTCCTACAGGCACTGGTGAACAACTTACCATCCTACGTAAGGGACACTAAACACATTCTTAGCACACTCACGGACATAACATGGGAAGAGAATATGACATTGGTGACACTTGATGTCGCAACACTGTACACCAGCATCAACCATGGTCTTGGATCACATCCTTTTTTTTTACGGTTTCAAAACTTTATTCGACAGCAGTCATAAAAGCAATTTTACATACTACCCTACACAATAAATACTACAACAATATTAAAATCATTATCTTTTAAGAAACTCATTAAACATAGTGCTGTCATTTTACGGATTTAGATACATAAGATCAAAACAAATCAACAATATCAATTATTTCATCAAACAGTGTCTAGCTGTTGTAAAGTGCGGGTGCGTATAGTCCATGACCAACCTAGGAATTTTGCGACAGCAATCGCCAAATAAGGTGTACAATCCGATTCCAGTATTCTTAGCGCTTCTGTGCACCTGCGTGTTCCTAGATTTAAGCACACTGGTTTTATCCATTTGCGTCGTGGATTAGCATATAAGGGGCAAACAAACAGTATGTGGGCCGTATTCTCTACAATGGGGACATTTATCGTCCTGGTTTACTGACCATTTGCGGGTAAACGCCTTTGTAGGAAGTGTCCCGATTCTAAATTGAAAATACAGTTTTCTATCGAATGGCCTTTCAATAATGTCCCAGTAAGGCTCACAAAATGGTACAGATTTAATATTCAAGTAACGTCCTGTTAAATTTGTATTAGAACCTGTACTTTGAGTGGACGACCATACCATTTCCCAATACATGTTCTTTAATGTAGCCTTTGGTAGAAAGCTTTCAACATTGGAAGAATTCCACAGATGGTCTAGTTCCAGCTTACTAAGCAACCCTCTTATTTCTTTTAACCACAAGATCGAATGAAAGCAATCTGCCCTGATGATATACTTTAGGGCAGTTGCATAATGCACAAGTTCAGGGGTGGTCATAAGGCGTCTCCAGTATAGTAGAGGACGTAGCCGTGCCAAGTCCTTGATGTTTTTCCTGCCTAGATCATATGCCAATGCCACGGTAGGGGTACTTTGGGGAACCCCAATCAGACGGCGAAAAAAGCTATTTTCCGCCAGTGTTAATTGTTTCAAGCTGGAGAAACCCCAAAGTTCCGAACCGTATAGAGAGGCACTGATCACCTTCATGTTGTAAATTTCTAGGGCAGGGGTGATGGGCTTGGTCAATGAGACTTTATGTTTATGGGCCACTACACCTGCCAGTTGGTGGAATTTTAAGACAGCCATATCAATATGATTTTTCCAGCTCAAATTACATTGGAGGTTTATTCCCAAGTACGTGAAAGCGTCAACCTGTTCTAAGGGGATACCATTAAAGTTTATTGAGCCCCTGAAGGTATTCCGCTGGTTTAAGCACATGAACTTGGTTTTGGATGTATTTAACTCAAGTCCATGTGCTTTGCAGAACTCACCGAAGGCGTTAACTGCCTTCTGGAGCCCACTCGGTGTACGGGAAACTATGAGCGTGTCGTCCGCAAACATGAGAACAGGCACACGCGCCCCATCCAGAATCGGTGCATCGGTGGGAGAGCGGCTTAGATGGTTTACAATGCCATTGATGTAAATAGAAAACAGTGTCGGTGCCAAGACACACCCCTGCCGAACCCCACGTTCGACGGGGAATGTGTCGGTCACCTCGCCCTGAGCACCCCACCTGATTCTAGCATAGTTGTTCTCATGTAAGCGGACGAGTAGCGTCAATAGTTCCGGAGCCATCCCAGCTTCGGCAAGTACCCCCCAGAGCTTAGGAACTAAATCGAAGGCTGATTTTAGATCTGCAAATACAGCGTAAAGAGTTCCATTGGTTAGCATCACGTTCCTCCAGTAAAGGGCTCTGAAAAAAAATACCTGATCAACTGAACTTGTGCAAGGACGAAACCCAGCTTGGTAAGGGGATAAAATATCTTTTTCATCAATCCAGGTTTGTAATTTGTTTTGTATTAGACGACCTATTATCTTTTGAGCAGAGTCTATAAGACTAATAGGTCTATAGTTGCTGGGTAATGATTTGTTTCCCTTTTTAAAAACTGTAATTATTTCTGCACCCTTCCAAGAGGACGGTATTGGTGCACCTCTGGCCACAGAGTTAGCTAGCCACTCAAAGTACTGACACCAGGATGGACGATCACTTAGGAACACATCTGCGGGTATGGCATCCATTCCTGGGGCACGACCCCCTGTCACACAATCCAGCGCTATGCTGACATCTTTTAAAGTGAATAACTGGCGTTGGTAGAAAACTGTAGGGGGTAGGGTACATTCTCCTTCAGTTAGCACACGGGCGTATTGTGGTCTAAAGTAATCAACCCATTGATTTTGAGCTACATTGTTTTGTGGGGGTTGTGCCACCCCTCCTCTATCCCATTTGACCAGGGCCCAGAATTGGCTCTGATTCCTTGCGTCACAGGCTGATTTAAGATCAGGCCAGTGGGCCTCGTCCCACTTTTTCTTAGCCTCTTTTTGTACCTTCCTGTAAGTATCCCTCGCTTTTCTCACGCATAAAATATTCTTATTTCTACGTTCAGTGCTAAGGTTCTGGCGGGCTTCTCTACAGGTCTTATCGTACCATCCTATTTTGGGCAATTTGTTCTGGACATTTCCTGGTTTCTTCTCCTTCTTAAAAAACTCCTGGAGCTTAGTAAAAAAGGTCGTGTGGGCGTCAAGCATAATTTCAGGGAAGTTTTGCTTTTTAACATGTAAGTTAATCTCAGCCACTTCTGCTAGCACCACTTTTTTAAGCTCCTCTAACCTCTCCGTGTTCTCGATAAGTGTACCCCATTTTATGTGGCGCTGGTTGTTCGAGGCTACAATATCTAGGGTAATTTTACCACCCCCCTGATTTGGTTTTCTTGACCCTGCATTTGCTTTAAAAACCATACAAAGAGGGTTGTGGTCGCTCTCTATCTGGGTTTTAACTGTCATGTCAATCAACCTATGCCATATTCTGATATCCACTAGGATATAATCTATTCGACTGTGAACCTACCATTGTCGAATGTTTTGTTCCCCTGTCGATCTGAAGGGGTTCGTCCATTTACTGCTCTAAGTCCTCTTGCTAGACATAGGGCCTTCAGTTGGATGGCCACCGCTGTCCATCTAGTAACTACGGGAAGTTCTAACTGAGGGATGCCCCACTTGCTATCCTCTTCTTCAGTTAGGGTTTGGTCTTCTTGACCAAGCGGTTCAAAAGTGGTGTTAACATCGCCCCCAACAATAAAAGGCAGCTGTATTGGGAGAGCTTCAAGCTCATGATCCAGAGCGGTTATTACTTCTGATGTTTTACCACCCGCTACTCCCCTGGCGTAGATATTAAATATGGCCATCCCATAACCATTGGCCCAGGTAAAGGTAACTGACAATATGTCGTCAAGTGGAGAGCTCCTTTGTTGAAATCTGCAGCATAAATTTTGGCGGACCCAGATTGTCAGGCCCCCTACTTGACGACCCTTAGGGTTTTTTGTGGCTGGGATATAGAAATTAAGGTACCCTAGGTGGTGTGTTGGGAACACTGACCATGTTTCCTGGAACAGTAGAATGTCAAATTGATCTATAAATGTACACCATTCTGGTGATAACAGCTTGTTAGTAATTCCAGCGATGTTCCAGGAAAGAAAAGACAACCCTGTCTCTACTGTTTCATCTACCACTACGTCTAGGGGGACCTGGGGTGGAAAAATACCTTGTGATTCATCCCCCAACCCTATTTCTGATTCTAAATTAGTATGATGGTGGCATAGAGGTTCGAGCGCAGATACAACTAGGCCGGGAGCAAGACATAGTTCTACCATAGAGGGGACTGACTGTGGCTCCAGGTGTCTATTCTCGTTTCTATTACTTGGAGTAGATGCTTCCTCTGCCCTTTTCCCTGGGATCAAGGAAATGACATTTGTGAGACCAGGCCCCTTCTCTATGGGAGTGTCTATGTTTTTTAACTCAGCTGGTTCATTAAACACTACTCTGTCAGTCGATTTGAGTCAATCACATTCGTTTAAGTCTGACAGTGCCCCAAATCTGTTTTCAAGATTGATTTCCCAGTCGCTAGATTGGGGGACCCTGCCCCACTTGTGTGACACCGGGTTCCACTTGGTCTTTAAGATGCTCGGATTCCCTATTTTACTACTGTGATAGAAAAAGTCCAAAGTTAACGGAATGATGTCTGTGCTCCTACATTGTGGAGGAAAAAGGTTCCTCAAAACCTCAGGAAGTACTTCTGGATTTAGAAAATGCAAAACTACTCAGTCACCTTTAAATTTTTTAACACCATTCCCTAACCAATCCACCCTTCTTGCCATAGTGATTTCCTCAGCTAATTGCTGTTTACCCCGAGGGGATATCAACATATTGTTGGATAACCAGTGAAAAGCTTTGCTAATCAAAGAAGACTCCACTTGGCTCGGCTTTAAAGAAGGTACACTGGCCAGGACCAAGACTAGGGGGGAGGCCTCTACAAAAAGTTGAACCGGGCCTTTCTCAATGCCTGTACCCGTGGATTTGGGTGGGAGGGCTTCGATATTTATTCCCTGGATATTATTGGGTACACAGTGATGGGATGTTCGGGGAATTGGGGCCGCCTTATCCCTGCCCTCTATCCAAGAGCCTGGTGCATTTACTATAGATTCAGCTCTGCTTGGAGCTGGAGTTGGTATATTGCCCACCTCTTCCACTGTCTTGTTTATGATACCCCCTAGCCTATTTACCTCTGCTGTTAAATGGTCAATTTTGGCTATCAGCGGTTTAACAATGCTTTTAATCTTAGAATCAATCATGCTCACAAGTTTTTTGATTTGATCTTCCTCCAGTGTCACCTTCCCACCAAACTCCCCTGTTGCATCTTTTATGGGCATAGTTTTAGGAGGGGAGGCAATCCTTTTCCTACTAGAGCGTAACCCACCACGTTTGTTCTGGCCCTTTCTGCAAGCTCTAACTGCTCTAGTTGCTGGCACGGACACAGGGGAGGGGGGGAGGGAATTTTCTGGAGTCATATTAGATTGATCTAAGGAATCATTGACCAAATTAATGGCGGTGGGGATGGTTTGGTTGAGGTTTACGTCCTGGGAGAATACATTATCTGGGGTGTCACTACAATGTACCTGTATCGGGACTTCGACCAGGTTTAGTTCTGATGAGGAATTCTGTGTGGGGTTTATAGGTGTGGAGCTCAAGCCCAGTGATATCCTTCTTGTACTATTTATTTTACTCATTACCTGTACTAGGTAGTTGTCCATAGTATTAGGAATAGAGGATGACTTTTGTTTGGACATATTGCACTCAATAGGATGGTAACACAGTTACACAGGAAGGTCAAGGGAAAACAGAAATTAACAATTAGCAGTAGAACACAGCACGAACAGTACTCGAGGGTATTAGCAACAATAAGTCTTACGATCAAGGCGCCGCGGGGGTGCCGCGAAGACAACAAATAAGGATCCTGGCCCAGTCCAGTCACGGTCAGTCTCGAACTGTCTCAGACTGTCCGCCCTTTGTCCGGGCTTCGTCCCGAGCTGCGTCCCGCACACGCGTCCCGCTAACGCGCAGTAGGCCCGCCTAAAATACAGGAAACAGACTGAAGGGGAGGAGACACGGGAAGAGGCGGCAGGTGTGCGGGGTGTGGAGAACGCACTGCCTGGTGGGTCTCGCAGTCCCGGTCTCCAGCTGACAGGCAAAGTTCCAATACGCGATCACCTCAAAGGCAGGTCACCTCCAATACAATGACCGCAAGGCAAGATTCCAAAAAGCGACTACGAGCGGCTCCCGCGGAGAGGGGGCTGCGAGTCGTGTTTTAAAAGGCCAGGCAGCAGGAACAGCAGAGGGGAGGAGACACGGGAAGAGGCGGCAGGTGTGCGGGGTGTGGAGAACGCACTGCCTGGTGGGCCTCGCAGTCCCGGTCTCCAGCTGACAGGCAAAGTTCCAATACGCGATCACCAGCATAGGCAGGTCACCTCCAATACAATGACGGCAAGGCAAGATTCCAAAAAACGACTATGAGCGGCTCCCTCAGAGCGGGGGCCGCGAGTCGTGTTGTAAAGGGCCAGGCAGCAGGAACAGCAGAGGGGAGGAGACACGGGAAGAGGCGGCAGGTGTACGGGGTGTGGAGAACACACTGCCTGGTGGGCCTCACAGTCCCGGTCTCCAGCTGACAGGCAAAGTTCCAATACGCGATCACCAGCAAAGGCAGGTCACCTCCAATACAATGACGGCAAGGCAAGATTCCAAAAACCGACTACGAGCGGCGCCCGCGGAGCGGGGGCCGCGAGTCGTGTTTTAAAGGGCCAGGCAGCAGGAACAGCAGAGGGGAGGAGACACGGGAAGAGGTGGCAGGTGTGCGGGGTGTGGAGAACGCACTGCCTGGTGGGCCTCGCAGTCCCGGTCTTCAGCTGACAGGCAAAGTTCCAATACGCGATCACCAGCAAAGGCAGGTCACCTCCAATACAATGACGGCAAGGCAAGATTCCAAAAACAGACTACGAGCTATATACTCAATTCTAGGTCAGCTAGCCTTTTGGAGTACACCGAAATGCTATTGGAGATGACCAAACTGATTCTAGATAACAAGGTTTTCCTTTTTAAAGATCATTGGTACAGGCAGACCCAAGGGGTGGCTATGGGCTCAAAATGTTCCCCTTCATATGCCAACCTATTCATGGGTAGGTTTGAGGAGGAGAACATTTGGAGCACGAGAGACAGTGAGTGGAACGACTCGATCCTATTCTTGGGCAGGTATATAAATGACTGTCTAATGATATGGACAGGGTCCACAGGCAAACTATTTGATTTCTTCACAGATCTGAACAACAAAGAGTCGAACATCAGATTCACTTTTCAATTTAGTTAGAAGAATATCACTTTTTTGGATGTGGAACTCTTTATATTGGACAATAGGATTCAGAGCAGACTATTTCGGAAATCCACGGCATGCAATGCCACCCTACATGCGTCGAGTGCACACCCCAGATATCAGATCAATGCCATTCCCTTTGGTGAATATATGCACACCACACCTAACTGCAGTAGTGAATCAGAATTCAGAGAGTGCTTACAGGGTATGGTATCTAGATTAAAATGCAGAGGATATCGTCATAGCACTGTCAACAACACTCTCAATAGAATCTCCAGGGTTAGTAGATCAAATACTCTTAAGGACAAGCCCAAGAAAGCAGCACTGAGGTTGTCCGCCTGGTCGCTGACTACAACACACTTGCTCAGTCTCTTACACGCAGCATGAAAAGACACTGGCACATACTCCCTGCAGACAAGTTACTTCAGGATTTTGCATCATCCAGGCCAGAAATAACAATCAATCAATCAATCAATCAATCATTTGTTAAGTGCCCTACATACCCGCAAGGGTCTCAAGGCGCTAGGGGGGAGGTGGGGGCCGCTACTGATCGAACAGCCAGGTCTATAGTATCCTCCTGAAGGTCAGCAGGTCTTGGGTCTGTCGTTGGCTCAGTGGGAGGGTGTTCCATGTCTTGGCGGCGAGGTGGGAGAAGGATCTCCCGCCGGTGGTTGTTCTTTGGATGCGCGGGACGGTGGCGAGTGAGAGGTCAGCGGAGCGTAGCTGACGGTTGGGGGTGTAGAAGGAGAGCCGTCTGTTGAGGTAGGCTGGGCCGGTCTTGTGGAGTGCCTTGTGTGCGTGGAAGAGGAGCTTGAAGGATATCCTCTTGTTGACAGGGAGCCAGTGCATGTTTCTCAGGTGGGGGGTGATGTGGCCATGTAGTGGTACATCGAGGATCAGTCGTGCCGAGGTGTTTTGGATGTGTTGTAGTCGAGTGATGAGCTTGGTCGGGGCTCCAGTGTAGAGGGTGTTTCCGTAGTCGAGTCTGCTGCTGAGGAGGGCCTGGGTGACTGTCATTCTTGTATCTGTCGGGATCCATCTGTTGATCTTGCGGAGCATGCGGAGGGTGTTAAAGCAGGAGGAGGAGACTGGGTTGACTTGCTTGGTTATTGAGAGCATTGAGTCGAGGATGATTCCCAGGTTGCGTGCGTGGTCAGTGGGGGTCGGGCTGCCCCCAGTGCCATTGGCTACCAGGAGTCATCCCAAGGCTGATTGGTTGGAGCCGAGGATGAGGACCTCCGTCTTGTCCGAGTTCAGCTTCAGACGGCTGATTTTCATTCAGTCGGGGACGGCCTTCATTCCTTCATGGAGGTTGGCTTTGGCTGTGATGGGGTCCTTGGTAAGGGAAAGGATCAGTTGAGTGTCGTCGGCGTAGGAGATTATGTTGAGGTCGTGCTGTCGGGCGACGTGTGCGAGCGGGGCCATGTAAATGTTGAACAGTGTCGGGCTGAGGGAGGATCCTTGGGGTACGCTGCAGATGATCTCAGAGGCTTTGGGACGGAACGGGGGAGGCGGATGCTCTGGGTTCTGCCGGAGAGGAAGGAGGTGGTCCATTCCAGTGCCTTGTCTCGGATCCCTGCGGGGTGGAGGCCTGCGCGTAGTGTGCGGTGGCAGATGGTGTCGAAGGCGGTGGAGAGGTCTAGGAGGATGAGTACTGCAGTCTCCCCATTGTCTAGCAGGGTCCTGATATCGGTGGCGGCGATGAGGGTGGTCTCGGTGCTGTGGTTGCTGCGGAACGCTGACTGGGAAGGGTCCAGGATTCTGTTCGCTTCGAGATATCGGGTTAGCTGTCCGTTAACGATTTTCTCGATGACCTTGGCCGGGAAGGGGAGCAGAGAGATGTTTCTGAAGTTCTTGAGGTCTCTTGGGTCTGCCTTGGGTTTTTTGAGTAGGGCGTTGATCTCTCCTTGTTTCCAGCTCTCTGGGAAGGTCGCCGTCTCAAGGGAGAGATTGATGGCGTTGTGTAGGTGGGGTGGGATGGAGCTGTTTGCTTGTTGAAGAAGTGGTGCGGGAATGGGTCTGACAGAGAGCCGGAGTGGATTGTGCTCATGGTCTTGATGGTGTCATTGACGCTCACGCTGGTTCAGGTTAGCAAGGGGACGTGGTCGATGGTGTGCGGACGGTCTGTTGCGTTGCTGTCTGTTGGGGCTGTCTGGGTGTTGAAGCTGTCGTGGCTGTCTGCTATCTTGCGGTGGAAGAAGGTGGCGAGGGAGTCGCACAGGGATTGCGATGGCGGGATGTCGTTGGTGTTGGAGCTGGGATTGGAGAGTTCCTTTACTATGTTGAAGAGCTCCTTGCTGTCGTGTGCGTTGTTGTCGAGGCGGTCTTTGAAGGAGGTCTTCTTGGGAGCCCTGATGAGGTGGTGGTGGTTGCGGATGGCGTCCTTGTGTGCTGCGTGGCTGTCCTGAGTTTGTTCACTGTGCCATTTCTTCTCTAGTTTCTGGCAAGCTTGCTTGGAATCTAGGAGTTCTAGAGTAAGCCAGCTGGTGTCTCTGTGGGGGGTTTCTTCAGTGGGGCGAGGGTATTGGCTCAGTCCTCGATCCAGCGCCTGAGGCTGTGGCAGCGTTGTCGGTGTTGGAGGGTTCGCTGGATGGGCTGAGAGCGAGGTTTGCGTGTAGTTGGTCTTCTGTGATTTTGCTCCAGTGGCGGCAGGGGATCTGTTGGGTGCGGTGGTGGGTTTCTGGAAGGTGAAGTGGATGCAGCGGTGGTCGGTCCAGAGGAGTTCGGTGGTGTGGCTGACGGCGACGTGCGGGCTTGAGTAGAAGATGGGGTCGAGCGTGTGGCCGGCGGAGTGGGTGTGCGTTGTGACAAGTTGTCTCATTTCGAGTTTGGCGAGGTTATCGATCAGGGTTGTGGAGCTGTTGTCGTTGTTGTTCTCATGGTGAAAGTTCAGGTCTCCGAGGAGGATGTAGTCGGTGGAGGTCAGGGCATGCGTGCTGATGAAGTCGGCAATGGATTCAATGAACTGGGGGCAGGGTCTGGGGGATCGGTAGACGAGGGTGCCTCTGAGGATGGAGTTGGGGTCTGTGTGGATCTGGAAATGCATGTGTTCGGCGGTGCTGAGCGCGTCGTCGGTGCTAGTCGAGACCCTGATGCTGTTCTTGTGGACGATGGCGATTGAAAAACCGGGCAGAGAGACACGGGGGCAGCGAGGGGAGCAGAAGGGAAACCGGACAGAGAGACATGGGGGCAGCGAGGGAGAGAACGGGCATAGGCGGTGCTGTGCGGAGGGGGAGCAACCTACCTGGAAGGGTCAAGGGTCGCTCTCCTCACCGCGCAGCAGCCGGCCTATATGGGGAGGTGGGAGGGAGGAGCAGCTGGGAGGTGGGAGGTGGGGGCAGCGAATGGGCAGTCATGGGGGCGGGCCGCAGGGGACCCAGCAGCGAGGGGCGATGAAGGAAACAGAAGGCAAAAGGGCACAACAATTGAGGGGGAAACAAGTGGCACAGAGGCAGAACGGTCCCAGGAAAGGGCAGAAAAGGTCACAAAAAATGTAAGGAAACGAGTGGCACAGAAGCTGAAAGGTCCCAAGAAACGGCAGAAAAGTTCAGAAAAAATGGGGGGGAACGAGTGGCACAGAGGCACAAAGGTCCCAAGAAAGGGCAGAAAAGGTCACAAAAAACGGGGGGAAACGAGTGGCACAGAGACATAAAGGTCACAAGAATGGGCAGAAAGGTCACAAAAAAACGGGGGGAAACGAGTGGCACACAGGCAGAAAGGTCACAAGAAAGGGCAGAAAAGGTCACAAAAAACGGGGGGAAACGAGTGGCACAGAGGCTGAAAGGTCCCAAGAAAGGGCAGAAAAGGTCACAAAAAACGGGCGGAAACGAGTGGCACAAAGGCACAAAGGTCACAAGAAAGGGCAGAAAAGGTCACAAAGAAAGGGGGGGGAAAGAGTGGCACAGAGGACAAAAGGTCGCAAGAAAGGGCAAAAAAGTAAAAAAAAACGGGTGGAAACTAGTGGCACAGAAGGCAGAAAGGTCACAGAAATGCAGAAGCAGCTAAGCAACAAAAGGCAAAAACGGGCAGAGAGACACGGGGCCACGAGGGGAGCAGAAGGGAAACCGGGCAGAGAGACACGAGGGCAGGGAGGGGAGCAGAAGGGTAACCGGGCTGAGAGACACGGGGGCAGCGAGGGAGAGAACGGGCACAGGCGGTGGTGTGCAGAGGGGGAGCGACCTACCTGGAAGGGTCATGTGTCGCTACATACCGTAAGGGCAGATGTTTGAGAAACATTTTGAGTCATAGTTACCCAAGAAGGGAGAGACATGAACATTGGCTCACATCACACACTTTGGGTTTTTTCAAATGTGGCCACTGCACTATATGCAGATGGGCCTTGGAAAAAAGAAACAATTTGGTGGACCCAATAACAAGACATATAAGATTGAGGCCAACATTGCCTGCTACACCAAGTATGTGGTCTATGTCATTAAATGCAAATGCAAACGGAGGCAGTAGCATCAGAGGTCTGAAGGACAGGATAGGTGAACATATGAGGGCTGTAAACCAGGGGACACCAGATATCCAATAGCCACACACATAGCCGAATATGCAGCACAAGACACTCACAGAGCTTTTAACTTTTATGACTTCGATATTGTACCTAGAGACTCCAGAGGAGGCAATGGAAAATTGCCACCCAGAAGGAGGGAAGCACTATGGATCATGAGATTAAGAAGTGTTGAATTGGGTCTTAAAACCGATCACAAATTACAATATTTCCTTGGAGATTGACACAATACAATTTCCCACACACTATCATCATGGGAGGGGCTGACGCTTGACTAGATCTGAATGAATGGCTCACAAATGAACTCACTATGTATTCCCAATGCATTGGACTGTACATCTCTCGTATTCATGCTGGATGTGTCAGCCAGATCAAACTCTGAGTTTTTTACAACTGCACAAAGTAACAGATCCTTATATGATAAAAACATTCTTCGGTCTTGGAACAGTGCCTTATACTCAATTTGTTGACTTACATGGGATCAGGTACACGTAACAATGAGCCACCTTGTGACCACAATAATAGAGAGACATGAAAATGATATGCGGAAGCATGTACCATCTACACACATCAAGCATTTGATTGATGACATCTGCAGTGTAATGTATAAGATAGGAACAATTATCTATAGTAGACTTACCTCTATGGTGTACTGCTCATATTCATAGAAAGAAAAGACTTGCTACTGATTACATGTATATGTTTTGAATAGTTCAAATACTGACTTTTCCGTTATGCCAAGTATCTTCTAATTTCTTATAACAAAATATTTGCAGGTTCTGCTTATTACAATGTTCGTATTATCCTGCCTGTTGTTTCGCAGCAATGTTTGCTTACCAGCTAAGCTAAGTATTCTTTAATCTTTTACTCTGTGATTTAATGAAGTTCTGTTGGTTACAATGTTTATATTTTCCTCCCGGTTGTTTCGCAATAATGCTTGCTCTCTACCATATGCCTATCCTACATTCGGATACTGAACCTCATTATATGGCAATTCTCATGATTGCAGACTCCTACAAGCGGCAGTAGCCACCCCCCAAAAGTTATGGGTATAGGGAACCTTCCAAGCACTGAGCAATGTGATTCCACAGGGTCAAACTTTACCATTGATCAAGGAGCCAGTTTTGATGGTCAGTCCAGCATGCCACTAACGACTTACCAACCCAAATCGGGAAAACCTGAACCTACCTCTATACAAAGTTCTAGTCTGCAGAGCATGAGTAAGCAGCTCATAATAATTGAGAAAGCCCCAAACAATGGCAAGTGTGGTAAAGACAGGCCTTGTAGTCAGGTCACCAAAAAAACAACCAATAACGATATAGCACCCCCAATCTTAATCACCACCTCAAGTGCGGCCATAGAAACTGATAGACAACTGGTAACAAATGAGAACAGAAAAAATCTTGAACTCATCAAAGTAACCTTCCCAACTGACATAAAGGTAGTTAACGCTGTAACAACAAGTAAGGTATGGGGAAGATATCGCTCTGAGAACCCGGTTGACGCAAATGAGTGCTTAGCAGCAATGAGGCACACAATAAGCATAGAACAAGAAACAAAAACATTAACTATGCCACAAAAACGACTACAGAACGGTGCACATTATCCACTCGAAAACTATCACACCGTTAACATAATAGACATTGAAAGTCGCAAGCAAATGAATCAACGTCAAATTGTTAAAATTTGTGATAATTCACAAATGGCAAAGGAGGAAACTATCTACACAGGGAAACTTCTCTTTATCCCCGAATATGAGCTACAAGGCTCGCAAGATCACCTAAATCGAGGGAATATACTTCGTTTAACATCAGCAATCCCAAGCCTTGGCCACCTTACTTCAGTAGATCTTCTGTCGGTTGAGTTTATAACAACGAACGACGAGGCGATAAAAGAATGCACAGTTACTACATGGAGGGAGGCAGGAATAGTGACCCACATTCTCTCTGAGACGGCCAAATTTAAGGAATGGGGTATCCTTTTGAAGGAAGTGGCTAAGGCAGCGTACCCGTCCCCGCTCCTAAGAAGGAACAACAAGAGTGCAAATCAAGTTCGGATGAATCGACCAACGCGCTCGGTCCTTCAAGGTGCTAGGGGAGCCGAAGCAGCTGAGTATGAGCACCTACGGCCGCAATCATCATCCCCTAATTGAATCTCCCGTAAGTCAACTAACACCGAAAGACATGTCATAAAAGTACTCTCTTAGACTATTGCGGGCGCAAAAGACATTGTAAATAAAAACGGTAAAGCTGCCACCTGGGACCCATACGCAATAATAGCCCTACAGGAAACGTGGCTAACCGAACCAATTGATATACCAGGCCGTTTATGTTATCATGTAAGTGCGACCCGCCTACAGCGCTTCGGGCGAGCAAGTGGGGGCCTATCCATCTATATTTCAACAGCCTTAAAGATCGAAGTTTCACAACTGGCTGCAACGACGGCGGACGTGCAAATTCTAAAATTGGAAAGCACAATAAAGGCCATAACCAGAACTTTAATTTTAATAAATACATATGCCAATCCAAAAAAAACTCTCAGAAAAGCACTCTTCCAACGCATTATCATAGTGGTCTCAAATATGCGTTTGGAACATCCTAACTGGGAGATAATTCTCACTGGTGATTTTAACTCTAATCTGCTACAAGAACCAGAAGACGAAGTCAACATCAACGCAGCAAACGAAATTTGGAATGTCTTGCCGCAGGCGATTCCTCAGGTTAGGAAGAACGATAAGGAGGGCAAACAATTCAAATGGGATCTTGAAAATCTTGGCCTAAGGGTACTAAATGGAAGATCTAATCAAGACAACCCTCCCTCCATGACCTACACAGGCCATAACGCAAGCTCCATCCTAGACTACACGTTAGTCACATTACCCCTGCTAAGTCAAGTACAAGACTTCCACATAATTTGTTCTTTGGACAGCGACCACTCGATGCAACACTTTGAGATCATGATGGACATAACTAAACACGCACCAGAGCCTATGTTAACAGGCAACACCACAACCATTAACCTGAAACGGCTTAAGTGGACGAGCGAATCTCTCCCTCAAATAGCTAACGATGCTAAGAACTTACTACAAGCGCTCCTTACAGAGAACGCTCTGAGCCCAGAAATTTGGAGTGATTACTTGAAACAACTCCCGAGGACCAGTTCAAATAACAAAACAAGAACTCCTCTCAAATTCAACATCAGATTCGATAGATCAGCACGAGCATTAAGGAGGCACTTGACAAAACTAACGCATCGAGCACGTGGTCAAACTCAAAATCCCAGCGTCTGGGTAGCAGTATGTAAGGCCAGGAAACAATATAAGAAATTAATATGGACTGAAAAGCAAAACCTTGCAAATTAATTCTGGTCTAAACTACTGCATAATATAAAGAGAGCAGATTCAAGGGCCTTCTGGTTACAAGTTAACTCCGTAAATCGGACATCTCAACCAATAAGTATGACCTGTATAACTGAATGAGAATGGACCCAACACATAAGGGACATATTTTCAAAAAACAATTTGAAGACAACAACAACTTTGGCAAGCAAAGTAACAGATAAATCAGAGTGGGAAGACTTCGCCCAAGTCCATCAAGGGATCCGGCTAAAAGTCAGCGAAAGCATGTTATCAAGCCCCATGCAAGATGACGAACAAAGCATACTAAAAATAATTAAGAAAGGTAGGCAAGACAGCGCCCCTGGTCCAAACGGCGTTCCGCAAGCTATCTACAAGGAGGACCCACAGTACTGGGCTAGCAAATTCAAATCACTGTTTCGAACAGTAAGCAACACAGCTGGTATCCCAGAGAGCTGGAGGGGGGCGATCATAACTCCAATCTACAAAGGCGGAGACCGTAAAGATCCAAATAACTACCGTATGATCACCCTCATTGACGCCGAAGCAAAATACTATGCGTCAATGATATTAACAGACTTGGCTCAATGGTTAGAAGTGAATAACAAAATACCATTGAATCAGTCTGGGTTTCGCCGTGGCATGGGAACAAAGACGAATGTTATGGCCCTATGCCTGATCGCAGAGAAATGTCTACAGAATTGCCAGGAGCTTTACACCTGTTTTGTGGACTTTAAGGCGGCGTTTGACCGCGTCAACAGGCAAATGCTATGGGCAAAACTAAAACATCAGGGCCTACCGGACTCAATTCTCTTGCCCATCATTGACCTGTACACTGGATGCTGGTAAAAATCGATAATGGGCATCTCTTGACCCGGAAGATCAATACTGCCGACCGTCTAAAGCAAGGCTGTGTATTGGCCCCACATTTATTTAATCTATTTATGGGTGATCTGGCAGAAAGCTTGGACAAGGTCAATGCACATCCTCCTCGGTTAGGTATCCTCCGTGTAACACATTTATCGTATGCGGACGACGTGGTACTGCTGAGCCAGACAAAAATTGGCCTTCAACTCCTATTGCATGACATGACCGGTTACACAAAAAAGAATTTGCTAACAATAAACATCAGGAAAACAAAGACAATGCTCATAACGCGACGACACAAAACTCCACCAACCTTCCGAATAAACAATGACCAGCTGGAAGCGGTAAATAGCTATAAATACCTGGGGTACATCTAGACAAGCGCCTTAACTTCCAAGTGCACTTTAAGGACATGGAAAAAAGGGGTCCACTTTACTGCATGCCTTTACTAGTTTGGCAACTGAGCTAAAAGGTCCTCTTGTCTCCTCTTTGCTAACCGCAATGAAAGCAAAACTATTACCCACAATAGCATACGGGATTGTACTTCATCATGGGAAAAGCGCAACTCTCATAGACAAAATACAAACTAAAGTCTACAAACTGTTTTTTTTCTTACCGAACAGTTCTTCACCAGCGAAAGTAAGACTTGAATTCGGACTACAATCTCAAGTACTACTGAAAAAATATGAGGCCATCAAATTCTGGTACAACGTTTGGAGGAATAAGGAGAAAAAAATAAACGGGGCATTGTGGGAAGCAATCCACACAAGCATGAACTCCGAGTATGCAAAGTACCTAAAACTCTCACTAGACACAACTGAGCTGGGAACATTGTAGGAAGCAAAATTGCTGGTTTCTTCATTTAAACAGGTGGTTAAGAGGATCGCCAAGATGCATTCATTCCTTAACGACAAAGTAACCTTCAGCGCCCGAACCAACGCTTGGATGACTATCAAATCATACATAAAGCCCACACCAGCAGCTCATTTAGACATTGCATTCTCGTTGTTCATTAAACGTAAATTTCTCCACTTAAGGCTGGGCAATCTTCCTACAAGATTAGACCAACCAAAATGGAGACCACAAGAAACAACAGAATGCGACCTTTGTGGTGCAGGCAAACAAGATATTATTCATATAGTTTGCATCTGTCCAGCTATGTACAAAGGTCGGCTATATTGGTTAAAGGATAAGCTCAATGAGCAAGGAGTACGCACCTGCAGTACTGCGATAGTCCAAATCCTATGTACAGCGGATCCACAACTGATTTGCAGATCAGTTAAATTTCTGGACAGTTTTGTGAAAAAACGAGGCCTATTGTCATAGGCCCGACCTTCATCTTGACTTAAGAACTCTGTTATTAAAGACAATCTTGTGCTCTGAATACGTTTACTGAAATTCACGACAGACTCTCGGTCACATAGATTTTATATTTTCTTCTCTTTTATTGTAGCATTAAAAGCTTGTTTTAACTATTGTGAAATATTATACATTGTAATGGTTTTAATTAACCAAACAATAAAGAATTACTTACTTAATTCTCATGATTGCAGACTCAGCCTGCAACACCATTTGATGGGGATAGGAGGTATTCTGTACTCCCATACTTACTCTGTTCTTTTAATTACCCTTCAGTTGCCAACAACCCGATGGTAATTCAGGACACCACAAAGCGCGCATATTCAGATCTCAGAATGTTCACAATTTCAGAGTGATATGTAATCACTTCACTTTATAATGCTCCTTTTGTCCATTGACGAACAATTATACTTGATTTTTTTTTTAACATCATTTTTATTGCATCACCAATATAATTGTACAGACATTAGAACCAAAATTATAAGTCCACCTAAAACAAGAAATGACATTGTCCATTGTTCTCCATTCCGAGAGGCCCGCCCCCTCCTTAGGCGCAGCTCGGCCTCCGTCCATTAGTAGTCCTTGTAATACCTTACATTGCCCGACATTAGTAGTACCAAAGTAATGCTGGGTTGCTTTTGTGATTTTCACCCCTCCCCCACCCCATAATTTCGATCCCCAACAGCCCGCCAATTCCAGCTTCCTTCCCCCCCCCGTGGTCGCGCTGTGCTAAATCACTGTCGTAAGAACGTCTGTTGTGGCGTAGGAAGTACATACATTCACTAAGGTATGTCCCCCGGTAAGGTGACAGGGTTAGCCATATCCAGCTCCTCCACGTCCTCCCGCTCCTCGTCAGCTGTTTCTCGGAGCGCCTGCACCATCATTTCCCACGCAGTCGCCCTCTCCATAGCCTTCTCATCATTCGTTCTCCAGGCCACCTGGTACCTCAAGGTGCTCTCACACGCCGCCCACCGCAGGCATTCCCCATACCATCTTTTATATGTGGGCCCTGTTCTCGATTTCCAATTTCTCGTTATCTCCCGCTTAGCCAGAATTAGCCCTAAGTCTATAAATTTGCTGGTAGTCTTATTTCTAGGCGTGTGTGGAAACCAATGGAGGACCCCCACTGCTTTCGTGTACTGAATGTCCCTGTCTGTTGCACTGTTGAGGGCCCTCCCAATTTCCTGCCAGTAGTCCCCCAGGGAGGGGCAATCCCATAACATGTGACCCAAGTCCGCCCCAACTGTATTGCACCTGGGGCAAGCAGCTTGTTCCACCCCAAAATATTGTCGTATTTTCCCCGGCGTGAGGTATGCCCTGTGAATGATGTAGAAATGGATTAACTGAAACCTGGCGTTCCTCGAGCTTTTCCGTACTCGCCTCAGCAACTGGCCCCAGGTCGTATCAGGGATCTCCAATTGGAGGTCCAGCTCCCATTTGGCCTTCAGAACCGCCAGAGGCTGTAGGGCCTCCCGCAGCATCCTGGAGTACAAGCAGGTGACGGCCTTAAAGGTCCCTGCTGCCATCATCGTGTATTGACATGCCATAGAGGCGCCCGGTTCCTGCAATCCTTCCCCCCAGTGAGCCTGCATGGCGCCCGTGACTGCCGCGTGCAACAAGTAGTCGCCCCTCGGCAGGTCGAACCGCTCCTGCAATTCCTGAAACGGCAGCAGTACCCCATCCTCATATAAGTCGCCCAGCATGTGTATCCCCGCCTCCTCCCACCCCAGCAAGCGCGACCAGTCCCCTCCGTGAGGGAGGGCCGTAACCATCCCCAACGGGATTTCAGGAGCGTACATAAGGCGGACCCCCGCTCGCTTACGTGCCCGGTTCCAGCAGAGTCGGAACGTCTGCTCCTCAACCGTCAGGTCCCCAACCAGGAGCTTCTGGTGCAGTGTGAGGTACGCCAGAACGTGCCGCGGGGTACCTTCTGCTCTCGCTTCCTCAGGGCCTCTATACACTCTCGCGACCTCCTGAGTGAAGACCTGCAGCTGCGCCGCCAGATAATACCCTTCAAAATCAGGCACCGCCAATCCTCCTTCATCCTTGGGGCGTAGCAGAGTGTCCAGCGCTATGCGCCTCCTCCCCGTGCCCCATAAGAACGCTATGACCAGAGATCTCAGGCGCCGAAAAATAGAGCTCGGGATCCACACCGGGAGCGTCCTAAAATAATACAACAGCCTGGGCAGGGCCACCATCTTAAGCAGGGAGATCCGACCAGCCAGGGATAGCGGCAGTGTAGACCAGAAATCCATGCTCCCTCGCAGAGCATTAATACAACGGGTGATGTTACCTTCCAGCAGATCCGCCGGAGTGTGATAGATATAAACTCCCAGATAATGCAGACAGCGCGGTTCCCATCGGAGTTCCTGCTCCGTGAGTGGGCACGGTTCTCCTGATCGCAGGGGGAATAAGCAGGACTTAGGCCAGTTGACCCTCAGGCCTGATAACCGGCCAAACCGCTCCAACAGCCGTCTAGCCCCCAAAAGCTCCGGGCCCGCGTTAGCCAAAAACATCAGCAGATCATCTGCGTATAAAGAAATGAGATGTGGCCTGCCCCTATACGATAATCCGGCATAGTGGCGGCCCGACCTGGCCTCCACAGCGAAGGTTTCCATCGCCAGGGCAAACAAGAGAGGAGATAGGGAGCACCCCTGCCTAGTGCCTCGCCGGACAGGGTATTGCCTCGAGATCAGAGTGCCCACCCGGACTCTCGCTACCGCGTCAGTGTACAAGACCTTGGTCCAGTTTATGTATCCGTCCCCCAGCCCGAAGCGCCGCATCACCTCATACAAGTACCCCCATTCAAGACTGTCGAAGGCCTTCTCTATGTCAATTGAGAGAACAAATGGAGAGATGGCGCCCGGCCAGTCTGCTCCCATCAATCTCGTAAGCCTTCGGATATTGTGGGCGGTGTTGCGCGTCGGGATGAAGCCGCACTGGTCCTTATGAACAAGGTCAGTCATGTGCACTAGCAGCCTGTTGGCAAGAATTTTACTCAGGATCTTGTAGTCCGTTGTCAGCATGGACAACGGACGGTAGGAGGATAAAGCCGCTCCCTCTCTGCCCGGTTTTAAGAGCGGGATCATGATGGCTTCACACATGGAGCCCGGGAGCCGACCCCTCGATTGTGCCTCGTTGTAGACTTCTCGCAGCCGGGGAGCAAGGTACTCCAGATATTTACTATAGAACTCGATCGGGAGTCCATCGAGACCCGGGGTCTTATTCCTGGCCATTTGTTTTACTGCACACCCTATCTCCCCGATCGTAATGGGCCGACCCAGCTCCTCTGCCTCTGAGTCTTCCACCCTCGGCAGTTGTAAACCGTCCAAGAACTCGCCCAGCTCATCCATCCCCCCTGTTTCTCCACTCTCATAGAGACCCTCATAATACGCCCGAAACTTATTCAGTATCCCAGGTTGGGTATGGCAGGGCTCCTCCCCTGTCTCCTGGATCATCATGATCGGCATGCCCCTCCTGACTGGGTTAGCAAGCCACGCCAGCATAGACCCCGCCTTATCGCCTTCCGCATGCGCCCTCGTCATGTACGCTTTATGATCATAGCTGCGCAGCCGTTCCAGTTCCACTGCCAGCCCCTCCCTGGCCCCACTAAGCCCCTCCTGCAACTCAGGGTGATTCGGGCGACCCTTCTCTAGATCCCTCAACCGCGTCTCAGCCTTTCCAAATCATCCATCAAAGTCTTGCGAGCCCCAGCCGTGTGTCCAATACAGTGCCCTCGCACCACCACCTTAAACGCATCCCACTCCACCGCCCTCGTGGAGGCCGAGCCACTGTTCTCCTCAAAATAACACTCTATACAGTCTCCAAGGGCCTCCCTGAACAACAAGTCATCCAGGGTATCAGGTTGCAGGTGCCATGTTGGTACGCAGTTAACGGCCACCATCCAGTTCAGGGATAACAACAAAGGGTTGTGGTCCGACATCGTCCGGGCCAAATATTCCGCCCCCCCCCCCACTGCAGAAAGTACAGATGATGAACACAGGAACGCGTCCAGCCTAACATGTAGATCATGCAACTGCGAGTGAAAGGAGTAGTCCCTAGTAGTAGGGTGTAACGCCCTCCACGCATCCGTGAGGGCCCAACTCTCCTGCCACTCCAGCCTGCGCTTGGCCACCCTATGCGCTGGGGACGCTCGCAGTGGGGGATGGGACCTATCCAAAACCACATCCTCAACCAAATTGAAATCCCCCCCCAGGAGCACCGGCCCCGCCAAATAGCCCGCCAGTTTACCCGAGAGTACGGACAAAAATGCGGGCAGATCCACATTGGGAGCGTACACACTGCAGAGAGACACTACCCTGCCTCTTAGCCTCCCCTCCACCGCCACATATCTGCCCTCAGGGTCCACCAATGTTTTAGTAACCTGGAAGGGAACCCCCGCTCGTATCCAAATTAGCGCCCCCCTTGCAAAAGCTGAGAACGTCGTATTGAACAGCTGTCCCCTCCATCGCCTCTGTAGCGCAATCCCTTCTTGCTTATTAAGATGTGTTTCTTGCAGGAACGCTATGTGCACCCCCCTACGCTTGAGGTATGCCTGAACTTTATGCCTACGTGTCATGGACTACATACCCCGCACATTCCAGGACACACATTTCAATGCCCCGGTACTAGCCATTCCCCTTCGCCCATCCAGACCGAACAATAGAAATCATTGACCTTGCACTTTCCTCGACCACGGACCGACCCCCCCACCCTCTCCAAACAGGAAGCCAAACCCCCCCTCCAACAACAACACCCAGAGCAACCCCAACTGCTCTCAATTCCCACCCCCCCAGGACAGGCCCCCCCGCAAATGGAAGTACCCCCATCCAAACCAACACTCCCGACCACCCCTCAAAGAAAGGCAGTAATGTTCGCAGTCTCCACTGCGATGACCTTAAGGGCCAGTAGGGCGCGGATCGATGCGAAAGGTTCGTGAAAGCAAATCAGTCCCGCATGCTCCACCCCACAATCCCCACATCATAGCTCCCCGAAACCTCATGTAACAGTGTTCCGCTGCCACGGGCCCAACGCCCCGGTGTCCAACCAGCGAGTCCGCTCCACTAGACCAGGTTAACACGCCTCAAGGATCTCCTCCGAAGTCTGCGGCGTCACGATAGGGCCTCGGGCTCCACCAAATTCCGAGAGTCCCGTCTCTGAGCCCGTGCCCGGGTCCTCCGATTCCGTGCCCTTCCCGGACTGGCTCCTGGTATTTTTGGATAAGTTCGCCACTGCCTGTAGGGCCGCCTGCCTCTCCGTCTCCGTCTGCGACACCGAAGGCCTGCCGGTCCTCCTGCGGTTCTTCCTGATCCGTTGAGATTTCCTGATCGGTTGTGTCACATTAGCCTCCTCCTCCATGGCCTTGGCGCCATCTGTTCCCGCTTTGTAAGTGTCCCACCAGGCCCAGGCGTCCGCCGAGGACGTAAAGAAGAGTGTCTGTTCATCCACCACCACTCTCAGCTTCGCCGGGAAGAGCAGGGAGTACTTGATGCCTTCATCGCGGAGCTCCCGCTTAAGGGACAGGAAATTAGCCCTGAGCTTCTGCGTCTCAAACGTATAGTCTGGGAACATAGTGACCCTGTTGTTGTCCACTTGAAAGGGTCCTGCCTCCCTCGCTCTCTGCAGTAACCAGTCTCTGTCCCTGTAATGGAGCAACTTGAACACCACTGGGCGAGGCGGAAGGCCCGGGGCCGGCGGACGCGCTGGAACCCTATGCGCTCGCTCAAGGGAGAAGAAGGGGGACAATCCCTCTGGTGCCACCTCAGTTCGTAACCAGTTGTCGAGATAGCCCACCATATCATCTCCTTCGATTTTTTCCGGCAGGCCTACGAGGCGTACGTTGTTGCGCCTATTCCGGTTTTCCGCGTCCTCGGCCCTCCGTTCCAACACCTTCAATCGATCCATCACATCCGCCATCTGCGCCTTCACCGCTGCATGGCTTGGGGCCAATTCCTGAACCGTGATTTCCACGGACTTCACCCTGTCCTTGAGCTTATCGTGGTCAGCTTTCAGGAGTCCCAAGCCCGTCGCCACCTGGGCTATGTCCTGCTGCAAGGCGTCCTTTGTGGTGGCGATGGCCTCCAGGATACGGTCCTGCATACGCTGCAGCGCCGACTGGTCTCGATCCGCTCCTTCTGTGGCTTCGGTGTCGGTCGCACCATCCCCCTTCCCTTTCGGCTTCCCCATCTGGGCTGGAACGAGTGGTGGCCTCCAAAGCTGCCTCTGCACCCGCTCCGCACTTCGCAGGGCCTCGCCCCTAGGAAAGTCCCCCTGTAGCAGTAGTGGGAAAGGCCCGCTGCGTTCCACGCCTTGAGCACCACTCTAGACTCTGGGGCCAAACCCGCCTCTCGGGATCAGGGTTTCCGACGGACCGTTAAGCCGTCTGGCGCCAGTCGTGCTCAGAGATCCGGGGTCATCGTCACTGGGTTGTCGCCACGTTGTCGCCGCCACTACCAAGGGTTCGGCTCCCATCCACAGCCGGTGGCGCGCGAAAGGTCCGCTCCAGAACCCCGAGAGAGGTCAGATGCAGCCGCCTACACCTCTTATCGGAGAAGAGTAGCAGCCCTTAAAGTGGCTCCGGGCCTGCGACTCCATCGTCCCCGTTCTTCATGCCACCGCCGCCATCTTAGCTCGATGACTTCACGCCTGGGTCCAACTTTCAGATTCAAATACCGGGCTGGGAACGGTCTCGAGTCGACCGCCGTCGGCGCCGGACCCTCCGTGGCACCTTCCAGTATCGGATTATATCAGTTTCGTCGGGGTCCGACCAGATATTCAGGATAATTTCCAGGATCGGGCGCGGAGCTCCGAGCTCACGCTGCCTACCTCCTCGGCATCCAAGCCACGCCCCCAACAATTATACTTGATGATGGTTTTTACACAATACGCTTCGATTCGGTTATCTAAGACATGACTGACAAGATTAATGTGTAGAATGTCTGATTGGAGTAGCTACACAGCCATGCTGTACCAAAATGGCGGACCCTGCTAGCAACAATTTGTACATTCCTTGAAGTCTGCCTTCTGTTTCGGCAGCCCTTTGTGCTCCGATAAGGAGCATCCAGTCGTGCCTTAACCACACCGGGCGTACTCGCGTACTGTGGGAGCGTTTCTTGTACCCGACTATCTTGCTGGAAAACTGTCTTTCCTCAACTACAGGATTCTATGGAGGCGATATTTCAGGAAAAAGCCTTCCTGTACGGAGACTATGGCCGTGCACCACAATATCCTCTTGCTTTTTGTTTCTTAAGTATCGGGCATCAGATTAAAGCTCCTCATATTTGTAGGCTTACACTTGGATGGCGCAACAAGCGCTAACATTTAAATTAGAATTGAAAAGGGAACTTCATAACTTTCAGGCCGGAAGTATCACCGAAACTAAGGTATTTTAGACCCTGGTAACATTAGCCTTATCTACGACAGGTTCTCGAGCTCTTTATATTCATGCCGGGACGTTTCTGTATTCTCTCTTGTTTGCGGGGATCTATATGACTACTCAATAGGTATCGTATTTTGCTAATATTCCTTCACTCTTTACCATGACATAGGAGAACATATTACATGCACTTACCATTTAATCATAGCCATAGCAACTTGAGGACAGCACGTACTTTTTAATCACAGCCTTGGCAACATGAGGGCAAATTGTTCCTTTCTCTCTTTCATCTCCATCAATGCTGTTAGCTACTATTCTAGAACAAAGAAAAAATAAGCTGTTTTGCCAGGAGATGGGCAAAAAAGATTTAAAGCTGATTATAATTTGTTTTCAATCCATTAATGTCCATGTATCCTGCTGCTGTAACCCCTCGACAATGCACACATGGGTTTCCACGAATACACAATGACAGTATATATGTCTTATCTTATGACACCGATTCACAAGGGTGTGCCCACATACGGACTATAATTATACACACCGTAACCTTTTTATTTGTATATTTTCTTAGCCCTGAAGAAGTCGCTGGTTTATTCCCTATAAGGCAATGAAATACGTGTTGGCAAAATTGCAGGAAATTGATTGGGCTGTTTAGAGACACCGTCCACAGAAGAAAGGAAACTAAAAAGAAATAAACTACGGAACTAAAGAAGACTACTGTTGTTTTACATTACTGTCAACTGTATATACACTCTAAGCATGTGCAGGAGACTATTGTATACTCTGCCACCTAGGAGCCTTCTACAGCCTTTTCCATGGAACAGCCAACATGGGGTTGTATCACGTTAAAACGCTAGTAAAAACAATACATGCCTTTAAAACGCATATCTTTAGCATGCATATGCTTTTACCTCACATGCCATTACCACACATTACTAAGGTAAGTTTAAAAAAAAAAAATAATATATATATATATATATATATATATATATTCACTGAAAAAAACATAGGTTTCAGGACTTATATAGTTAGGAATTAGCATTTAAAAAACCTTGCAAATTCACTTAAAAAACCATAGGTTTCAGGCCTTATATAGTTAGGATTTAGCATTTTAAAAACCTTGCAAATTCACTTAAAAAACCATAGGTTTCAGGCATTATATAGTTAGGATTTAGCATTTAAAAACCCATTGAAATTGCTCCTATATAGTTAGTTGTACTAACTATATTTCGCGCATGCGCAATCCACTGCTGATGATGTCACATATTACATCATTCATGACATGGTCAGTGACATCACTGATGAGATCCCTGATGACATCTCAAATGACATCACTGATGACATCACTGATGACATCTCATTTGACATCACTGATCACATCACTGATGATATCATTCATGTGAGAATACGATGCACCTCGCACCTCCTCACACTCTAATATAACCTTTGATACACCCAGTGTTAAATACATACTACCATTCTTGAAACCATTGACACACCAATACCAGTTACTACATACGCACTCACTGATTCCTAGGTCTACACACACATTCACTCATTCACCCATAGAATCACTCATACATACAGTCACTCATCAATACAACACTATCATATGCACTCATGCACCTATACAGACACTCACACACTGCCCCTCATCCATGGAGTTACTCACACACCTAGTCAGTCATGCAAAGAATCAATCACACTTACATTTCCTCAACTATACAGTTATACACACAACACCTTACTTATTCAAACATATACTAACACATACTTACTCTCTTATACAATCACTGATACAAGTACACAATGATCCATACAGCCACTCGCACATTCACTGGCTCTCATGTATAGGCATTTATATATGCCAACTCTCACATGCACTGTGTTTTACATATGTACTTACTTGCACATGTAGCACTGAGATATCCATTCACTCACCAACACACCCATGCACACAGTCAACCGCCCATATAGCTGTTTCCACATGCACTCTTGAACTCATACACCTAGTGAATCAACTGCTCACACATCTATGCACAGTCACACACCTCCCTGCCACCCACACACACACACTCAGTCTCCCATTCAAATACTTGGGCAACCAATCAATAACCCATATAGCCACTCATATAGCTACTGATCAACACATGCAGCAGCTTACACAACAACAGACATACAGATGCACACATTCAGACAGTTTAGTCACTAACCCATGCATTTAGTAAGACACATTTAATCACTCACTCATACAGTCAGTCACGCACCTACTAAATCCTTCATCCAGACACTTATACACCCACTCATTCTTCAATATGTAAAACATATTTAAACTTTACAGAAACACACAGTCACTGGATGATGTCATCAGTGATGTCATCAGTGATGTCAAATGAGATGTCATCAGTGATGTCATTTGAGATTGAAATTGCTCCTATATAGTTAGTTGTACTAACTATATTTCGCGCACCCGCAATCCACTGCTGATGATGTCACATATTACATCATTCATGACCAGGTCAGTGACATCACTGATGACATCTCAAATGACATCACTGATGACATCACTGATGACACCATCCAGTGAATGTGGTTTGCTTCGTTATTTAAATATGCATTATATATATAGCAATTTGCATTGAAGAATGAGTGGATATATTAAAATAAATATTTGGATGGAGGATTTAGTAGCAGTGTAATTGACTGTTTACTTGACCAATTTATAGTGTCTCACTAAATATAGTGGATAGTGACTAAACTTTTTGAATATCTGTATCACTTTGTCAGTTGTTGTGTAAACAGGTTCTCCAGTTGGTTACTGGCTATGTGAAAGTCTGTATTAGTAATTGATTAGTTAACTGAGTATTTGTATGGGAGAGTGAATGTGTGTGTGGTTCGGTGGGGGGTGTGTGACTGCCCAAAGATGTGTGAATAGTTGATTCACTAGATATATGAAGTTAAAACTACATGTTCTAACAGTTGTTTGGGTGAGTGAATATCTTTATGGGTGTGGTGATGAGCAAATATATTTCTCAATGGTACATGTCTAACAAACTAGAAACATAAAAGGCAGTGTATATGTCAGTTGTTGTATATAAATAAGTATACATAAGACTCAATGATTGTATGAGTGACTGTATGGATAACTTTATACTTGTAATAATGATTTTATAATTCACTAAGTATGACTTACTATCTAAATGAATAGATGAAGTTGTGTTTGTATAAGTGTGTAGCTAAGTAAATATGTAAGTATGATCCATTGTTTGCATGAGTAGGATGACTTCATATGAGAATAGGATGTGTGCTGGTGTGTAATGTCGATTTAGGTGTATAAGTATTTTTGATAGTGTTATATGGTTCATTGACAGCATGTATGAGTGAATCTACAGGTAAGTGATTAGATGTGTGTATACATCTATGAATCACTGAGTGGGTTTTTAGATACTTGTATTGCTGTAACAATGGATTCAAATATCATACTCTGTATTTTACAAAGAGTGATAAAAGATTTTACTAGTGTATGAAAAGGTGTATGTGATTGTCACGTGGATGATGTCATCAGTGATGTCATCAGTGATGTCATTTGAGATGTCATCAGTGATGTCACTGACCTTGTCATGAATGATGTAATATGTGACATCATCAGCAGTGGATTGCGGGTGCGCGAAATATAGTTAGTACAACTTACTATATAGGAGCAATTTCAATGGTTTTGTATGAGTGAAATGTCCAGCTAACTATAACACCCCTAAAACGTATAGTTTTTTGAGTGAATTTTAAAGGTTTTTTAAATGCTAATTCCTAACTATATAAGGCCTGAAACCTATGGTTTTTTCATTGAATTTCAAAGGTTTTTTAAATGCTAATTCCTAACTATATAAGGCCTGAAACATGTTTTTTTCAGTGAATTTGCAAGGTTTTTTAAATGCTAATTCCTAACTATATAAGGCCTGAAACCTATTTTTTTTCAGTCAATTTCAAAGGTTTTTTTAATGCTAATTCCTAACTATATAAGACCTGAAAGACCACCAGGAATCTCCAGTATGCGCCAGGGGACTGCATTGCAGAGAGGTGTAATGAAGCCACGCCCCTTTTTACACCTTTCTGCAACGCAGCCCCGGTGCATGTTTGAAGAGGGGGAACTAATTCCCCTTGCATACTGGGGGCCCCTGGGGGCCAACTAGCCCACCTGGAACCTCCAGTATGCGCCAGGGGGCTGCATTGCAGAGGTGTAATGAGGCTATGCCCCTTGTTGCACCTCTCTGCAACGCAGCCCCGTGCATGTTTGAAGAGGGGGAACTAATTCCCCTTGCATACTAAGGGTCCCTGGGGGCCAACTAGCCCACCTGGAACCTCCAGTATGCGCCAGGGGGCTGCTGTCACGATTCACCCTCCCCGACCTCCGGTAAATCACTGCCTGCCCGGTCCTGAGAAACGGAATGGGAAACTACATATCCCATGATCCTTCGCGCCGCGCGCTCCTATGACGCGACGCGTCTAAGGATTATCAGGAAGTCTGGCGGAAGACGCGCTGCCGATTATTCCTGCTGGAGTTTGGTTCGTGTGTGACTGTCGTGTCTTTCCGGATCCTTGGTTATCGGCGGAGGCAAGGTTCAGCTTGCAACGAAGGAACACGTCGCCATTCGGCGTGTGAGTACTTCGTTTTGGGTTTTCCTAGCCCAGTTGTGGAATATCCTGGTGGGGCTTAGGAAGCGCCTACAACTTGGTGTGTTTTGGAGTGCTGCCACTCGAGTGTCCTGGTGGGGCTTAGGAAGCGCCTACAACTCGGTGTGTTTTTGAGTGCTGCCATTCGAGTGTGGATTACCTGGAGGGGCTTAGGAAGCGCCCGGGTCCTGTTATCTTTCCAGCAACAGGTTTACTGATCGAGTGGGGCACTTGCTTTCTAAGGGTGTTTACGGATACTGTTTGTTGCATACTTACAGGGAGCGTCTTGCTCCGGTTTGCGCAGGACACCTGGGTATAGGTGCCGCCTTACATTTACAGTACTCATTACTCACTGTTGAAGCGCCTACAGAGCAGGATCTGTATAGACGCTATACGCTGGGCATATATATATTATTTACCTAACTTTGGGATTATTCACATTGTAGGGAATGTTGGAGAGATCTTGGGGTAGTTGCGTCTTGCACACCCTGAGGTTAAGCTTCTAAGCATTTCCTCGGAGGAGAAAGTTCTTTTGTTTTCAACCACCGTTTACCAGGAATGAGATCTTTATTTGCTTTTGGTTCCATGGGGCTACTTTAGGTTATCTGTATCCTATAACTGGGTAGGTGTTCATTGTTGGCCTAATATTCACGTTCAAGGAGGGGAGGGAACATGGGGGTTATCTAATGCTCTCTGTATTCTATTTTCCAGTAGTACAGCCAGGGGGTATAGAGACCGCCCTTAGATCCTTCCTTCATAAAGGCACGCCTGTGGGATATACAGGTGAGGTAACAATTGTTTTGTTAAGTAGTAGATGGTCTAGCTTAGGGTTCTGTGGTACTTACCCCGTGTTTCTGTAATTACAGGTTACGGTTACAAGTGCCCAGCTGCTCTCCTCCGGACCCACCTTTTCCCCCGCTTGATCGCCTTAACAGTCTGGGCACATTTACAGTCAGACTTGGGTTGATCTAGAGGTGGGCCCCCTTATAGCATCAATCCAATCCTGAGGAGCATCCTGAGCGGCCCTGACAGCTGCATTGCACAGAGGTGTAATGAGGCTATGTCCCTTTTTACACCTCTCTGCAACGCAGGCCACTGGCGCGTTTGCAGAGGGGGGACTAATTCCCCTTGCATACTGGGGGTCCCTGGGTCCTATCTGCCCAAACACCGATATTCCGAACGATTGAAAATGACTTTTCTTGAGAAACATTTGGATTTGGATTATCATGTCCTATACTTTGGAATTTTTGAAAGACTGACTTTGAGGCTGCTATAAATGACTCAAGTCTGCCCGAATTGTGTGGGTAAAATTGATACCTAGTCACTTTGAATAAGAATGTACTTGCGTCTCATCTACCATTTGGAAGAAATATCTAGTTATATGACAACAGGATACTGACATAACTTGAAGGAAATAAGAACGCCCTGAAGAAGTTCTTTTGTACAGAACGAAACGTTTCGGCTGGCTTTGGTACATAAACTTAAGGAAAATAAAAGCATTTGAATATACACCAAGATTCAGCGCTTCAATAAGGACTCTAAGTGATATGATTTGATTGGACCTATTGTGCAAGTGGTGCTGTGCCAAACTTTGGAATATTCTCCACTACTCTCTACTACTTACTCTCTCCTACTCCACTACTCTCTAATACTCACTCTCTACTACTCATTCTCTACTACTCTACTACTCTCTACTACTCTCTCTCTACTACTCACTCCCTACTACTCACTATCTACTACTCTCTACTACTCACTCTCTACTACTCTCTACTACTCACTCTCTACTACTCACTCTTTACTACTCACTCTCTACTACTCTCTACTACTCACTCTCTACTTCTCACTCTCTACTACTCTCTACTACTCACTCTCTAGTACTCTCTCTCTACTACTCTCTACTACTCACTCTACTACTCACTCTCTACTTCTCTCTACTACTCACTCTCTACTACTCTCTACTAGTCTCTACTACTCAGTCTCTACTACTCTCTACTATTCTCTCTCTCTGCTACTCACTCTATACTACTCACTCTCTTCTACTCACTCTCTACTACTCTCTACTACTCACTCTCTACTGCTCTCTACTACTCACTCTACTACTTACTCTCTACTACTCTCTACTACTCACTCTCTACTACTCTCTACTACTCACTCTACTATTCACTCTAATACTCTCTACTACTCACTCTCTGCTACTCTCTCTACTGCTCTCTACTACTGTCTACTACTCACTCTCTACCTCTCTACCTCTCTCTACTTCTCTCTCTACTAGTCTCTACCTCTCTACCGCTACCTCTCTACCTCTACCTCTCTACCTCTACACCTATACCTCTCTACCTCTCTCTACACGCACACATATACATATATATATATATATATATATGCATATGCATTTATATATATGTATGTGTATATATATATATATATATATATACATACATACATATATACACATATATATTCTGTATATCTATATAAATACAAATATAAATGCATGCATACATATACATATATGCATACATATGCATGTTATTTACATGAAAGTTTAAAAAACACTACTGCTCACCAGGGAAGTCTGCTGCTGCTATTCAAAGTGCATGTTTCAGTCTACATGTCAGAATTTTTTTATGAAATAGAAGAGGATTCGAGAAGTCACTCAAAATGTGCCCTAATTTTTCTTTCTGAAGCACTAATCATACTTTCTATGGCAAAATGAACCCCCTCATTTCGTTCCTTTTTAAATTAAATGTTTTCAGACTTACCACTTCATTCCAATCAAGATGGCTTCTGGTGTGCCATACTTTTGTCATAAGTAAGACTGTTAGCGCTCTAGTTGTTCTTTAGAACACTCTGGGACATTCTGTCATTGGGCTATACTTGGGCTACATCTGGGTGATATTTGGGCTACATTTAGGCTCTTTTGTCTCTGGTGGCCATCTTGGGAGACTGCATGTCAGAATTCTTTAATGAAATTGAAGAGGATTTGAGAAGTCACTCAAAATGTGCCCTAATTTTTCTTTCTGCAGCACTAATCATACTTTCTATGGCAAAATATACCCCCTCATTTTGTTCCTTTTAAAATTAAATGTTTTAAGAGTTACCACTTTATTCCAATCAAGATGGCTTCAGGTGTGCCATACCTTTGTAATAAGTAGGACTGTTAGCGCTCTAGTTGTTCTTTAGAACACTCTGGAGCATTCTGTCATTGGGCTATATTTGAGCTACATCTGGGTGATATTTGGGATACATTTGGGCTCTTTTGTCTCTGGTGGCCATCTTGGGAGACTGCATGTCAGAATGTTTTAATGAAATAGAAGAGGATTTGAGAAGTCACTCAAAATGTGCCCTAGGTTTTCTTTCTGCAGCACTAATAATACTTTCTATGGCAAAATATACCCCCTCATGTTGTTCCTTTTTAAATTAAATGTTTTAAGAGTTACCACTTTATTCCAATCAAGATGGATTCAGGTGTGCTATACCTTTGTAATAAGTAGGACTGTTAGCGCTCTAGTTGTTCTTTAGAACACTCTAGGAGGCTGCAGTAGAACACAAAGGAATCAACTGACAGTCTCTGTCCTTGTTGGATGTACATGTTTACTGAGAATGTCAGACTTCATTCTCACATGACTGAGAAAGATAATGTGAATTTACAGAAAATATGCTTTCAGTTTAGCTTATAGATCCCCTTCCAAACCACTGTGGGAAAAGCATGAGATAATAGTTTTCTTTTAAACATGATTCATGATATCACAGCAGAAGGCTTTTTCACATGGTAAAATCACCTTAGAACACACCACAATTCCTAAAATGAGTATGGTACCATCAACAAAGGATTTATAATGTAACTAAAGTCCTAAAACCCTCTATTAACTACAATGCTTTTTAATGAGGTGCTATCATGTATATTGGTCCCAAGATGGCTGCCAACACTTCTTGGATGAAATGCTGACAGCCAATCAGATCAGATGTGTGGTTAGGCTCCGCCCAGATATATATGTGTTTTTGAAGTTAATTTTCATAAAAACCACTGGAGCAATTTTCACCAAACATAGCAAAGGCACATCTGCGTACCAGTCCCTACAATTTTGCAAAGTTTGGTGTTCTTCCGTTCAGCGGTTCGGGCTGTAGACTTGTCAGACCGTCCTATGGAAATTAACATGGGGAAAACACGTTTTGGGACCCCCCATTTTTCTCAGCCCCCACTTCACGAATCCCCCCGAAACTTTCAGGGAAGGAGCGGAGCGGAGCTGGCCAAAATTTTGGAAAATTACACGCAAATTCCTCAACCTGCGCCAAAGTTATTCCCAATAGAATGTTGCGGATTTCCTATGGTAGCTAATCCTAACTATATATACCTACTGGCTATCGCCAGTAGGTTATATATATATATATATATTCTCTCCAATCCTGTCAATCTGTATTGAGAAAACAGGCGCTGACTCCGTGGGGTCTTGCTTCAGAAACAATTTTATTTTCTTTTAGTGCTCAGATTGACGCGTTTCGACGGTCACAAACGTCTTGTTCATATATATATCGAGAACACCAACCAGCGTCCCTCCTTTACTTCCTACTCAGTGCGATCGCAATCGCAGTGCACAAACTCCACTTTTAGGTACACAATTCTTCATTTCACGCTTTAGTAGTCATTACGCATTTCGGTAACAACCGTTACCTTGATCAAATGATTACAATGCATTTCCATCTTTCATAAATACCGGTGTCTTTCACCGCCTACCAGTGATGTTGTGTTATAAACATAGTGAACAGACTGTTTAACAATTGCTGTATACGATCTTAGTGTGCATAATCCCAAGTGGGGGCTGTACAACCTTGATATTAGATTCAACAAAAAAAATGTGCTATTATATTCTAGGCACATGTTTGTAATATATAAATATATACATAAATTAATAAATATATATTAAAAGTTCACATGAAGAATTGAGTTAAAACATCATTTTTAACCTCTATAATTTATACTGAAACTTAATACGCAGACTATATTCAATCTCCATTGTACCAGGATTGACTGCTTTAATTATATCTGCATGAATATGTTGACCAACATACTTTGATATGCTTATTTCATATAATAATAAAACAAACTACATATGCCTATTGAAAAGAAATATCACTTGAACTTGGCTTATAGCAGCAATATACATTTTAAACATAATATTTGACAAAAAAAGTGCTAATGTGCTTGTTAAATCTTAAAGTGCAAGTTAACTATGAAAGTGCTAATGTGCAAAAATAATGCAAACCTGTGTGTCACGCTGCAGTGGATTTTTAATATTTATTTTATATTTTTTATTGAAAAAACAAAAGTTTTTTATTTTATTAAATTTTGTTTGTGTTTTATAAATTAAGCTAAAATACACGGCTGGATAAATATAGAGTAACTTGTATAAGTATCAAAAACACTAGGTAAATATCTCAAATACTGGATAGAGGTACAGTGAAGTGAATTACTATTATAAATAATTATGCAAATCTTCATTGTTGTTTAGCCCGTTAGGAGTCTTACTGTCCAGCTCTAATATCAAACAAGTCTGGAGGTGGCACAGCAGCTTCTCTCTATTACCTCCTTGTCTCAGAGTAGGGACTGAATCAGCCACAAAGTAATTCAGATATTCAAGTTTGTTATTATGTACAGCTTTGAAATGTCTGGCCACAGGATATGTCACATTGCTATTAACAATAGCCCTCAAGTGCTTTCGAATTCTCACATGCACTTGCAGCTTAGTGCTGCCCACATATTTTAAGCCATAACTGCACGTGAGAACATACACAGCCAAGTCCGTTCTATAATTGAAGTAGTCTCTAATGGCTACCTTATCAGTGTCAAAAGTTGTCTCATAATGTGTGGTGTTGACACCAAATTTACAGGTTCTACAAGACGAGCACTTAAGAAAACTATTTCGTGGTTTAAGCCATGAAGTAATCAGACTTAATTCAGGGCTGGCTTTCACTAGCTGTGTTCTCATAGAAATCGCCCTTCTAAATGTGATAAACGGAGCTGCAGGTAGTCTTTGGACCAAGACAGAATCATTCAATATAATGGGCCAGTTTTTCTTGATAATGGCTTTCATCTGTCTTTGTTGGCCACTAAATTTAGTTATAAGCCTAGCCATGTTATTATCTTCTCTTAATTCTGATACTGTTGTTGTGGCTTTTAGTGCTTCCTTCACTGTACTGAAGTAGCAGGGATTTCCTCATTATAATTTTGGCTTTGTTGGCCGCTTCTGTCAGGACTCTATTAGTATATCCCCTCGCTTTGAACCTCACTATGGCTTCCTCTATGCTTTTAGCAAGTTCTCCTTCTGCACTGCAAATTATTTTTAATCTTAGCTATTCCCCAAAGGGGATACTGGCTATTAGATGTTTAGGATGAGCACTCTGTGCATGCAATGTGGTGTTACCTGCCGTGTTTTTCCTATGCAAAGTTGTCTTAATCTTCATTTACGAAATATATACTTTTACATCAAGGAATTCTACTGTCTGACTACTCACATTTGATGTAAACTTAAGATTCACATAGTTGTTATTAATATCCCTTATAAAATTAGCAGCACTGAGCTCACTCGCTCTCCAAATTATAAAAATATCATCAATGAATCTAAGCCAATACACCACATGGGCATTATATTGTGTGGCAATGGTAACTCTGAGAACCTGCTCCTCCCACCAGCCCACATGCAAACAGGCATAGCTGGAGGAAAAGCAGGCTCCCATCGCCACTCCACGTTTTTGTCTGTAAAGTACCCTGCCAAACACAAAGAAATTGTTAAACAAACAGCATCTGATTAATTAAATTAACATGACATTATGGTTGTAATTCATTAGAGGTCTTGTATTCAGAAAGTGTTTGACTGCTGCTAGACCCACTTCATGATCAATACTTGTATAATGAGACTCTATGTCCAGAGTTATAAGCAGCATCCCCTCTGTCCATGTGATGTTTTTGAGTTTAGATAAAGTCTCCAGTGTCCTTGATTTAAGTAGGCAGATTTTTAACTTGATCTTGAAGGAAATAATCAATATATCGTGCAATGTTCTCACTGATACCTCTAATAGCTGAAATTATTGGTCGGCCTGGAACAGGTACACGTTCTTTGTGTATTGTAGGGATAAAATACATAGTTGGTACCACTGGCCATTCATTGTGCATACAATTGAATTCATCCTTGGAAATAAGGCCTTTTCTTTTCCATTGCAAGAGGCCCTTTCTGAGAAGCTCCTTTGCTTGATTGTATTTCTCATTACAGTTTTTTCATAACAATCTGCATTATTAAGTTGATGGTGTGCTTCCTGTATATAATCCTTTTTCTGACAGATTATGACATTGCCGCCTTTGTCAGACTTGTTTATTACCAATTCATTGTTCTTTTTTAACTTGCGCATTAGCTGGTTATATTGCAAATCCCGGTATCTGATTTTTCCTCTATTACGTTTTACTTTACATTTTATTAAGATGTTTGCGATCTTCTGTTACTCTGTCATGGAAAATATCAAGGGCATCCTTAGGCATCATAGGCAGAAAAGTGGATTTTTGCCTAAACAGACTTTTTCCTGCACTGGTTTTAATCAAATGGAGTTATTCCTATTGCACTTGTGTGGACTCAGCCTCAAATTCAGATTGTTTTTGTATGTCATCATGGGTTCCTTTACTCAATCTGTAAAGCGTTAAAATTGTAGAAGCATCAGATGCTTGAAGGTTGTTATTGGATGTGTTGTTGCTTTCTATTATGGTGGGTTGATTATTGCCTTCTTTATTACTAAAGAATTTTTTCAGTTTTAGTTTTCTGATGAACTGAAATACATCAAACCTTGTACTGGCACAATCAAAGCGTGTCTCAGGACAAAATGATAAACCTAATGCTAACAGTTGTGTTTCTGCTTTACTCAAAATTGTTTCAGAAAGGTTCACTGCTGTGTTTTGTTGCCCCGCTTCTTGCGCCATTGCCGTTTCTTGTTTCTTCCATTTTCTGAGTTTTTTCCTTGCTCTCCTTCACTTGTTCCTGTGTTTTCTGCTGTTTTTTTCAGGTTCCACGGCCTTAGTGTCTGTCTTCTGTCGAATGCTAAAAAATCAATTTCTTCTGCCGTGCTCAATTTGCTCAGCGAATCTTGCATGTTGATAAAGGTCGAGCTTCCCTCAGAACTGGTGTCACTAATGGCAGAGTTTAGGTCTGAATTTGATGTTGTTTCTTCAGTGACCTCCTCCGTTGCTTTTCTTATGTCTGTAGTTTTGGACATGTTGTTCATTCGTATTCGCTTGACATTATCATATTTACTCGCAAACGTAAAAATTTGACCATGCTCATAATCAATTTTATCTCTTGCAAATGTATGAGCTTTCCGGAATTTTATTTTGTCGTCCTGCTTTTTTATTCTCTCTTGAATTTCCTTTTTTTGTTTTAATAATGTAGTCTTGTGAATCACTTTTAGCCAGCTCCTGATTTATTTTTTCAATCTCTTGTATGAGGGCTTCTACATCTATTTGATTAAAATGGGGACTAAATTCATAGAAGCCATAAGGTTATTTTCAGCCTATTCTTTTAACATTTCTGGATTCGGTTTTCCAAAACTTGGGGCCCCTCCTTTACTTCATCCTCAGTGCGATCGCAGTAGTAGGGAACAAACTCCACTTTTTGGTACGCAATTCTTTATTTCACACTTTAGTAGACATTACGCGTTTCGGTAACAGCCGTTACCTTGATCACAGGATTACAATGCATTTCCGTCCTTCATAAATACCACCGCCTACCAATGATGTTATGTTATAAACATAGTGAACAGACTGTTTAACAATTGTTGTCTACAATCTCAGTGTGCGTAATCCCAAGTCGGGGCTGTACAACCTTGATATTAAATCCAACAACTAAATTTGCTATTATATTCTAGACACATGTTTGTAATATATAAATATACATCATGAATTGAGTAGTAAAACATAATTCTAACCAATATAACCATTGTAATTTATACTGAAACTTAATACGCAGACTATATTCAACCTCCAAAGTAACAGGATTGACGGCTTTAATTATATCTGCATGAAATTATTTTTTATCTTTTTGGGGAGATCCCTCCCTAACTTTCCAGACTTACCTTAAATGCGTGGTAAAGGCGTATACGTGCTAAATGAATACGCGGTAACAAATGGGTGGGGAAGGCACTGCAATGTAAAAATCACATTGCAAAGACTTTCCCCCCAACAAGGGTGTCAAAAGAAATTTGACGTATTTCGTTTGTTTTTATGGTTGTATTTATGGCACAATGCTTGTTCTTTTGACTCACCTTTCCATACGTTTAGTGTAGGGTTGGGCCAAACTAATTTTTTTCTTACTTCAATTAAGGTATGTATTTTCTCCTTCACATTTTCAGGAATACATCGTCTGAAGCAGACCTTGCCGAAGAGGAAAGCAGGATTTATGGCCAAATCGTATGACCCAATAGCACCGATAGCTGAAGAAATTAGCGAGGAAGCCTGCCTTTTGTGCTTTGATGAATTTCAGGTAATTATTTTCTTGCTATAAATGTGTACACCTTTTGTCTAAAACTGTGATTATTTTGGGTTTTAACATTGGCAATTGTCAATTGAGTTTTTGCTGCACACAACAGGTGCAATTCATTCAACCAAACTATAATCAGATGATATTAAAATAACAGAAAAATATGTTAAAAGTGATGAAAGTGATTATTACGTAAAATCCTCAGGTGGTTATTAGAATATTAGATTGTTATTTTGTAGTGCAAGTGAGAATTACTTTTAGGTAGAAAGAATACAAATGGGTGGGAGCGGCCCTAAGGAAAAGAGGGCAGAGGAAACATTACTACGTTTATGAGACCCCGCTGGGGTAATAGAGTGTCAGTTTCCTTCTCTTATTCTGTTTGACTCCTGATTGTAACTCCTCCCTGTAGTTGGAGCAGATTCTTGTTTAATTTGTAAACCTGAGGTATCCACCCGTGCTTCTCCTTATCCTCCATGGAATCTGACGGACTTCATCCCTGCTAAAACTCAGGTGACCTTCCTCCACTGTATTAGGGGCATCAAGCTCCATTAGATATTTAAAATTGTATGTTGAAGGAAGTCTGCTACCTTGTTGCAGAGTTCTTATGAACCATCTATTTCTGAACGGGCCAGGGGTGAAGATAGCTGATAAATTTGTTATTACAGTAGAGCCTTTTTTCTTCTACAATGGCAAGTTTGTAATCTCTGAGGGCTGTCTTATATAAAGACCTCTCCTGCTCCCCATAGTTTCCTCCAGGCGAGTTCCTGATGGTGGCAAGCCTGTCCAAGAAGCCTTAGACGCTCTGTAAACCTAGGGACAATCTGCACTTTTCCCCAAAGTTTCTATTCCCATAAGGGAGCAACAGAATCAGCTGCAGAACACAGCCAGGCTGAAAAGGCTTTTGCCCCTCTATCCACATTGTCATGGACCTGGCAATGCCTGCTATTAATGGCACTGGATTAGGACTCAGCTCAGACCCTCTTCCGGTTCCTGCTGAGGGTGAGTTGCAGTAGTCGAGCCTGCCTGTGATGAATGCTTGTGTGGCAGTCCGCCTAGTGTTCTGTGGCAGTCACTTGAAGATCTTTCATAGCATGCGTAGGATGGGAGGCATGAGGTGTTCCCAGCATTGACTTGTGCCAGCTTGTTGAGCTTCTTGTCTAGGATGATCCCCATATTTCTTGTATGGTCACTAGTTGTTGGTCCTAGCTCCTCCAGCCACTTTTGGAAGGGCTTATTTCTGAAGACAATACTTTGGTGTTGTCAAAATTGAGCTTCAAGTGGTTGGTTGTTATCCACTCCGCTACCATGGTCATGCGGTTGATGGAGTTGGTTTTGGTGGTGGTTGTCTTTTCCACCAGGGAGAGAGTGAGCTTGGTGTTGTCTGCATAGGAGATGATGGTGATGTCTTGAGTTCTGAGGATGTTGATGAACCGTGTCATGTAAACGTTGAGCAGGGTAGGGCAGAGAGATGATCCCCGGGAGACTCCACAGATCAGGTTCTTGGTCTCTGACATGAAGGGTGCCAATCTGACCCTTTGGGATCTTCCAAAAAGGAAGTAGCAGATCCAGATGAGTTTGGATCCTTGGAGGCCAATCATGTGGAGTCTTCTGAGAGATTTGTGGGAGAGTGTTGAAAGCCTCTGAGAGGTTGAGCAGAATGAGAGCTGCTGTTTCTCCTTGGTCCAAGATGCTCCAGATGTTGCCGGTGGCTGTGCTGAGTCTGTTTCGATGCTGATGTTACTTTCTCAAATCTGATTGAGTGTTGTCCAACCGGTGGTGGACCTTGAAGTGGGTTTAGAGATGCTTGTTGATGGCCTTCTCAGTCACCTTGGCTAGGTAGGGGAGCAGGGAGATGGGTTGGAATTTGCTTAGTTAGTTTGGGCCAGCTGATGGTTTCTTGAGGAGGATGTTGAATTTTGCATGTTTCCAGTCATCTGGGAATATGACGGACATTATGGAGGTGTTGATGACGTGGGTGAGGGCAGTGCTAATTGGTGGTGTTCCCAGGTTGTAGACGTGATGGGGACATGGATCCATTGGGGCCACTGAGTGGATGGTCCGCATAATTGGGGTGGAGATGGCCTGACATGTGGTGTAAAAGTCTAAAAGTGAGAGAAAAAGCACAAAAGTGAATGGCACAAAGTTGACAGGCACACAGGGATAACCACCTTATCTTCTGAAAACTACTCCAGAATTGTCTCTTTCCCACATAACCACCACATGCAAACAGAAATATACACCATATCCCTCTGTATATAAGCATTTATTTGGACTATAGATTTGTACCCACATATGTGTATTGCTTTGTATAAACGTGTATAATAATTGTTTTTAAAAAAAATGATATTCGTTTATTCTGCTTAACAAATGTACATATTACTTATAGTTACATTACTCTCTGTTTTTCACATGTATATACTTGACTACATAAATAAGACATTTTTTATCATAACTATTTATCTACAATTGCTTCACTATTAAATTACAAAAAATAAAAACAAATTAATTAACTTGAAGTACAACACTTGAAAGCCGGAGTTTATTAAATGCATCTTTAATCTACATATACTACCGCCTTTATGCATATATATACTTTCCATGTACTTATATATATATATATTTATTACTTTTCTTCTAATTCCGCATATCCAACGCACTACCCTATTTCTCATCCTATACCGCCATCAATATGGCCTCTACGTCAATTTGACTCATCTCAAACCTCATTCTTCTACTCTTTCAAGTGCTCTACCCTATTTCTCACCCTATACGTATCTCAATATATCATCTACCTCCACACTCTCATTCATCCCAAAACCCATACCATTCTCCCTATGAAACAATCTTCATTTGAAGGGGCGCTGCGTAATAGCGTAATAGCTCCTATACTCCTCCCCGCCGGACCGAATATGCGGTCCGGCGGGGAGGAGTATAGGTGCTATTACATATTTCCCTATACTAATTCCCACTAATCCTGTTTGGATTTTCGGAGTAGCCTGCTACTCACCAAAAAACGCTTCAACAGTTCAGGAGTAGCAAGGGCTATATAAATGAAAACCTTTTCCCATCTCGCTCCTTCCTTTTCCGGCCAAAGTCATCAAGAAGACAGTCAAAAGACAGCTGGCCGCCTTCCTCGAGACGAATGGATCCCTCGACCACTCACAGTCCGGCTTCCGGGCCAACCATAGCACCGAGACCGCCCTAATCGCAGCCACCGACGACATCCGAGCCCTGCTTGACAACGGGGAAACGGCGGCCCTCATCCTCCTGGACCTCTCCGCAGCGTTCGACACGGTCTGCCACCGTACCCTAGTACAGCGCCTGCATAACATCGGAATCCAGGAAAAGGCACTGGAGTGGATCATCTTGTTCCTCGCCGGAAGAACCCAGAGAGTCCGCCTCCCTCCGCTCAGATCCAAGGCCACCGAAGTCATCTGCGGCGTACCACAAGGATCTTCAGTCAGCCCCACACTGTTCAACATCTACATGAGCCCCCTCGCGGCCATCGCATGCCAACACAACCTCAACATCATCTCCTACGCCGACAACACCCAGCTGATCCTCTCCCTCACCAACGACCCCGCCACCGCCAGAACCAACCTACACGAAGGGATGAAAGACGTAGCCGAGTGGATGATGAACAGCCGCCTGAAACTGAACTCAGATAAGACGGAAGTCCTCATCCTGGGATCATCACCCTCCACCTGGGATGACTCCTGGTGGCCCCCTGCCCTCGGCAGCGCACCCAAACCAACGAACCACGCACGAAACCTGGGCTTCATCCTGGACTCCTCCCTCTCGATGACCGGACAAGTCAACGCTGTCTCCTCATCATGCTTCAACATCCTACGCATGCTCCGGAAGATCTTCCTTGGATCCCCAACGAAACCAGGAAGACGGTCACCCAGGCCCTTGTCACCAGCCGACTGGACTACGGGAACACCCTTTACGCCAGAACCACAGCCAAACTCCAGAAAAGACTCCAGCGCATTCAGAACGCCTCAGCACGACTCATCATGGACATCCCCCGACACAGCCACATCTCCGGACACCTGAGAGACCTGCACTGGCTCCCCGTCAGCAAGAGGATCACGTTCCGACTCCTCACCCATGCACACAAAGCTCTCCACAACCAAGGCCCCAGATACCTCAACGACCGCCTGACCTTCTACACTCCCACTCGCCAACTCCGATCGACCACCCACGCCCTCGCCGCCGTTCCTCGCATCCGAAGAGCCACAACAGGAGGAAGATCCTTCTCCTACCTGGCTGCCAAGACGTGGAACTCCCTCCCCATCCACCTCCGCCTGAACCAAGACCACCTCTCCTTCAGGAAGCAACTCAAGACCTGGCTGTTCGAGCAGTAGAGGACCGCCCAAGCGCCTTGAGACCCTCTGGGTGAGTAGCGCGCTATATAAATGCTTTGATTGATTGATTGATTGATTATCTCCCCACTATCCTTCTCGATCCAAATAACAGATTAACATATCCACCCCTCAAATGACTTCATATTTTATTATACTAATTCACCACTAATCCTTTATGGGTTCCAGAGTAGCGTGCTACTCGCTGAAAATGCGCTTCAGTACCTCTGCACGGGTAGCAAGCTCTATACAAATGCATACCTTTTCCCTCTTCTATCCCTCCACTATCCTTCTCAATCCAAATAACAGACTAACATATCCACTACTCAAATTACTTTCATATTTCACTATACTAAAATTAACCACTAATCCTTTGGGGGTTCTGGAGTAGCGTGCTACATGCCGAAAAAGCGATTTGACACCTCGTCAGGTGTAGTAAGCTCTTTATTAATATAAATGCAATACAATATACGAAATCACGCTTGCACTGATAATGTATCTGTTTCGTTTGAGTGTTTTTGGCTAATAGAGGGTAGCTTGCATTACTGTGGTTTGAACATTTTAATGGTACTCAGGGCTTTAAGTGGGAAAAAAAACTGGTGGTGCTCTAAAAGGGGCGTGACAAATTTCTTAAAGGGGTGTGGCCTATCCGAGTAGGGGCCTGGTCTAAATCAAGATAACTAGCAATGTGTGCTTAAGAAAATCTCAAAGTCGCATCCAGCAAAGCATAATAAAATAGGCAAAAATGTATATTTATTAAGTATAAGCCATAAAATACCAAATACTTTAAAACATGTCAAAATGATTTACATTACTTAGAAATTATTGCAGGATTTCCCAAAACCCTTGAAGATATTCACTGTGTATATTTTACTGGGGTTTCTCACAACAATTTTCTTCAGCAGACCTTCTACTGTTTGCCAGTCAACTCACAGCACACCAGGGTGGTGGGAGGAGTAGCACCTGTGTCTCAGTAGGGCTGTGCCTGCCCGCCATAATGCTGGCTCCACCTCCTGTGGTGTGTCTGATAGCCCTGGCCCACACTCACAAAGGAAGAAGAGGTGCACTGGCAGAGTGCACCCATCTGAATGTAGAGTACATGCAGATGGGTCTATTCAGCCTTGTGCTGACTCAGCCAGCCTTCTGGAGCCGCACAAAGCCCCTGTCACTCACAAACCAGACAGTCAATACACAACCAGGCAGAGGCACACTGAAAGGTTGAACAGGAAAATAGCCACTTTCTAAAAGTGCTATTTCCAAACTTAGAATTTAAAAACCATCCTCACTAAAGGATGTGTTATTAAATTCTGAGTTCAGGGATACCAGATTCCATATGTCTATCTTGCCGTTATGGGAAGATATGCAGGTAAACATGTTACACAGCATTCCCCATGTTATCCTATGGGCAAGATAGCCTTTCAATAGTGAAAATAAAAAATTGGCAGTATTTCACTATCAAGACATGTTACCCACACGAGTAACACCAAACAACAAGCATTTGCAATGCAATAGGTCTCGCATTAGGAATGTTTGAGCTATTGGTATTGTAAATGACACATTTTTTATTTATGTTTTGTTTTTGAAAATAGCGAAATTATAGCTTTGTCATTTATAAAGCCAATAGTTTTAACTTTCGCAAATATGACACCTATAGCATTTGTAATGCAATATGTGTTGTATGTACGTGACTTGCATGTATTGATATTACAAATAACAATGGCTTTTAATTTTTTTAAATAATTAATACTTAAATAAAAGTCATAGTAATTTATAATGGCAATAGCTTAAACTTTAGTAAATAACTTTTGTGAAGATTATGTTAAGTGTATTTTATTGTGACGAAAATCCAAGAACAGAAGTGAAATATTAACATCTTTTTGTTACATTTGTAATAAAGCTTGAAACATTGAGAGAAAATATTTGAACCAGTTGTTGAATGGTTGCACAGATTGATGCTGTGGTGGCGCTGAGTGATGTTGTGATGGCGAACAAGTGATGCAGTGGCGTTCAGTGATGCTGTGGTAGCGCATAGTGCTGTTGTGGTGCCCCTGAGTGATGCTGTGGTGGTGCTGAGTGATGCTGTATGCTATGCTATGTTTTGTTTTGCTATCCTATGTTTTGTTTTGTTATTCTATGCTTTGTTTTGCTATCCTATGTTGTGTTTTGTTATGCTATGTTTTGCTATGCTATGCTATGTTTTGCTATGTTTTGCTATGTTTTGCTATGCTATGTTATGCTTTGCTATGTTTTGATATGATATGCTATGTTTTGCTATGATAGGCTATGTTTTGTTTTGCTATGCTATGTTTTGTTTTGTTTGGCTATGCTATGTTTTGTTGTGTTTGGCTACGCTTTATTATGTTTTGTGCTTTGTTTTGTTATGCGATGTTTTGTTATGTTATGCTATGTTTTGTTATGCTATGCTTTGTTGTGTTTTGCTATGTTTTGTTATGCTTTGTTTTGTTATGCTTTGTTTTGTTATGCTTTGTTTTGTTATGCTTTGTTTTGTTATGCTTTGTTTTGTTATGCTATGTTTTGTTATGCTATGTTTTGCTATCCTATGCTTGTTTTTGTTATGCTATGCTATGCTGTGTTTTGTTATGCTATGCTATGCTGTATTTTGTTATGCTATGCTGTGTTTTGTTATGCTATGCTGGTGAGGGTGGGTGTGTGAGGGGATGTGAGGGTGAAGGGATGTGAGGGTGAAGGGATGTGAGGGTGAGGGGGGTGAGGGGGTGTGAGGGTGAAGGGATGTGAGGGTTAGGGGGGTGTGAGGGTGAGGGGTGTGAGGGTGTGGGGGTGTGAGGGGTTGTGAGTGTGTGCGAGGGTGTGTGAGGGTGAGGGGTATGGGGGTGTGAGGGTGTGTGTGTGATGGTGTGTGAGGGAGGGTGAGGGGATGTGAGGGTGAGGGTGTGTGAGGGTGAGGGTGTGTGAGGGTGAGGGTGGGTGAGGGGGTGTGAGGGTGTGTGAGGGTGAGGGGATGTGAGAGTGAGCAGGTGTGAGGGTGAGGGTGTGTGGGGGTGAGGGTGAGGGGGTGTGAGGGTGTGTGGAGGTAGGGGTGTGAGGGGGTGTGAGGGTGAGGGGGTGTGAGGGGGAGGGGGTGTGAGGGTGAGGGGGGGTGAGAGTGAGGGGGTTTGAGATTGAGGGGGTGTGGGGGTGAGGGTTGTTGTGAGGGGTTGTGGGGGTGAGGGGGGGTGAGGGTGAGGGTGAGTCGCGTACTTGTGCTGGTTTTCTTCTGGGATTAAGCCTCTCTTCATTAATATGCTGCCTGTGAGCCTGCTTTCAGCCTTGCCTAACGGGAGGGGCCTTGCTGTGTCTGAAGGTGACAATGGTAGTTCTTGAACCCTCAGGAACTCTGTGGGTTCCGACGTCAACATAATTCAGCACTCGGACCTTTCACCTCACAGACCCCACGCCAGACGCATGCTTTTTTAAACGACTCCAGCTAGATGCCCGCCTAGTTCAGTGCCTTAATGCAGGACGAGTTCGTCTTATGTTCGAAATAGACCCTCTCTTGTGCAGAATAACCGCTCACGCTTCTTTAACAAGTGGGGGTTGGTGTGATTCCTTCCTGTAATCACGGGCTGTCATTGAAAATTGGGTTACTCCCATACAGACAGACCTCGGCAAAGATAACAAGAACCAGCCACTGAAGTGTCTACATTCTGAAACAGCCCACTTCTCACTTGGTATATAGCTACAGCAGAGAAAGCATCGTTAACAAGCTCTTGGAATTTCTGTGGGGAGGGGGGGGGGGAAATGGGAGACAAAGTACGGCCGGCCGTGGGCAGCAACAGCAGGGGTGACTAATTAGGGGGAGGAGAAATGCCTGAGCAAACGGCAAGCTCGTGCACGGGCACATAAAAACAATGGCCTTGGGTAGTTTAGCTGAGACCAAACGAAAGGATGTACGCAACGCCTTCTCCTAAATGCCCCTGACCGTACATATCACACTCAAAGGGCAGCAAAGCGAAATCAGAACACACGTATTGAAACTGCTCTGGAGTTTTGCCACCACAACAACATCAGCAAAAACAAGCGCAGGGTAGTCACAAGACTATATTTTATTGGCTTTGCCCGCATTTTTATGTTAAAAGCAGTAAAAAAAAACATTCAATAACTTAATGAGCATTCGAAATCACCGCCGCAGCCCTGCTCCGTGTAAACCGGAAGTCAGGCACTTTTGGCCGAGACGGGGGCGGGGCCTGCAATCCAGCAGGAAGTTCCGCCCGCCGCCGCCGAGGAAGCAGTGAAGCCGGCCGACTCCGACCAGCGCTGCAGAGGAGACACGAAACACGCCGAAAGAGCCCGGTGAGTGGGAGGGGAGGGGAGGGCCAGGGCTAATGTGAAGGCCTGTGTGTATGCGTGTGTGCGTGCGTGTGTGTGTGTGCATGTGTGTGCGCATGCGTGACTGTGTGTGATTGAGAGAATGCGAGGCAGGGGATAGTGTGCCTGCGTGTGCATGCGCGCGCCTGTGTGTGTGTGCGTGCATGCAGAGGGGTGGGGGCTGCCTGTGTCTGTGTGTGAGCGAGGGCTTGCGCCTGTGTGTGTGCGTGCGTGCATGCAGAGGGGTGGGGGCTGCCTGTGTCTGTGTGAGAGCCAGGGCTTGCACCGCGCATGCGCAGGTATCAGACGCGCGCTCCCGCGAGGAAAAACGCTCGTAACAGATTGGTGTCCTCATTCCCAACTCATTCCCCATACGGGCTGCAAAAGGTCTGAAGCAGACACTCTCAATGCTCACGCATTGAGAGTAAGGTCTGCTCGACCTAAAAAGTATGCTGATATACTTCTGGGGTATTATGAACCCGAAATGCAAAGCCGATACGAAATGGCCAAGCTTAGCGATTCCGAAAGAAACCATAGGGTGGCAGTGTTGCACTCGATCAGTATTACATTAAATTTTTGCTTAACCACAAAGAGGCTTGCAGTTCAGATGTAGAATACTTGCAACCCACCGCCTGAAACACTATTAAACACTAACTGCCTAAGCAGGTCTCGTATGCGTAGCCACCTCCTACCCCGTCTGTAAAACAGGCCAGCTTCTTCCGAGGCTACCACACGCCCTTTCGCGCTTTACTAATCAGCTGCCTCGCAAGCCTACTCATACTGCGCATTCTCTCAACACAGCCCGCACCCAAGGCCGGCGCCAGGCCCCGTGGCACCTAGCAGGTTTCTAGAACGTATGCACGAGCACTCTTAGCCGTTCCGGTGCGGGGTCACGTTTCGGCTGTGTCGCAGTTCCCGACTTCTACATTGCATGCCCAAATACTTATTATAGCGATTCCTGTGAGAAGTTTACGGGTCGCACGGTCATCGGTATTTCAAAGAGGGGCGGCTCGATAAAAACTGAGAAACGCTGTACAGTGAGAACTGTGAAACGCTGTTGCTTCTTTCCTTCTCTGGGTCTAACCAAGAAATCCCTGACCCCTAAGCCCGTCAGAGCCACACGCGCGCCTTGTACCATGAACTCTCCCTGGCAGGAGCCGACTTGGAAGAAACATCTTCCTGGCAGAAGCCAATTTGGAGAAACATCAGTGTTAAGTATTAACTTTTAAAGGCCAAACAATCTGCGCACCCATCTTATGTCAGCAGACGGTATTAGTCCGAGTTTGTCACGCGCGCCCAGGGGAACAGAACCCCAAGCAGCACGTGAGCAGAAGAAGGCAACTCTCAGGCTCAACAGTGGATTCACAATGTTAGTTAAAGTGTCTATAAAGCAACATCCTGCGGGCTATTTTCTTCCATTAAAATGTTGCACCGCAACACTTCATGCCTCAAAAGAGTAATCAGCACTCCTGACTGGCCATCTGTTATTGCATATGCTCAGTGCCTAATCTTCTACTTTATATTTTCTTTGGCCTTTCCATAAGCGAGTTCAGGCCGCGGTCAAAGTACGTTCCTAAGATTTTGATTTTTAAACACGTCCCATACCTTGAGGGCGCGTGACCAGCCTGATGTGGAGTCACCGCCGCAGCCCTGCTCCGTGTAAACCGGAAGTCAGGCACTTTTGGCCAAGACGGGGGCGGGGCCTGCAATCCAGCAGGAAGTTCCGCCCGCCGCCGCCGAGGAAGCAGTGAAGCCGGCCGACTCCGACCAGCGCTGCAGAGGAGACACGAAACACGCCGAAAGAGCCCGGTGAGTGGGAGGGGAGGGGAGGGGAGGGGAGGGCCAGGGCTAATGTGAAGGCCTGTGTGTATGCGTGTGTGCGTGCGTGTGTGTGTGTGCATGTGTGTGCGCATGCGTGACTGTGTGTGATTGAGAGAATGCGAGGCAGGGGATAGTGTGCCTGCGTGTGCATGCGCGCGCCTGTGTGTGTGTGCGTGCATGCAGAGGGGTGGGGGCTGCCTGTGTCTGTGTGTGAGCGAGGGCTTGCGCCTGTGTGTGTGCGTGCGTGCATGCAGAGGGGTGGGGGCTGCCTGTGTCTGTGTGAGAGCCAGGGCTTACACCGCGCATGCGCAGGTATCAGACGCGCGCTCCCGCGAGGAAAAACGCAGCTCGTAACAGATTGGTGTCCTCATTCCCAACTCATTCCCCATACGGGCTGCAAAAGGTCTGAAGCAGACACTCTCAATGCTCACGCATTGAGAGTAAGGTCTGCTCGACCTAAAAACCGGGACGTCTGGTCACCCTACCTTTGAGGCCCGAAAATAGAGCCCCCTTTCGAGGCCCTCCCAAAAAACTGGGGGTGCTCAGACCCCTACAGACCCCCCCACCCACTTAAAGCCCTGATGGTACTACTACAGGCAAAACTTGTTCTGTGTGCAAAGCAACTGTGCTTTGCTACTGCAGGCTGCATCCGTTCAGTGTGAGGTAAGCTGGTACTTTTGCTGCATGCACCTGCAGTATATCTGGTAGGAGAGCAAGATGGAGCAGGTGTGTGTGCATGTCTTAAGCAAATATGCAGTGTTGTGCATGTCTTATGAAGCTTTACAAAGTGTTTTCTCTAAAAACTAAAAAAAAAAAAAATTAAATGCCAGAATGATAGGAGATTCAAATTACTAGTGCTTATTACATCAAATTTCTCAGCAGTAAACCTTGCACTGGCCTCACAGCAGGAAATCAATAGTGTCGTTTCTCATTTTATCTTTAGAAAACCTGATGACAGCTGCTAGTAACACAGCGGTCTGTGTCTCCCTGATGTTTTATCGACTCCAATGCTGAAGTGCTCGGTGGTATTTGTTAATGTTGCATTCTTGTATTATAAAAATGGATCTCCTCTTCCACTGCGCTGTCCATGCCGGGGAACCACACTCTTCCACGCAGCCGAGCCTTTGTCTTTGCTATGCCTTGGTGTCCTTGATGGGCAAGGCGCACTACTTCCTTTTGCAGGCACGAGGGGACGACAATGGTTGCTCCTCGCAAGATCACTCCGTGCGGTCCTGTGCTCAGTTCACTCTGTGCGCGCCACATATGTTGGCGAAAAGTCTGTTCCTCAGCCGTGAGAGCACTGGCCCCATGTAAGAAGTGTTTCCAACTCCGCTCTTCCAGGGTGCGTTTCACCCTCCGAAGACATTCATCCTGGTCAGTGGCTGCACCGATTTCTTCCAGCGTGAGGGCCTTGGGGCAAGCTTCTTGTGACAGGACCATCATGAACTCCTCCACTTCTTGTAGTTCTTCTTGCTCGAGTGCTACGGAGTCGTGACGCAGGTGGCGTGAGAGGAAGTATGCCGGATTGTCCGCTCCGGGTCGAAAAACGACCTTGAATCTGTATGTCTGGAGCTGAACGGCCCATCGTTCGATTCTGGGTGGCGCAAGCCTAGCTGTCTCTGCAAATAGCGGAACCAACGGTTTGTGGTCCGTTACAACCGTGAATTCGTGACCGAACAGGTACAGATGAAAATATTGGCACGCCCATTTTATAGCGAGCGCCTCCCGCTCAATTTGTGCATAACTCATCTCGGTAGCTGTCAGTGCCCGGCTCGCGTATGCCGTGGGTACCCACGTGTGATCTTCCGTCTTCTGCAGCAGGACCGCCCCCAGTCCCACCGGGCTGGCATCCACGACGACCTCCGTTTGGCGATGTGGCCTGAAATATGCCATGACTTTGTCATCAATCAGGGCCTCCTTCACCGCTCGAAACGCCTCGTTCTCCCTTGCTGACCATGTCCATGGCTGTCCAGCTTTAGTGAGGGCCCGTAATGGTTCCGACAGGGACGCCAGATTGGGGATAAACCGGCCACAGTAAGTGGCCATCCCTAGGAAGCTGCGGACTTCAGTTGCAGACGTCGGCTTGGGCGCCGACCGGATGGCCTCCGCTTTCTTAGGGTCAACTCTGAGCCCCTCCCGGGAGAAGATGTAGCCAAAGAATTCGACTGATTCGTTGTAGAACGAACACTTTTTCTGGGTGCAGCGTTAGTCCGTGGTCCGCCAGCTGTTGGAACGCTGCCCTCAGGTGCACATGGTGTTCCTAAAGAGTCTTGGAGAAGACTAAAATATCATCACTTAGATTGATGACTCCCGGCAGTCCAGATAGTGTCTCTCTGATCGCGTTCTGGAACACTTCAGCTGCCGAGGACACCCCGAAGCTTAAGCGCTTGAACCTGCGGAGACCGAGGTGTGTTGAAAACGTTGTGCTGTTGTGAGAAGTTGGCCTGATATGTAGTGTTTCCAATTCTGGAACCACTTGGTATCAGTCCAAACAAACCCCAAAGATGTCTGGTTGTAAGTCAACCTTGTTAGACAAGCTATCCTAGTGGTAGCATGGACTAAGCAGCCTTAAAGTCTTGACTTAAGAGGTCGTGTTAAGCGAGCTGTTTTACCACATACAATCCTGTAATCAAATGAAAGGACACCACACAAGTATATATTATAAAAATATATGTATTTATTTCTAAATTACTCCCCCGTACTCTTTATGAGGAAAGGGGCACAAGCGTTAAATCAAAAGCACAGTATAACATACAAAGTTGCACAATTTTGGATGAGGGCCGGTGGCCACTCAAACCATATACTAAAAAAATGGTATAAGAGATACCAATCGAACAGTGGTTAGGCCTAGGGCCTAGAGAATCGCTGGGAGCAGTCAGGACTAGCAATGCTGAAGTCGGGAGTAGCCCACGGAATTCGGGTGCAGCACGGAAAGTGCGGCTTGCACCAATGCAATGTCAATGGTGCGTAAAAGTTCCACAAAGTGAGTTTAAAGAGACTTCCGCTGAACCTAAAGGAACAAAACTTAAGACACAGACCCTAGAGGTGTGGACCAGTGTAGGAACACCGGCGTTGCAATGTTACCTCACCCACAGGAAGTGGGTGCACAGGGTCGAAGTGGCGTCGGGTTTTGACACGCAGGCTCTTGGTGCTTGAAGATGGAAAAGCTGCAGGCGATGGGAAGCAGAAGTGTCCGGTGTGATCCAAGGGCGGATCGAAGTCGAGATGTATCTGAAAGCAGAGGGGACAGAGTCTGGGCCACTCAGCAGTGACCAGGGTGGAACCAGGACGGAACCAGGCAATGTCGGGCGCAATCAGATGGTTGTCGAGAGGCTTCTCTCCGCTGTCACGTGGGCTCTGGGGCATCTGCGACGTCCAGGAGCAGGTCACGATCTGTCCCACGCAGGCTCTCGCCGTCAGCACCGTCGGCTTCAAGATTGCAGCAAACAGCACTTGGCAAAAGCAATCCACGCGGAACCGGGAGATTGCTTCTCACTCAGACCAGGAGGGTCAAAGTAGGGGCTCCTTTTCACAGGAGCTGGTGCAGATCTGGAGCAACCAGAAAAGCAAGTCGTATTCAAGTTTTCGTCGGCACAGGGGCCACAAGCCAGCTGGCAAGGGACCGGGCCAACGCGTCGAGCCAACACAAGCAGAAGGGCCCCACGCAGCACTCGTCGAGTGTGGAGGGGGTAGCTTTGGTGCAAGTGTAGCTCGGGGTGGGGGCTTCTCAAACCCCGGTGTACAGCTTCGAGGGTCACTCGTGGGCTGCACGGTCAGCGTCTCGTGGCCTTTTCAAGATGGCGTGCCCCACGCTTCCGGTCGCCTCCACGGGTCTCAGCTCTGCAGGGACTGTGAATCGGGCTGGGAGAAGGCAGGCAAGCTTGATCTCGTCAATCTCTGTCGCTCGAGTTCCGGTGGGAACTGCAACAAAGCAAGGGTCGAGGGCTGGATGGTGCCTGTATGCACAGGGTGGTCACTCCTTGACCACAAGGGAGATTCTTCAGTCTTCTATGTTGAGTAGAATGTCGAAGGGTCCAGAATTCGTTTCGTATGTTTCTTCAGGATGATCTGAGTTGCATTGGCACTGCTCCCACTCTTATTCCAATCTGAGGGGTGGATCTCCTGCTAGGCCCCTCCCCTATGGGTGGGACCAGGAAGGGGGGTGGTTACACCCCCTTTCCTTTGTCCAGGTCTCACTGGAGCTGGGGCTGGGCTGCCCCAGAACCGGTTTGACCGGATTATGCAAGGGGAAGCCTTGTGCTCCCCAGGCACTGTCTGGTTTCTTTCAAACCTCCCTGCTACAATCCACTATCTCCTGTCTGGGGTGGTGTGACACCTCCCTGTGACAGGAAAGCCTTTGTCCAGGCCTCCTCTGCTGAGTTTCGGTCAGCAGCAGGAGGTAAGACATGTGTCTGTGGTAGAAGCATCCATTTTGTGGATCTGAGGCTCTTTTAAAAATCAACCGCGTTTTAGCAAAAGTAACATGTCGTCCCCTCTAGAGGGGTGGAATGCTACCCCCGTCGCCAGGATTGGCGAGGGGGTAGTATTCCAATTCGTATGACACCTTACACGACATGTTTTGATAAAGCCAAACCAAAGTTGACATATAACCGCGAGGATTATAATGCACTTAATAGTATATGGTTTGGCATTATCCCAGAACAGCTAAGGGAATTGGTCCCGACAGCTGCAGACAGGCTCAGCTCATGCTAGAGCACCATCTCACATTAAACCACGCACTCTGCCTTCAGGATTGTTAAGGCCTGCCATAGGAGTGGCTCACAGGTTTATATGTGTCCAGATAGGTTTAGATATAGGCATACTATATCTAAGCAAGGGGTGATTACACCACCTTGCCCCAGCTGAGTGATCAGCCAGTTGTGTCAATTTTAGATAGCCAGCCAGGGGTGGCAAAAGATATGCTGCAGCCCCTGGTAGGCCTTGGATGCACCTATGCCCTGGGCACCTATAGTGCTCTGTACAGGGGCTGATAAGGTGACCCAAGCCAATCTAGTTATGCACCTAGGGTACATGGAATCCATTTTACAGAGAGAGAAGATAGCCTGGGGCCCTGATTAGCAGGGAACCAGGCCAACTAAGTCGAAAACCAGCTAAACACAAGGCAAAAAATCTGGGGTAACCATAGTCAGGTAGCCACCTTCCTACACAACCCCCCCCCCCCCCCCCCCCCCCAAACGAAAGGAGATAAGGCTATCCTTGGCCAGGTAAGCCTATATTGCCTGAGTGGCCATATAAGGAAGTACCTGCACTAGCATGGGTACCCCCTGTCTCATGGTCCACTAAGCAGTCCCTCACCCTAGGGGTATTAGAGGGTCTCCACCATAGGGAATCACTACCTTGGGTGTGTTTATGCAAAGTTAATGGCTGGTTTGGATATGGAGTATTGAAGTGAGGCTCCACTAATTTTGGGCTCAACTTCCTCCAATTATCTTCCACCATGTGTGCCTTTCTTTCTTCAACTGAGTTGCACTGAGCTCTCAGGGTCAACCTCTGGCTACCTAAAGCTGGAGGCTGGGTCCCTCTGTTTGGCTTGCTGGAGGGACAGTTCAGGTTTGGGCCCTTTGGGTCCCAGGTTTGGCTGTGCCCAACAGAATCCATCTGTGGGAGGTCCCTAACTACTTTTAAGGGGGCTCCCTCAGGAGTTTTTAAAGTTTTCACCTTACTAGGGCTACTAGTTTTGGTGCCCCTAATCTGTTGATGGGGGTGTTTTATTTGACAGGGGGCCCTCTGGGTCTCACTGTCCTTCTTGTCCTCTGCAGCCCTGGGCTGACTAAGGCAAGGTAGAGAGGGGCAGGTTACCTGCTCCAGACTGGATCCCACCTGAGAAGGGTCCACTGCCATCAGAGGCTCTGTCAGGCCAGGCCTAACAACCTCTGGGGCAGTTCTTTCATCAGGGGTAAGATCAGTTCCCTGAGGAGGCTGATCCTGTCCTACTGTCTGGTGAGGGGGAGATTTCTCTTCCTCCTCCATGCTCTCAGTTTGGGTGGAGTGATCCATCATTTCAGGCTTCACAACACACATATCTGTTTGAGTTTGGGCTGTGGCCATCACAGCCCCACCAACCTTTTCAGGAGGAGACTCAGTTTGGGTTTCTGCTGTTATCATAACAGCTTTGCTATTCTGTTTTGGAAGAGCTTCTGGTAAAGATGGGGCAGAGAGTTGCTCAGCCCTACCAACCTTTTCAGGAAGGACATCTTGGGTTGGGGCTGTAGCTATTACAGCCCCACTAACCTTTCCATTGGAGTTTACCATTCTAGAATGGATTTCCTGTTCAACCTCAGCCCAGGCTGAGATTTCTAAATCATTACCCAGTAGACAGTCTACAGGCAAGTTTGGTGACACTGCCACTCTCTTTGGGCCAATGACACCTCCCCAGCTGAGACTTACTACTGCCATGGGATGATTTGTTTGGATGCCATCAATGTTTGTTACCTGGTATGTGGCACCAGGTAAAAGTTGCTTAGAGGGGACTATACAGTCAGCCACCATGGTGATGCTAGCCCCTGTGTCTCTAAAGGCTTCAACTTTCAAACCATTGATGATGGGTTCTTGTCTATATTTGCTCAAGGTATTTGGGCAATCAGAGAAGTTGGCAAACCCCATGCCAGTCTCATAAACAAGATCATTTGGGGATGGGGACCTGGATAGGCCAGGGTCCTCCTGGGCTCCAAAAGTAAACCCACCCAGATTCCTGGGTGTGCTCCCACTTCCTGGGGGATTACTGCTGACAGTAACAGGAGGTGTTGGAGCTGGCTTTGGAGGTATGTTTTCTTTATTGCCATTCTTGGGACAACAGCTGTCTGTTTTGTAATGCCCAACCTGTTTACAGGCATGACAATAATGCTTTTTCTCAGTTGATGAAGTGTCTTGGGACCCACCCCCATTCTTGGAGTTTTGGGGCCCTGGGGAAGTCTTTTCTTTACTTTTATCCCCACCCTTATCTTGAGGCTTGGTAGACTCCTTCTTCTGGTTACTGTCCTGATTCTTAGGCCTAATCCTGGTTCTGACCCATTTATCTGCCCTCTTTCCCAATTCTTGGGGAGAGGTCAAATCTGAGTCCACCAGGTGCTGGTGTAAGAGCTGGTTCTGACAATTACTTAGGATCTGCTCCCTCATAATCAAATTATACAATCCTGTGAAGTCATGTACTTTGCTGCCATTTAGCCAACCCTCCAGAGCCTTAGTTGCACAATCAACAAAATCAGTCCAGTCCTGAGTCTGTGTCTTCTGGGTGTCTCTGAACTTTAACCTGTACTGTTCAGTGGTTAAGCCAAACCCATCTATTAGAACACTCTTCAGGACTTTGTAATTGTTGGCATCCTCATGTCTGACAGTGAGGAGCCTATCTCTCCCTTTCTCTGAAAAGGAGTACCATAAGATTGCTGCCCACTGTTCCTCAGGAACCTGCTGTACCATGCAGGTTCTCTCCAGAGCAGTCATCCATTTGTGGATGTCATCCCCTTCCTTGTAGGGGGGCACAATCTTTGTCAGGTTTCTACTATCATAGGACCTGGGTTTCTCTTTAGGAATATTGCTGCCACCAGTGGAATCTAATCCACACATTTTTCTTTCTCTTGCTACAGCAAGTTTAGCTTGAGCCAAGGCTATCTCTTCCCTCTCTATCTGGAGTTGGACAGCCCTCATCCTGGCCCTATGCTCTTTCCTCTGGGGTGAAGTCATTCCCCTTTGAGATTCTCTTGAGACACTAGAAACATGAGAGTCCCCTGATGGAGATCTCACCCTTCTGTTGCCTGGGAGAATTAGGTTATGGGATCTGGGGAGGTGCTGGCCCTCTCCACCCCCATGTAGGTCCAAGTTGGCCTGGTTAAGCCTACCAACCTGTGCCTGGGTTACCCTCTGATCCTGATTCTCAGACTCCTCTATGTCTGAGCCTTCTTCCTCCTCTTCTTCCTCCTCCTCCACCTCTGGGGTGGTCTCAGTCTCAGGGGGGTTCACTCCATCTTCTGACTCTAAGGGAGCCTGACTCACCTTATCTAAGTCATCATTTTCCAGGATGGCTATCAGGGAAGGAATGGTAGGGCCTCTGCCCCTTTTTAGCCCTCTTGCTGTGCACAAGGCACTCAAGTCTTTGTGGCTAAGGTTGTCATATCTGGTAGTTGCCTTGGTGGGGTCAACTATCACAGGGGTAGACCCTGAGGCTCCTCCTGTGTCAGACATGGCTGCTAGTGAGGTGTAAGTGGTGCACTTACCTACACTAAGTGTTTTCCTACTGTACCTTGCTAGTGAGTTGTAGTCAGGGTGTGCTAATCCCTTTAATCTACAACTACTAAGTTCAGTAGAACTTAATATGCTAAGCTTTTGATTTATATGTACCTAAGGTACTTGATGTGATCTTTCAATTTGATTTAAAGATTGCAATGGTAAAACAAACAGCAAGCTCAAATCCCACCGCTGCCACCAATGTGAGAAGTTGGCCTGATATGTAGTGTTTCCAATTCTGGAACCACTTGGTATCAGTCCAAACAAACCCCAAAGATGTCTGGTTGTAAGTCAACCTTGTTAGACAAGCTATCCTAGTGGTAGCATGGACTAAGTAGCCTTAAAGGCTTAACTTAAGAAGTCGTGTTAAGCGAGCTGTTTTACCACTTACAATCCTGTAATCAAATGAAAGGACACCACACAAGTATATATTATAAAAATATATGTATTTATTTCTAAATTACTCCCCCGTACTCTTTATGAGGAAAGGGGCACAAGCGTTAAATCAAAAGCACAGTATAACATACAAAGTTGCACAATTTTGGATGAGGGCCGGTGGCCACTCAAACCATATACTAAAAAAATGGTATAAGAGATACCAATCGAACAGTGGTTAGGCCTAGGGCCTAGAGAATCGCTGGGAGCAGTCAGGACTAGCAATGCTGAAGTCGGGAGTAGCCCACGGAATTCGGGTGCAGCACGGAAAGTGCGGCTTTTACCGATGCAATGTCAATGGTGCGTAAAAGTTACACAAAGTGAGTTTAAAGAGACTTCCGCTGAACCTAGAGGAACAAAACTTAAGACACAGACCCTAGAGGTGTGGACCAGTGTAGGAACACCGGCGTTGCAATGTTACCTCACCCACAGGAAGTGGGTGCACAGGGTCGAAGTGGTGTCAGGTTTTGACACACAGGCTCTTGGTGCTTGAAGCTGGAAAAGCTGCAGGCGATGGGAAGCAGAAGTGTCCGGTGTGATCCAAGGGCGGATCGAAGTCGAGATGTATCTGAAAGCAGAGGGGACAGAGTCTGGGTCACTCAGCAGTGACCAGGGTGGAACCAGGACGGAACCAGGCAATGTCGGGCGCAATCAGATGGTTGTCGAGAGGCTTCTCTCCGCTGTCACGTGGGCTCTGGGGCATCTGCGACGTCCAGGAGCAGGTCACGATCTGTCCCACGCAGGCTCTCGCCGTCAGCACCGTCGGCTTCAAGATTGCAGCAAACAGCACTTGGCAAAAGCAATCCACGCGGAACCGGGAGATTGCTTCTCACTCAGACCAGGAGGGTCAAAGTGGGGGCTCCTTTTCACAGGAGCTGGTGCAGATCTGGAGCAACCAGAAAAGCAAGTCGTATTCAAGTTTTCGTCGGCACAGGGGCCACAAGCCAGCTGGCAAGGGACCGGGCCAACGCGTCGAGCCAACACAAGCAGAAGGGCCCCACGCAGCACTCGTCGAGTGTGGAGGGGGTAGCATTGGTGCAAGTGTAGCTCGGGGTGGGGGCTTCTCAAACCCCGGTGTACAGCTTCGAGGGTCACTCCTGGGCTGCATGGTCAGCGTCTCGTGGCCTTTTCAAGATGGCGTGCCCAACGCTTCCGGTCGCCTCCACGGGTCTCAGCTCTGCAGGGACTGTGGATCGGGCTGGGAGAAGGCAGGCAAGCTTGATCTCGTCGATCTCTGTCGCTCGAGTTCCGGCGGGAACTGCAACAAAGCAAGGGTCGAGGGCTGGATGGTGCCTGTATGCACAGGGTGGTCACTCCTTGACCACAAGGGAGATTCTTCAGTCTTCTATGTTGAGTAGAATGTCGAAGGGTCCAGAATTCGTTTCTTATGTTTCTTCACGATGATCTGAGTTGCATTGGCACTGCTCCCACTCTTATTCCAATCTGAGGGGTGGATCTCCTGCTAGGTCCCTCCCCTATGGGTGGGACCAGGAAGGGGGGTGGTTACACCCCCTTTCCTTTGTCCAGGTCTCACTGGAGCTGGGGCTGGGCTGCCCCAGAACCGGTTTGACCGGATTATGCAAGGGGAAGCCTTGTGCTCCCCAGGCACTGTCTGGTTTCTTTCAAACCTCCCTGCTACAATCCACTATCTCCTGTCTGGGGTGGTGTGACACCTCCCTGTGACAGGAAAGCCTTTGTCCAGGCCTCCTCTGCTGAGTTTCGGTCAGCAGCAGGAGGTCAGACATGTGTCTGTGGCAGAAGCATCCATTTTGTGGATCTGAGGCTCTTTTAAAAATCAACCGCGTTTTAGCAAAAGTAACATGTCGTCCCCTCTAGAGGGGTGGAATGCTACCCCCGTCGCCAGGACTGGCGAGGGGGTAGTATTCCAATTCGTATGACACCTTACACGACATGTTTTGATAAAGCCAAACCAAAGTTGACATATAACCGCGAGGATTATAATGCACTTAATAGTATATGGTTTGGCATTATCTCGGAACAGCTAAGGGAATTGGTCCCGACAGCTGCAGACAGGCTCAGCTCATGCTCGAGCACCATCTCACATTAAACCACGCACTCTGCCTTCAGGATTGTTAAGGCCTGCCATAGGAGTGGCTCACAGGTTTATATGTGTCCAGATAGGTTTAGATATAGGCATACTATATCTAAGCAAGGGGTGATTACACCACCTTGCCCCAGCTGAGTGATCAGCCAGTTGTGTCAATTTTAGATAGCCAGCCAGGGGTGGCAAAAGATATGCTGCAGCCCCTGGTAGGCCTTGGATGCACCTATGCCCTGGGCACCTATAGTGCTCTGTACAGGGGCTGATAAGGTGACCCAAGCCAATCTAGTTATGCACCTAGGGTACATGGAATCCATTTTACAGAGAGAGCAGATAGCCTGGGGCCCTGATTAGCAGGGAACCAGGCCAACTAAGTCGAAAACCAGCTAAACACAAGGCAAAAAATCTGGGGTAACCATAGTCAGGTAGCCACCTTCCTACACATGTTACGACTGTCCGGGTGGAGCTCTAGCTGGTGGTAACCTGCATTTAAATCCAACTTGGAGAACCATTTGGCCCCGTTTAAGTCCGCTACTATGTCGTCCATAGTCGGCGTAAGGTGACGTTCCCTTTTGACTGCCTTATTTGGGAGACGCATGTCCACACATAACCGTATTGCGCCTGGTTGCTTAGGTTTGGGTGCCACAACGAGGGGCGACACCCATGGAGTGGGCCCTGATACTTTTTCGATCACTCCCAAATTCTCAAGTTTGATGAGCTCTTCCTCCACCTGCGGCCGCAGGTGGAACGGCACCCTCCGGTGCCGCAGTGCGGTTGGCCTCACTGTGCGGTCAATGTGTAGTTTGAACACCTTCCCCTTTAGGCAGCCCAGACCTCGGAACAACGTCGGAAAGTCTCTCAGCAGGGCATCAGCATGTCGCTTGTGTACTTGGTTGGCAAAGAACACGAGTTGGAGGTCCTCCGCAGTGTGGCAGCTGAGCAGCGTGCCTCTCTTGCCCCCTGTTACATGGAATTTCGTGTGCACCTTTTGGTCGTTGCACGATACTGTCACGTCGATCACTCCACGCAGGGGCAGCGGTTCATCACTCTCGTAAGTATAGATTCTGGCTTTTGAAGGCAACAGTGGTGGGCGAGGATGGAGCTGTTCGTACTGTATGCTGTCCATCACGTTTACCGACGCCCCCGTGTCGATCAGGGCCTTCACTGGGGATCCCTCAATATCAACTTCGCACATTGGTGGCGGCCGCTTCCTGGACCCATCTCGACCAACGAAGGAGACAAAGAAAACGTCGTCGTCGTCATCCTCCTCCAGCCCAAACGCCGTCTGATGAGTGTCTCCGCATGGCCCAGGATCCTCGAGGGAGATTTGGCGTATCCCTTGGGTGGCATTCCTTCCGCTTGGCCCGGCACGGCGGCCGCTGCGACACACTTTCGCGAAGTGTTTCATCTTGCCACAGTTGGAGCATGCTTTTCCCCGTGCAAAACACCTTCCATTTGGGGGATGTTCCAACCCGCAGTTTCCGCATGTGGACCGAGAGGTGGATGGCTGCTGGTTTTTCTGCGTGGCGGGCTGGGGTCGTCTCCGCACCACGTCTACGTGTTCCTCCTTGACCGACACATGCTTCGCCGGCGCCGCGGGTCCGTCTAGCGCGGCCTGCATTGCTTCTGCTCTTGCGTTGGAGAGTTCATGGGATGTGGCCAATACAAGGATCTCATCTAGGCTTATTCGTGGTTGGCGCAGAATTAGCTGACGCAGTTGAACGGATCTGCACCCTTGTATTAGTTGCGCTCTGATCTCAAGGGTTCTATCTGGCAATTCACATGACGTCGCTAGCTTGCGTAGCCTTGCGTAGAAGACGTCAATCGACTCCCCTTCTGCTTGGCGGGCCTGGCGCAGTTTGAACCATTCAAAGTCTGGGTTTGCGCGGGGGTCAAAGTGGAGGTTGAGGGCCGTGATTGCCGCCGTGTAGTCGTTGCTGTCGCCTCTGTCCGGTAGTGTCTCGAACAGTTTACAGAGTTCATCGCCACCATAGCACAACAGGAGCGAGCGTTTGACTTTATTATCAGTCTCCCTGACGCCCACGAAGTAGTGTTCTAGGCGTCCCAGCCATAGACGCCACCGCGCGGCAGCCGTGGCTGGCTCAGCCAGTTCGCTAAATGGCGGAATTGGGGCTGCCATGGCGTAGCCTGGTGCGGCGGGCGCAATGTTCTGAGCGAGGACTTGGGGTGGCGGACCTCCGTGCGCCTGTCTGGCATTCTGTGTCGGCAACGGTGGCGGAGTGGGAACTCGCGGGCAGGTCCTGTTGCTGCCGCCCCTCCGGTTGCTTTTACACTCATCTTTGGCGCGTGGGCCGTCCACTAGCAGTAGGGTGGCGATGGTGACTCTTAAGGGCGTGTTGTGGGAGCGTGACGTTGGCCTTGTACCCTCTTGCTGGCCAGTAGCTGTTCAGCGGTGTGCCCTTCTTGACACAGACAGTATTGGGCCCTTTGGCAGTCAGTGCGACGTGCGGTTGGTCGGGCCTCGCCCTCCAGATGGCCGAAACGGAGCTCCGCGAGATGCGTGAGCTTTGGCAGGATGTTCTTCCCGCTCCCGCGTGATGCGTGAGCGGGGGTGCGGCGAGGGCCGGTCCCTCCGATCTGCGCTGCGCGCGTCTCCCCTCCCACGCGCTAGCCGAGCTGACGTCTGCAAAGGGGGAATTGCAGCGCTGGGTTCCCTGACCGCGACGCCGTAGCACGGGTCCACCAGTCGACACGACACCCTCACCTGAGGGCGGCTCACCTTGCGCGCTGCGACAGGCGCGAGACTCCCGCCGACCCTGGCAGGGCCGGGTTGAGCAGCACAGCAGGGGGCACCCGCGAGGGATGACGGCGCCGGCGGCAGGCTCCTGCGCGGGCTGCGCGAGCGCGGCTCCGGCAGCACCGCAGGACACGTCAGGTATGTCCGCGGGGCGAGGCGTGGGTAGAGTACCCGCCTCGTCGCCAATGTGGTGTCGGTGAGGGGCAAGGGTGACCTAGGCCGTGTAGTGGGGCCTAACTAACACTCTGTACACAACAGACCACATAGAGACTATCTACTGCGTAAGGCCCGAAGACCACGAGCGGTCTCGCGCCCGTTTATTTATACCCGAGGGCTACTCCGCCCCCGTGGTGTATGCGTGCGTGCGTGCGTGAATGGACGGGCCGAGTGGCTCCGCCACTACATATAATACTATTGTTTAAAAAAGCCTTTTTTTAAAACCCCTTTCATCAGTGACACAGGGTTATGCAAGACTTTGTCCCAAGTCACAAATAAACCCAAATCCAAACTTTTTTCAGGATATTGGCATGCATTTATTTCTGATATATCGTGTAAAGGTTTGTATTTCCATTTTCTAGTCTTCAACTACAAATCAGGGGAATACATTTCTCTTAATTGCGCACCTCGTCAAGGGTAGTAAGTGCTATTTAAACATAATCTAATTTGTGTAAATAAGTATTTGACTTTTACCAAGAACAGTACCGTTTTTTAATTGTTACCATTCAGTGCTTTATTAATTAATGTAAATATTTAACGACATTCGCAGGCTCTAGGATATACTGAGCCTAGCCCACCAGTATCAGAAATTCAAAAGAAGGTTGGGTTTTCATACCGGCCATGTAGTCAATGTCATGTGTGACGTCGTCAGCCAGTCCTCGCTTTATAGCGAACTGAGCTTCTCCATTCTGCCACTTGAAGTTTTGTGTTTCACATTAAAATCACAACCCGCAAAATTCGTTTGGCCAGAAACAAAGAACTGTTGAAGGTGTCGCCCTTGGCATGCGGCAGCAGAAGTTTTATCTTGACCTAGACACGAATGCAGAAGTTCAAAGTTGTTTGAAACGTTTCATGTTCGGTAAAGATTGTTTAAGAGCTTTTTTTTGTCAAACATTTTTGGTATTTTACTTTTGGTGTCCCTACAAGAGTGCTGACATTTTGACGTATTTGCCATTTAGATAATTGTATTCAGAGCACAGGGTGGTGACCTGTTTGTACTTGAAATGCAGGTATTCACTTAGTCTAAAGGTTCCGCGACTTCATTGCCTAGATTTGCAGCAGCCTGACATGAGAGATTCATCAGCCTTAGACATTAGAGCACTCAAGCACAGCTTCAGAGCTACAATTATATAGCAACGGCCCTTAATGCCCATCTTGTCTGATATAGTGGGCGTAAGGAAGGCCCCCTGCTCATTTCCTGGAATTTGGCACTGCGTTCTGAACATTTTCTGATAGCATTCCTTTTTTAGTTAATCAAAGCATTAATATTCTCAAATACCACTGAAGTCTGTTCTACAGGAAATGCTTAGAATCAAGGTTCAGGAAATGCTTTCAACAAATCGACATCTAGCCCCAGATTTCTTAACTTGTGAATCTTCCTCAGGTGTCAGACTGGATCCGGAAAACCTTTTCTCAACAGTACCTCTGCGCGCTGGGGGGTTGCGCCCATGGCTCCGAATGATGTTGACTCCTGATATGCCGTCAGTGGATCCATATAAGTCCCCTCCACGCACTGACGTCAGTTTCTTTTGTTTCCGCGCTGCTCGCGGATCCAAAGTAGCGTATCTCTAGCTGTTTTCGGCCTACTGTGATGAGCTTTTCTCGTCTGACACAGTGTGCTAAATTTCTATGCTCTGTGGGTTTAAGTCCAGTGGATCCTGTGCTCGCCAAATGTCTTGTACGGACCCACATTGTATCTGTATGTGGTGCTTGGGCGAGCACCACGACAACGAAGAGTGCAACGCCTGGTAACGGTTGAAGCAGAAGGCCCTGAGGGAGCGGCACATGAAACTTCTGATGATGCGGTTGTCGCAGACCTCCAGCTCCTCGAGGCGTCAGCCATCCTCCTGATCCAGGGGTCGTTTACGTGAGCGCCGTTCTTCTCGTGGACGACGGCAGCCATCCCAGTGTCTGGCTACCTCTCATGTTAAGCTCGTCGTAAGAGATCCAAGTCCCGGGCCTCTGTGGCTTCATTGACTAGCGGTGTGGATCGTGGTGACTCTTCTACTTTGCTCCGGCATCGCTCCTACACCTCCCACTTTCTCCTTGAGCTGGGCGACCCAGAACCAGATGCAGGAATAATACAAGCTCTTCATCTTAAATTTGGGCCCTTGTCTCCCTCCGGAGCTCCTGCAGGCCGCAAGGAGGTCGCAGGTGCAGTAACTGTCATTGTCGACGGGTTAGCCCTCGGTGGCAATTCCAGTCTAGGACACAGAGGTGCCAGTGCTCGATCCTTCGGGACCTCCACTAGTGACGTCAGTCGACTCTGACGTGACGTCGGTTGCCCCACCAGTGCCTATTTCCACAGCCCCGGAAGACTGAGCCGGAGTCAGTGCCAACACAGCTGTGTGCTTCGTAGGGTCGGCTTTGCCTTGGCTCCATGGATCGGCTTCGACTGCGACTGACGTTTTTCCCCCTTCCCAGGTTGACGTCGGTACGGCGCCAATTCGGCGCCGTCCGACGCTGGTTATGGAGCAGTTTTCCGCACCAATGGTTTCTGTGGATGTTTCACAGGTCCAATTGGGGGAAGGATGTGAGGGGATAGACCCCTTGGGGCAGCCAACGCTTGTGGCTCCTACCATGTTGGACTGCTGGATTGCTGAGCTTGGTGAAGCCAGAATGCCAGGTTCATCCCCTGCTTCCTCTCTTTTATCGCCCCCTGGACTCGCCTTGGAAGCCAGTTCTTCTTTGGCAGAAGGTTTGAAAAGAGTGGCTGATGTCTTACATCTCACTCTACCTACAGTGGAGAAGCTATGGACCCTCTTATTGAGGTCTTTCATCCTGGCCAGTCGGGGTTGAACCAGTGCTTCCCTTTTGTGTGGCACTGTCTGAAATGTTATTGGGGCATGGACAAAACCTGAGTCAGGTGTACCAGTGGACCTTGCTATTGCTTACAAATACAGCCCTGCCCTAGGGGACCCCTCTTGCCTTATTCGACAGCCGATCCACCACAGCTTCATGGTCTAGGCCATTACTGCGTCCCCTGAAAGGTGGAACCTTCCTCATTCCCCCTTGACAAAGAGTTCAGGAAGCAGGATTCTTGTGGGAACACATTTTTCCTCCTATAGTGCAGCATTACGCTCCATCAACACGATTTGCATCCTAGGATGCTTTGTCCATGCCTTGTGGAACTCCTTGGCACAGCTTTTACCTTTGTTCCCATAGGCCAACAAGGACGAGTTGACCCAGTTGATTTTCGATGGTCGCCAGGCGGTGAAGCTGCTCATGAGGTGTGGAATGGACTCACCTAATTCAATTGGTCGAGCCATGGGTGTCTGCTCTGGCAATGCGCCGGGACCTTTGGATCTGGGCATCTGGATTTTCAGAAGCTGTCCAGACAGCCTTGCTTGACATGCCATTTGATGGGGTTCATCTTGTTTGGAGCCTTACGTAGGTTTCGAGCTAGTCGGTGAGGTCCAGACCCATAGGTTGCCCCCTCCAAATTTTTCTCCTTGTTATTACTGCGCAATATGTGAGTTTTGTGGCGTCGATCACCAGATCAGTGTCTTTACCCTGGTCTCTGGTGCAGCTGGCTAGCCTCCTGTCTTGAGACCCTGCAGAGGGTCTTACTCTACTGGCCGGTGTGCTTCTTTGGATGTGAGTGTGAATCCCTCATCACGTGATTCCCTTTAGCATAGCATATTGTGAGAGGTGTGATATTGGCCACTCTGGCTTATTGCCCTTTCTTCTGTTCCTGGACTGTGACTCAGCAATTGTTATCCTGTCCTGTTATTGTGTTGGAAACCTTGTTTCCTGTTTCAGTTCCTTAAGCTACCTCTTATCCCCTTGGGGTTTCTATCACATATTAATGGTACGCAGTTTTTGCTCTACACTCCCTGGGAGTTGTCTCCTTCTTTCCTTCAATTTTTACAATGGTGACATCTTTTCTTGGTACCTTCGGATCTTCCCGATCCGCAGGATCGGGAAGATCCGAAGGTACCTGTCCCCAGAGGCCCTCATACTTGTCATCCTGGCCCTGGTTACCTCACGTTTAGACTATGCCAACTGTCTATACGTGGGGATCCCAGCCTACCACCTCCAACGCCTTCAACTGGTGCAAAATCAGGCTGCTAGATTAATCTTCCAGCAACCAAAACACCAACATGTCTCCCCACTGTTAAAAACCTTGCACTGGCTCCCGGTTGCGCAACGATGCATTTTCAAACTTGGCTGCACCGTTTTCAAATCTCTTTTCTCTTCTGCTCCCGCTTTTATCTCTTCCTGTCTCCACTCTTACATCCCTTCCCGACACCTCAGATCCTCCGCCCACAATCTGTTGGTCGTTCCAAGGTTTCGACGTAAGAAGCACGGTGGTGCTAGCTTCTCCTTTCTTGCCCCATTCACTTGGAATTCCCTCCCCCTCTCTACTCGGCTCACTCCTGATTATCCCACTTTCCGCAAATCTTTAAAAACTCATCTGTTCCACCTTGCTCACGGTTAGCTGTTCACATTCCCCGTGCCTACTCCCACTGTCTTCGAGCGCCAAGAAACCAATTGGTGTATGAGCGCGGTACCAAAACTTTTGTAACATAACATAACATAACATAACAGAGCTTGTTTGTATATTACCTTCGGTAGATCGTGTTTTTCCCCGTTGACTGTTTCCCCCTTTTTGTCTTGGTCACACACGTCAGTGTTGCGCTACGCCACTTCTCCTGGCTAGATGTAGGATTGGCCAGTTTCATGGAGACTTGATGTCCCTAAGCTTGGGATTTGAAAGTGCTTCCTTGTGCCTCTGGTGTTACAGGCCTCCCCAAGCCAGGCTCTTAAATTCCTCTGATGTTGGGGAGTAGACGGCATACCCCAGGTATTGACCGTCCGCACTGCTGCAGACGCTCAGCAGGTTCGTTGCTTGTCCTGTTGTCCTTGCCTTTTGGCCGTTGTGTGATGTGGTCTCCTTGCCTCACGGCTGTTAGTTCATTGTATGAACCTACGTTCTATATAGATATTCCATGTTTGCACGTCCAATGGGGATCGCTTCCTCATCTGTCTCATGGGAGTTTTTCGTCTGGATATTCCGTTCGGTGATTCTGGTATACTCATTCTTACCTACTTCTTGGAACTATTGGAACGCGCTTTTGGGAAGTACGTGCCTGTTGAGATTCTTCTAGCACGCAATGTTGTCTTGTGCTCTGGCGGCACTCTGTTCTCAGAGGGGTTTTGCCTCCCTTCCCTTTTTTCCCTCTTCTATAACCATAGAAGAGGGACGTTGTCGGGGTGCCTGGAGCGTTGCTGTATATTTTCGGACTGTGGCATGCATTACCTGTGTGTTGCTACGACAGTATCCAGTTTTTCATATGTCCAATTATGTCTTTGGATATGTTTTTTTACCCAGTCTTTCGACCACACGGTCGGTGTCCACCCTTTCGGTCTCCCCCCCCCAAAAAAAAACAGTGAGGTGAAATGAAGAAAAGGGCAAGAAAGACAAAGAATGAAGTGTTCTCCGTGTTAGAACCCATTCTTCGTTTTATGTCTGCCTCGTTTTTCTAGGCCCTTACCCTGCTTGGGGTAAGGGGGTTTGTGTCTGGTAGCCCTTCTTTTATTGCAGTTATCAGGGCAGGAGCTTGTGTTCTTTCGTACCCATTCTTAGTGTACTTGGGGTTCACATACTACATCCTGACTGTTGTCAGGTAATTTTGTGTAGGATTTCGCCCTTTCAACGCCCCCTTTTTTTCCCAGACTTTGTTTTTCCTTGTTTGGATTGCCTACTCCTCTTCTTAGGTCAGGCACTGCAGCTCAGAGACAGTGTCCTGTGCTATTGATATACCTCTTTCCCCTCTGGCGGTGGAGACTTCATTCATTTCGTTGTACTTAAACGGCTTCCATTCACAGTTTTCCTCATATCTTAGTTTATTCTTTCCACTTAGCGGTTTGCTTGGCCTCTCTAGTGGCCATTTTCTTCACCTACATAGAAACCATCCTCTGGTTAGTCGATCTGGTGGCTCAGACCTCTGTTATACATATTTCAGACCCTTCTGCCTCTTCTAGTTGGTCGCACCCACGTTCCAGTGGGGCCAATTAGCCTTTGTTTAATTGATCCATGCCTATCTTCCTTGGAGTTTGGTTACAACAAGCGTCTGTACTTCGGTACCACTATGCCGGAGGGAACAAGCTCCTTTATCTTGTTGCTTATTCCTTGTCCTAGGTCCTCCCTAGAACGAAAACACCTCTGTGACTGGTAGAGATCAGGAACCAATCATACATGTATAGTATTGGACTTATCAACCAGGGTATTCGGTTACATGTTCTGGAACCACAGAGGGAGTTTCTGACACCACTTTAAATTGGATTGATGCCGTGCCTTGTACAGTGAAGTAAGTGAAGTAGGTATTTATTTAACGCAAAAAAGCTGTCAACCTACAGGTATCCTGGCGCTTATGAAGGGGCAGAGGCAGCTGGTTTATTTATTTATAACATTTACTGAGTGCACTGTCACCATTCCGGTATCCTGGCTCTAGCCTCAGTATAGAAACACAACAGCTGCAATTGCGAGGACAAAGCTCATGGATAATGGATCAGGCGGAATTAGAGCCAGGTCTCTTCCTAACGTGCAGTAGTTCAAAGTGAGATCTCAAGGTGGGTGGTAGGTTATTCCATAGCTGAGCTGCTCTGATCATAAAGGCTCTCCCACCCTGTCTTGTCTTTCGGAATTTTTCAGTGCAGATCAAATTGGCCGTTGCTGAACGAAGACATCTCTTTGGGGCTATCCTATTAATGTTTTTTTTGTAGGGTTAGTGGGCGCTTGTCATGAAGTGCTTTAAAAACTATCCCCAAGGACTCGAAGGCTGTCCTCTGTTTAGTAGGTAGCCAATGAAGTTCCTTCATAGCTTTTGATGTAGACAATCTTTTAGGTCTATCTAGAGCCAGTTTTGTGGCTGATGCTTGGACTCTGTACAGTCTATTTACCAGATATTCCAGAGCTCCTAGCAGTAACGCATTGCAGTAGTTGAGGCTACTTTACACTACACTCCAACCAATCAGAGGTTTTGCATATGGAGGCAGCATAGGTAGGAGTTTCTTTAGACAATGAAGTAGTGCAAAGCAAATGCCTGCAACTTTTTTTGCATGACTCTTCATGGATACTTTGCTGTCAAATGTGACCCCTAAATTGCGCACAGTTTCAGAGTGCTTCTGCTCCTCACCCATTGATAATGGCCAAAAGTTAGGGCCGGAGTTTCATGGGAATTTTGATCGCTGGGCAACACAAGAATTTTGATTTGCCTCCAATTAATTTCAGTGAGTTTGTGTCCAGCCATTTAACAATGTCACTTAAGCAGTTATGGAAAGCGTCCAGAGTGTCCTGCCTATTGCTTTCAATACACGGGATTGGTTGTGTGTCATCAGCATAATTGACAAGTTTAATGTAAGATTTGATTGCTTTTATTAGTGGCCTCATATAGGTATTAAAGAGGATTGGGCTAAGTGCTGAGCCCTGTGGAACACCATGTTCAATGGTTTTGAAGACAGAACAGTATGGTGGCAAAGAAACCGCTTGGCAGCGCTCCGACAGCCAAAATCGTGGATGCGTTCAACCCAGTCTAGCAATATTATCATGGAGTGCTTTTGGTTCAGAGTAAATAGCACATCTTGTTTGGAGCTGTTTGGCAACATAGCGTCTATGGTGGTCCAATGAACCACTGCTTACTCTTAAAAAAAAATTATAAAACTTTTATTTTTATTTTTTTAAACTCATCCTGTTTTCCTTAAGGAAATGGGCTGCATTTTTATTTTTTATATTTCTTTTTAGGTCGAGCTCGACCTGCATTCAATGCGAAGCATTGATTGCTGTCTGCTCGACAACTATTGTCACCCGTTTCTGAGAATGTAGACACGAGTCAGACGCGCGCTTTTTCATAGTCAGTTTTGACCGCGGGAGCGCGCTGCTGGCTGCTTGCCGTGTGTGCGGTGTCAGTTTCGCTTTCATCAGTTTCGTTAGCTTGAGCCTAGACGTGCAAGCAATGCGAAACACAGCCAGCCCCCACCCCCCTGCACACACACACACACACGCTGCCGCCGCCCACACCCCCTGCACACACACAGACACGCATGCATACACACGCCGCCGCCCCCTACCCCCCCTGCACACACAGACACACATCCCCGCCCCATGCACCGGGAGATCCCCTCTGAGCACGACACTCGGGGCAGGCGGCATCAAACCCACCCTGCTGTGGATAGTTACAAGTGTGGTGGAGGGGACACAGGGAGGCTGGTCAACCGAGAGTACACCAGAGCTGCACTTACTCTACACTATCGTTTCCTAAGGCCACACCAAGTCAGTATCTCCCTTGCAAGCCTTTCTCACTGAATCTGGGCGAGCGAGCTCAAACCACTCCCCCCGCCGCGGCCCCTTTCTTCCATGTGAAGGCCGGACTGCTGGCTGCGAGGCCTGGCGGTGGAGGGAGCGGGAGGGCGCGCAGGGGCCGTCGGAGGGTTCCGGCCGCAGCAGCAGCAGCACCGAGGCGAAGCATCCTACCTGTGCCAAGACATCGCCGGGTCCGCGGAGCGCCCGGGGGCGCCGATCAGGAGGCTCCCAGCCTGCGGCAGGCTCCGACGGCCTCCAGGGGGCCCGCCGTCCCAGACTGTCACGGTTGCCCGCGCCGGGGCACGGAGAAGGGGCTAAAACTAGAGCTTTGAGCGAGGGCTGAGCACGAGGCAAAGTTAAGCAGAAAGCAGTTTCCGCCATGCAGTATAGACTCATGGCCGAGGCACGTCGGGAGGGGGGGGGGAGGGGGCGGCACCGTGAGTCAGCACATCCTGCCGCTCAGGGAAGGCCGACAAGGGGCTCCGCAAGGGTGGGAGGGCACACAAAGCAAGGGATCCCACGGCCGGGGCTGCACAATGGGGGCAGCGAGGGATGAGCGTGAATGCAAAGCAGGCCTGGGCTCCACCACCACCCGGCAGCAGGCGGCGAGGCTGCACCTCACACACACACATATATATATCCCCCCCGCCCCCACCCCCCCCCCCCCCCCCCCACACACACACACACACAACCACACTCTCACCGCAAGGTCGAAGGGTCTGATCACTGCCGGTCTAGTCAACTCCTTACACTTTAAACGTTGTTAAATTCCCCCAAATGGCTTAAGTAAAGATAACCCTAAATGGCAGTGCAGCTTTTACGTGTTTCACGGAGCATACCACTTTTCAGGTGTCTTTCTGTCTGCCTCGATGGTTGTGTTTTTTTTTTCAGAAGAGCGCTGTGCATGTTGATTAGACTAGTCATTTACATTGTCTGTTGTAAATTTGGACCTACAAGTCCCCTTTGCTATTGGCTGATAATCCACGACGGGCTGAAACCAGTCTTGTGATACGGAGCCAGTTGACAACTTTGATAACAGACAATTGTCCACGTGGTGGCCGCTGCTTTTGACACGAGGCCACCATTAAAACAAGAGTCCATGTTATCAGCAGTTAGTTATCAAATGCAGTGGTCTCTCATCTTGCCAGCGAACCGCCCTCATGGCATGGGCCTGGTGACTCCTATGCTAATATTACCAGTCAATAATCCATGCTGTGGCCTCTGCCTCGTGCCTAGGTGTCAGTTTCCAGCGGTGGTATTATTAGCAGTCAATCTACGCCATGGCCGCTGCCTAGCATCAGTTCAACACATATTAAATTACAAATACTATCGGTGTCACATTTGCGAAAGTTAAAACTATTGGCATTGTAAATGAAAAAGCTATTAATTTCGCAATTTTCAAAACAAACACATAAATAAAATATTTGTCATTTACAATACCAATAGCTCAAACTTTCCTAATGCGAGACCTATTGCATTGCAAATGCTTGTTCTAAAAGTAATCACGGACCTGGTGGTCCACTGACTCTAGCAGGACACCATCCCTCTGATACCAGCGAATCGTAGTGGGTCTCAAATTGTGACCTACCTCATTAACATTCATGAGGTAGGTATAATTGTGACCCACTACAATTCAGTATTTCGGAAACTGGTCTCTTTATACATAAGTTGGTTTGCAAAATCCCACACTGGTCGTAAGAATACTGGTAATAAATTGCGACCAGTATTTTGCTACTAGTATTTAGTACATCTTTCCTGAATTGACGTTCAGGCTGTTTCGATATGCAGTTGGTAAGAAAAGCACCAAAAAAACCTTGGTTGATATATAAATATGCAACTCATGAGCCATGTCACAATACAGATAATGTAAAATTAAAATATTAGATAATGCTTGCACTTTAAAGTGCTCCCACCTATGACTCTTTTCTTTTCAAATCTGTTTATTGAAAGATTGAAATGTCATACCGCTGCATGGAAACCTATAACAAGCATTTCACTAGAGTACGTCTTGCATTATAGGCTACACATGTATGGTGGGTACATTAACATTGTGTATCTCGTGTCTGGTATCATTGCGGCTAAGTTTGTAACTGTCTCTGGTGGCTCAGTGGACTAATGCATCCACTGCAGGGGCCTGTGTTCGACCTTATGGTCACAGGTTCAAATCCCAGTAGGTCCACTCAGCCTTTCATGCATTTGAGGTCAGTAAAATTAGTAGCATTGAGTTGGGTAACAATATACATCTGTTTTTTCAGTGCCAAGATGCCCCGTTGCTGGGGTGAACGTGCGATTTACAAATACATGTGTTATGTGTTGTGCTGAAGGAACAGTAGTTGCGCCAATAGGTAGGTAAAAAGGAACACCAAGGAAGAATTGAGAAAGAAGAGAGGGGACCAAGAGGAGGGGGACCTATCTCGGATGTGGCCCAGCAAGTCCTCCTATAAGGGGTTAGGGAGTGGGCAGCGAGCACTCTGCAGTTGTGGGACCTACAACATTTTTAACAGTACCGCGTTTTAGTTAGTTGCAAGTTGCAAATGTTGAATTTACTCTACTTTATCATGTGTATTTTATAGATCTGTACTATTTGTGACTGTATTTTGTGTGTTGGGGCAGGTATGGGCTCACTTTTTGTTCTGCAGACAACTTCACTTAAATTGTAGCTTTGTTTGATGTCCAGCGTGTTATACAATAAATAAAATAGAACAGACATAAGTTTTATATTTTTATGTGACATTACGAAAAGCAGTGTATATTTCAGTATTTTAAATGTCTCTTAAACTTTTATATGAGGTTTGTAATTGGGATTAACATTTTTATCAATTTCTCGGTTGTTATTCACAATATAAAATAATTCTACTAAATATTCCTTTCCTAAATACCAGTTGGAAGTCTTTCTTTACACCCAGGCCTCTGTTTGTTGCAAAATGTATTAACTTTCAGCACAGTGTAACCTGTGGCATCTGGACTATAGATGTAGCCTGTTGGTACCAAAGGGCAGCCTAGGTGAAGCCTGTGACTTAATTATTATAGGAGTGTTAAACAGTGCCAACCACTGGTCATGTCTTAGGCTGTTGCTTGGTAATAAGGTACCAAGCATGAAGATTTCTGCTTGGTTTTGCAAGATTCAAATGTGGATGTTAAACTGTTGTGCCATGATTGGTGACATTTTATCCCTAACAAGCTTTACATGTTTTCAGAGCCACATTAACAATTTAAGAAAGACTCAATCTTCCCCCTTTGTCTTCTCACGGTCTGTTGAACCCACAACCCCAAGAGCTGAAGCGATTGAATTTCTAATTACATGGTGCGTGCAAGGTCTTAGTTCACTGCACCAACATGACTTAGAAATCCAGATGGATGGTGACCCATCCACAATTCCACTACTCAGTACTGTGCAGGTGGAATTTTGTGGTCAAGATTAGTCCCTCTAGCTGAAATTAGACACACTGTGAAACTCTAAACCTTCTTAAGTAAATTAATAACAAACCCAAAACTTTAAAATGTTTATTTTAAAAACTAAGTCTATTGCATAAAATATGAACGGTAACCACACAGAATGAGAAAATAAATACAGCAATGCAGGACCTGGCCAACGAAAACAATATGAACATTCCTAACATGGTAAGTAAGTTTTGAGTTTTCTAACTCCCTATAGCTACTTTTAAGCACCACGTTAAACATTAGACTATAGCAAGCCTGTATACAGAGTTTATTAAGCTGGATCGTATAACATACCTACTCACTATCATTAACAGTGTTTAACTATTCTCTATAAGAGCCTTTGCCCAGGTACGATAAGCAGTGCCAGGCCGAAGTTCACTTCTCTGCACTGTGCTCCGAGCCCTGGAGCAACGCCAGACTGTGGTTGCTTTGTCGCATTAAACCGATGTGATCTCTTGCCCGATAGGCCAAGAAGTCTCTCCAGTTAATGGTTAGTTAATAGAATTTTTATAATATCTGATTTGCAATTTTATCTCATGTTTATAAGTTTGGTGATACTAAAGTCCCAACAGGCCAAAATAAGTATGACGCTAAATATGTTAGCCCTCACTGTATGCGTCCATATTAACATGGCAGCCATCATAACATAAACAGCGAAAATATGACAGACTAGCTATGAGGTTGATATGGTACTAACACTTCTGTGCATGTCTAAAACGTCAAACTTTTTTTATAGGAAGAGATAGGAGTCTGCAAGCAATCACTTTCTAAAAATAGAAGCGGTCAAAAGGGCCATGGTCAGAGTGTTCACATCAGTCTTTCAATTCCTTCAAACTCTTTCAGCTTCAAAGTCCCTCAAACCTGATCAGGGGCAGTGGAACACTGGCCCTTTGCAGGACCTGAAAAAATAGTGCAGTGTTTTGGGTGGATCTATTTTGTCCAAATCCTCATGTTGGACAGACTTCACCTCCCAAAACCCCTCAGTTTGTACTTGATTATATACTTGATGTTTTGCAAGGTAGGTGAGTGTCGGGAATATCAGAAATAATATTTCCTGTCCAACTTGGAGGGAGCAATTTTTTGGGCAAACCTAATTAGTGAACCTGTAGATACTGGAGTCCTGCAGGAAAAGGTGGGTTAAAACATTTGAAATTTTCTAAGGCAAGTGGAAGGAACCTTGCACGTTCCCTTTTTTGACGCGCACATGCGATACAACTCTCTTTCCCTCCAGATACTGATCACAAGACTTATTTCATGTATCTGGTTAACTGGTGTTTGGGTAATTTGCAAAACTGTGTGATGTGTTGCTAAACCAAGTCTGTCTATCGTCTCATTTTATACATCTTCTGCCACATACAGATATGCAGCATATACCGGAAGTACAAAATATTCCTAGGTTGCATGTGTTTTTCAGAACTACCCTTTTAATTAACTACTATGAGCATGGTTGGACTGACCAATTTCTATTAAGGGCAAATAATATTTCATAAATGTTCTCGTTTTCTCCTCAACTTTTACTTGTTATAGTTTGATGGGAAGCTTAAATTGTTTACTCTTTTGTTACTTAATTACTTTTTGAATTTTTGTTTCTTTTACACACTTCCTTTCTCTATGAACAAGCCATGAGCTTGTCTCGTGGTGCCAAAGGGCGAGGTTAAGGTACTTGAAGGAAATCTTCGGTTAGCTTTTGTGGAGCATTCCTGGCCACAGTTTTGTGATCTCAGCTAAAGCAGAGATATACATGCATATTCAATATACATTTCAAGACGTTTTTATTATATCGATCTGCCAATAAAATGTCTTAATTAATATTTTTTCAGTTGGTTGTAATAATATTGCAAGTCGATGTGAACTCTTGCACCGTCTGTGCAAAAATTGATTAGGGCTTCTGTTTTACTACAGAGCCGGTGTAGTGGTGCCCTAGACTTGGCTTGTGTGTTATTGCTTTCTTTCGTCCTCTGCACATGCCTCCATGGTAGGTTTGGCCGGCTCTAGGGCGGTGCGACCGGTGCCACCACCACACCGGGGCTTACTTCGCACAGGGGCGCCTGTTTGGTGTTTGCTAGTTTATATTGTGCTTAAAAGCACCCGCTGTCGCGTTCCTGGTCTCTAGCAATGTTCAGGCAGCAATTAAAATGTCAAGAAAACTCCGGTGAATAATGTTCTTCCAGGCGAGATCGGAGGTTTGTCTAATAGACGTTTTGATTCATGTTAAGATAGCGCAGAAGGTTATTATGCTTGCCTCAAAGAACATGTTCCATGCATATAACAAAGTGAATGTAATGTAAACAGGTCAGTGGGTAACTGCATTTTTCAGAGACTTCCTTTTGTTAGTTGCAGTTTACAGTGAACTATTAACTGTCATCAAAGAACTAGGTGCAGACTTCAAGGTATAGATTAGAGCGTTTTGATTTTTTCCCCAGACATTCATTATTCTAATGTTGGGAAAAAGGTTCACTTGGGTACAAATCAGTTCTTGTTATTAAAGAGAGTCCCAATCCATTGTGTTACATTTTAAATTCAGAGTGTGTGCTTCTCCAGACCAAGTACTCTTCAACTATACTGCCTAGTGCCTACCTGAATGGATAATATGGGAATCCACCCCTTGTTGTCCTTTTGTCTTATGTAACATGTCCTATGCACTGATTTACACCCCTATGATTGATAGTCTCTGTGTAATGTGTGTATTATGTACAGTTCTCTGACAGCTTTCACTTTTATGAGTGACACTATAAAATGTATTAAATGCATCTGAGAGAGAGTGGTTATGGAGATGTAAAAGGGTGGAAAGGAGGGAATCTGTGGCGGAGGTGGTCAATGGGAGGGGGCGCCAAAATAAAATGTCGCACTGGGCGCCACCAGTGCTAAAGCCGGCCTGTTTGGGCTGGTTTTTATGGTGGTTGCATTGCCTTTTGAACTTGCTATTCATTTACATATTAAACGTAGGTCTCTTAGTTATCCACTGTATGTATATTATATGTGTTTATATGCTATTACCTATATTTGATCTGTAAAGGGCGCTGATACTGGCAAGGGTCTTGTTCGCGCTATACAAAACCGATAAAATTAATTATTTACCCATAAACTGTATTTTGAATTTGACAGGCCATTAAATGATTTTGTGGAAGGTGCCATAAAAGAAGGTTTGCACATTGTCATTCTGCATCTGATACCGCTAACAATCGAATTGATAAACGCGCTCCATGTTTAGTATTTTTGAAATGTTCTTCGTTCCAGTTTTTACCTCTGATTTTCAGGTCCTATCACAATATTATTTTTCGATGAAATACAATTTGGCAGGTTTTTTTTTTCTAAACCGCAACAACTATTTAGAAGTCTGAAATAAAAGCGAAGCTTTCAGTTTTTGTTGAAATTAATCGCCTGTAATACATGCTTATATTTGTCATTCATATTATGGAGCTGTACCAATCAGTAGATGACTGAGTCTCAGCCACTTACACATGTAAATTAACCATTCATTTTTTTCGGTTTCTTTTTTTTTTTACTTAAGTGAGTCATAATGGAAAGCAACTCGGGGTCATAAGAAATCTTTTCTCTTAAATGCTAATGAAATGCCTCTATTCTCTTCATTAGCAGACTACCATTACTGGTAATTTGAAGCTCGCTCTTTTGTTCCTGGTTGTGTAATGAATGCAGGGCTCTGAAATATACGCCTGGGCTAGGAGAATGGTTTGGCTATTGTTTCTCGGGGTACTTGGTCCGTAAAAATTATTTTTTTGTTATGTTGCGCAACACAAGCAAGGCTGGGAGATCAGAGGACCGAAAATTGCCATCTAAGTAGGCAGAGTGACTCTTGCTTTCTCTGTTGGTTAGCTCTTTATAGGTTAATTTATTCTAGCAAGGCAGAATCATTAAAATTCTGAAACATCAAAACACGAAATTGTTAATCAAGTGTCACCTCTTTATTTCAAGCTTTTAAACATTTATAGGGTAGCATTAGCTAAATGTTGCTTCAGTGTTTCTCAAACATGCTTTGAATTGCACACAGCTTTTAGTTAAAATGAGAACACTCACTCGTTCGCCAGAAGCACTACCTTTTTGTTCAGGGTAATGTAAACAGTAGATTAATGGAATCAGCGCCCCTCTTATGTAGCCGATGATGAGGAATTATTATTCGATTAAACAAAATAAGCATGTGTATTCTTTTAAAAGGTGGAATCCTCCCTGACAGTTTCGGTCCTCTGAAAAGACCATGTCTGTTTATACTGTTGGACCCACAGAGAGTCCATGTCTCCATTGGATTTGCTTTTTTTTATGTTGCAGTGCGGAACTTGAAATTGTTCTAGTCTGTTGGCCAATTGTACGGATTAAAACAGCGGCCTTGGCTCCTGTTGAAATTTAAGCGTGGCCTCCGATTGGTGAGCACTTCTCCTTTAACTTCCTCCTTCGATGGCATCTTCCCCTGATCATCTCAATTGAGGAGATTTTTGAGATTTAAGGACCAAAATTTGGCATTTTTTAGTGTATACATTAACAATAATTGAGTGAAAATCCAGTGGGTCTGAAGCGGCATTACTGAAATATTCCAGTGCTTTCATATAGTTTGCTAGGCACACCCTACCCTTTCCAGCGATGCTAGGTTCACCCTCCCCAGAAACACTCTGGGGATCTGGTGGCAGGATGGTGCCTTTCATAACACAATGTCCCTATAAATTAGCTAAAGATCTGTAATAAAGTTAAAACATTTGTAAATGTCCTCTGATCCTGAGGCCATCTATGTGTCCTGAACTTAGCAAGAATTAATACTTAAATATCGGCTGCAAATCTATTTTGGAAAAGCAATCATTTTGACCCCCAGGCATCAGCTTGACAGACATTTTTGGAAAACACAAGTTTTATTTTGGATAAATAAGCTGAATGCTCTAAAATAAAGGTTTATCTTCTATATATATAAAAACGAAAGTATGTCTGTTTGTCCTTTATGCATTACTACACCATTCACCGATCGCCATGAAACTTTGGGAAGTTGTTGAGTACACTCCTGCAAAGGTTTCTGGCCAAAAAAAAAAGTGTTAAATGTCGGCCCCCTGGCCCCCCAGGGCCCTCATAATCTTTCCAATACTGAACATTTACAGTTTACGGTGCGACTCGCTTTTGCAATGACCATCAACAAAGCACAAGGACAATCGCTGCATATGTGTGGACTACATTTGGAGAATCCGTGCTTCTCACATGGACAACTGTATGTGGCCAGCTCACGAGTCGGAAAACCTTCTGATTTATTCGTGTACGTACCATACGGAAAAACAAAAAATAATGTGTATCCACAAGCACTCGAATAAATAAACAGATTTAAAATAACACTTTAAAATGTTTTCCATATTAAAATAAATAAGTTTCAATAAAAATGACACAATGTAAATTGAATGTTATCATAACAAGTTTCCTTAAATTTCCTTTCTTCTGAGATCGCAGCAACGCACGATGGGTAAGCTACTTTGTTCATACAAAAAGAAATATTCCATCAGAATCCTAGATTTTTCTTTTTTTGTGAAAGTGAAGTGCCACACTTCAACAAAGATCTTCCTTGCATGCTCATTAATTATTATCGATAGTACCATGGACACCTCTCACAGGGAAAGGATTTTCTACACTTTGTTTTAGGATTAACCACAAACATATCATAAATGGCCTCAATATGTCAAATGTTCCACCATTATCCCAGGGATAAACACAGTGACAAAAAGAATGTCCACAATATCTCCAGACTGGGTATCATTATTCCGAGACCACCATTATGCCAGGGATAGCGACAGTATCGAAGGTGGAAGGATACACATTATGCCATGGCAACGCCTCCAAAATGCACACAGACTTTGCAGACACATCATTTCACACACTTGCTCGAACACAGATACAAACACACACTCAAATGCCCACACAAAGATTTTGGACCCTGCCCCCTTCTGACGTACCTTCCAACATCAGCCAAAGTGCTGGCGATATTCCTGTTCCAATCAGGACTCGGGTCCGGCATGGTGACAAGCGAATATGACAGATTGTGTTTTCATATTTGATTGAACACTTATCTTTAGTAGAACAAAATAAATGTGTTATCTGCAAAACAACTGAGCAGATTAGTAGGCTGCCTGGATCATCGTGGTGTATGTGCAGTGTACTAAGAGGCCACAAATTGATTATCTATCCCCTGAAACTTAGAATTGGGATGTGGGAACTATCCTCAGACTTAATCAGGATTTTTCTTTAGATAGGTCTTCTGAAATTCTTTGTCAGGGTCAAGGAAAGCTTCCAGGAAGAAGTCCAGAAACCGAAAAGGCTAGTCTTCATTTGCTTAGAAGGGGTGACTGGAATGAGTGTGACTGTGTTACAAATGTGGTTCTTGTCCATCTCCACATAGAAACACCCAACTTAAAATATTATCACAGGCATATTAACAAAAAACATAAATACTAGAAATTCTGCCTGCAGCTGTGGCAATGTTTTGCATCTAATTGCACATGTGAAGATCATAGGAGGAGAGGATGTAGCCTTACGGCTAGAGTGGTTGACCTCGAAGCTGGGGAACCGGGTTCGAGTCTCGGCAACGACGCTCAACATCCTATGATTCTGGGCAAATCACTTAATCTCCCCGTGCCTCACAAAAATGAATATGTCCTCCTGTAACGAAACTGGTGCTCATGTAAAGCACTCTGATACCTGATATCTTCAGGTCTAGTTAGCGCTATATAAAACTCTAACAGCCAGATTCATCATAGTCCCGTTTTGCGAGTCCTTAATAGCGATTATTAAGGAATCGCTATTAAGGACTTGCAAAACGGGATTCATGTAGGAATCGCTAAATAAATTGCGATTCCTACACATTCCTAAAGGCTCATAGGAATGAATGGGGAGTTATTCCTTATTTGCGATTAGCAATTTACTAATCGCAAATAAGGATGCGATTTCAAGGGTGCCAGGGTTGTCCAAAGGACACCCTGTAGCACCCCTGAAATGTAAACTACATTGGTGTTGCGCGCACACATGTCCAAAGCACATGTGTGTGTGTAACATGCAACTTAGAAAAATGCATTTAAATGCATTTTTTTACGTTTTTCGCTATTTACCACGAGGTTTGACTTCGTGGTAAATAGCGCTCCTAAATTGCGAATTCGCAATTTTTAAATGTTTCATGAATAGCATTTAAGGAATCTCTAATAGAGATTCCTTAAATGCTAATCCTCGCAAAATTGCGAATTCTTTAATAGCGATTTTTGCATTTAGGATGATGAATCTCAAATGCAAAAATTGCACTCGCAAAGGGCCAGATTCTCAGAATCAGGCCCTTTTGCGAGCGTAATTCGCTTGATGAATCTGGCTGTAAATAATTTTTTTAAAAAAGGTGGGACTTGGAGTTAGAAACTGTTTCTCTCTCCATAATTGTGTGTACTATTTTCCTGGGCAAACAGATAAATTAAAGCCTCCGATGTTGAGATATATCCTCTTCTCCTGGCTTTAGGACTGAAATGTGTTACTTATGTCTTTTTCCCCTCTTAAATTGCCCTGAATTTAAAACTGAAGTTTTCAGTGCATGCAACCTTACCCAAGCTAACAGATGTTGAAAATTTGAAATGTCTTTGCTTTTGTGCCAAATATTGCGAGTACTAAATAAAAACTCATGTTTCATTTTATGAAAACTTTGAAGTGAAGCTTTTTTAAATTTTACTCCAAGTAAGAATTTCAGTCATGGACACAATTTTAGAGGATTTCTGCTCTTGACCTTATCTAACACCTGCCAAGGTAATTCACCGACCAGGTCAGCTAAATATCCTATGCCAATTATAACTGCCTAAATTTGTTAGCCAAATCACCAGTATTGTAATTAAGGATATCTGGTTTGCTGCCAAGCAATGGAAAGTGAAAGTGGTGCAGTCAATATCCATCTGACCTATAAAGTCACTTGACCTTTCCTTCACATGCATTAGGCTTTGGTTTCTAACATCAGTACAGAGCTAAGATTAATAAGAAATGCACATTATTGCCGTAGTCATGAATGGCACTGACCACTGCAACTTGATGCAAGAAGAAAAGAAACATGACTTTCTTAACATTCTTTACATGGAAAAAGAAATCCAGGGCATATTATCATTCCAGGTTATTGTGGCCAACGTGGCAATCAATAAAAAACTAATTTGCTCACTTTTAATAATGCACGGAGACAGGCTCACAGAGCTAAATACCAATTGGCCATAGATGACCTTGCTAAGAATGGCATTATGTTTAAACCCTTGGAGCTGCATTCACCCATAAATAAGGTACCAAAAGACGTAACTTAACTTATAGAGACAATACTAAGGCCTGATTGTCTGATTGGAGCAAAATCAGAGTATGATCAGGATAGTTGTGAAAGTAAAATCCAGATAATCTTAGAAAAGATGCTGAAGGTTAAAACTGTGTTAAAAAAGAATTAGACAGGAGGCGGCCTAGGCAGATACCTGTCCTGGCCTTTTCCTGCCTGTTTCCAACATATACCTAGAACAAAGGTGGAAATAATGCCCAGAAATTGAAAAAGGTGCAAGGCAACAGGTGAGTGGATCCATAAAGAAATCGTCACTTGCATGCCCGATTCACATGAATTGCTGTTGTAAGCGTGGATAACCTCTTATGCAACCAAGATGGGGGCAGAGGCTCTCCAGAAGGAGAAGAGGTGCTGAGGCTGTAGGGCAGCTCTGACACAGAGCTCAGACTGAATAGCTCTCAGAGAGCAGCGACAGTCAGAGCAGCGAAGGGCAGGTAGGGAGCACTATCTGAGTGAAAGGGAGACTCCACACTGAAAACCTACCTTAGGAGTGTCGCTGGAGAAAATGATGAGCAACCGCTCAGCGATCCAGAAGATGAGTGGAAATTGTATAGCATTGGAGCTAACAGCAAAAAGGAATGCTGGTAGGCTAGGAGTGGCAGAGAAAAGGGACAAGAACAGAACAGAGGACATTCTGTAATGAAACTCCCTATAAGAGTAGAGTTGGTGAATGGGGGACTTAGACGGCTCGTGATACTTAAGCTGCAACACCAAGAGGTGAGAGGTGGAATCCTTGAAACTATCTCTGCCCCTGGAAATCGCTCTGGGCCTCTTACCAGTGCATTGATTTTTCTGCAACCTTGTCTCTCTAGACAAAAGAACACCTTATGCAAATTAATACCGGCTCTGCTCCTCATGGGAAAAGTCCATCTTGAACTGCCAGGTGAGGCCTCCTCTAGAAGACACCACGAGCAACCCTAGACCAGTTTCAATCTACTTATGTCATATCAGAGAGTTAAAGCTTGAGTTCTACAGGACAGTGAGTACGCTACCCATGTCTGGGCATACCCATTGCACTATGGGCCTAAACTGCAATAGCAAGGTAACAGATGCAATGCTTGAGTTAATCTCAGCCACTTGCAATCGCTCAGTACCACCATTTATCTTCAGGGGAACAGGGCAAAACTGGTCTTGGGTTGCTTGTGTTCCGGTTTTGGGAGGACCTTGTGTGGCAATTCGGTCTCGACTGTTCCTATTAGAGCAGGAGCAAGACTAATTTGTGTATGGCTGGGTCCAAACTGAGGCAGCATGGTGTGAAAAATAACGATGGACTCATTGGTGTAACAAAACTTAATTGGGGCCCCCTGCAAAAAACTTCTAGGGGTCTCCCGCCGGAGCTCTCAGGCCATTGTACTGTTCTGAGGCGGCCCCCTGGAGCTTGTGGGCCCCCCGCACTGCAGGGGCTGCGGAGGCATTTGTTACACCACTGGATGGACTTGGAGGCGGCCGGAGTAATTACCAGCGACTGAGGTTAATTCAAGTATTCAATTCATCGCTTTCTTGTATAGTTCAGAGTGTTACCTAAGCATCACCAGATACAAGGGTAAGAGACTACTGGGGAGCCTGGAGTTGAAAGGGAAAAGGGAGAAGAATTGATGCTATTGAATGCACTGCCATATGGACAGGCAGCACAGTACCAATTATTCACTTGTGACGATACAAAGGATTTTCAGGCCCTCAATTATAGAGACCTAAAGCGTTAAACTAGTGAACACTTGTTAAGCTCTGAATAACCTGCTAGGAAGGAAAACTAAACTGACAGGCTCTGGTGACACGGCAGCCAACATATTTTGACTTTGAAGGTAGGTGCACTTTAGCTCAGTTACATGCCACCTAAGACAGAGACGCAAAGAGGCCTTATATCATACCTTCGCAACTGACTCCCATCCAAGGTAAAGTTAATGTTAATGGATGGACCATGTCTATCATCCAAGAAGATCTGGAGGTCTCAATTCAAATGCTCTGGTAAGAACATAAAGAAGACATCAAACCAGAAACTAATAGGAGCATTTAAGAATTAAAAATGACTCTGGGGTGTAAAATAGATGAGCTAAACCAGGATGAAGACGTGCTAGGCTCATATATCTTACTATTGGAGTCGCCACTTCAAATTTGAAACTAGAACTGGATAAAGATCACTTGGATAATGCTCTCTTGAAAGCAGAAGAATCGGAAAACAGGTACAAGAGAGAAAGGTTCTGCATCAGAGGGCTTCCACAAGATGAGGATATTGCTGCCTGCATGTCAAGCTTATTCATGTTGATACTTGAAGAAAACGGAAATGCGGTTCACTTAGACTGGGAGCACGGAATGGGTCCAAGAAGCCCCCTTAAAATGCCAGCCAATGTACATTCTGGTGAAATTTAACTACTACAACGAAAAGAAAGAATTACTTCAAGCAGCTCGAAATAAGCCAGAAATCTCCTTCCAGTGACACACCTGTTCAATTTTGCAAGACCTATCACGGGCCACTCTTCAACGCTGTGCATTCTTTCATATAGTGATTGACAAATTACTCTCAGATAACGTGGGTTAGAGGTGCAAATACCCCCTCTGGTATCACCTTCAATTACATTGGGGCAACATACCAAACTGTGGACAATGTTCTACTGCTAACGGCTAATCGGACAGATTCAAAACAGGCAGGCATGATAGAAGAGTTCTCTCTGAAGCTTAAGATTTTTATTATACTAACGTGGCTTACCACACACATGGAGGTAACAACCTCTGCAAGACCGTGTATACAAGTCCTCTTCTCACGCCCATCACGCTTACTCCTTGATTGATCTTATTTTAGTAAATAACCCCGTAACAGTGCTGGTAGATTCAGTGGTCATCGGATTGATGGCAGTTTCGGTCCATGCACTGGCTATAGCGAGCTTAAATCTAAATCATAAGCATTGGATGGTCTCCCTCGATTTACCCCCTTCTCCCGATGAATGCATCCCCTGCCGTTAAGAGACCCAGTCCTTCAGTCCAAGCTAGCTCAAAATATAGAAGAATACTTACTAAAAATAATGACGTCATCCCCAGGATCTTGGGTGTGTTTATAGCTGTACATTGAGGTAGCAGAAAATGAATTTCAAAACAATCCATCCATTGAAAAACTACCTAAACTTACACTCCTCAGAGGACAACTAAGAACCATAGTTATCATTTTCATAATAACTTTATTTCGGCCAATATGGCCATAAAAGTACATTAGAAAAAAAGTACATTTTTTACAATCAAGATAAATTAAAAAAGAAAAAAACAATGGAGAGTCCAATTCACAGGTGCAGAGATGTAAACCCTGTAAAAAACAATATTTCCAAATAGGGAGAAAGGCCATTATTAACAGCAGTCTGGGAAAAGGTTATAAAAATATGTCTTAAAAATATAAATTAATATGTGAATATTAAAATCAAATTAAAACAATATTATAAATACAGCGCAAGCATAAAGGCCCAACCAGTAGATAGTGTACGGCTAAAGATAAGATAAGGAAGTTCATTCATCATTTACCCTCATTTTAGGCAGATTATATTGGGAAGGAGTTTAAGGAGACTGCAGATAAAGCCCTCTTCGTTGGCACATTGCCATAGATAAAAGTCTACATACAGGTTACAAGTTTAGAGAACCTGCAACTAGCAGATACTTTCTCTTGGACCACATTGCAAATAGAAATTTCGATATTACAGCAACAGTAACTGGGGCAGTGTCTGATTTTAGAATTCTGAATATTTCTCTATAGTTACTGATACCCATGTTTTACAAAATTGAATCACCCATATTGTTCTGGGACTGCTATATACTGGGCAGAAGAGTACCGCATGTATAGCAGTTTCTTCTTCCACTGAACAGCCAGGACAAAGGCAACCTGCTTCGCCTTCCCACTTGTTTGTACGTGCGTTGAGTGGGAGGGTCCCGTACCTAAATTGTAGATAGAGCTTTGTAAGTAATACTGGTTGCATAATGTCGATCACTTTTTCGAATTTGTATTGACACTTATGATTCAAGAATCCATAGGTTAAAGAAGAGGCATCAACTGTCTGCACAATACGTCCCAAACTGTAATATTTCAAGGCAAATGCTAAGGGTTTTTTGGGGATTTCAGGACATGCAGTTTCAGGTTTAGATCAAAGATCTCCCATCCCCATTGATCTCGCCGTGTCCCTTACAAATGCCAACCAAGGGATTTTACCTGCCCCCGTAATGGACAGCACAGCTTTTAGATCGTCCCTAAAGTGGGCCAATTCTGGAGTACTCCAGAGGCGTCGCCAATATAACAGTGGGCGCGACGAAATCAAATCTGCTATTGGGCTAATACCCAGGTCCATTCTAAGCGGGGTGGTAGGTGTCGTCTTAGGTAAGCCTAGAATCTGTCTCATAAAATTATTTTCAGTAACTGTGAGTGCACTCACCGGCGATGCCCCCACAGCTCTGCCTCGTATATAACTGATCCCCTAGCTTGTATTTTATACATTTTTGCTGGGGGGCTTATCATCTTTGAGGTCGAAGTTTTATAAAGCTTTAGGATTCCACCGGTGGTCTGAGTCAGTTTTAGGTTGGCCTTAATGATTTGGGAGGACCATCCCATTGTATCATTTAGAGGGAGACCCAAATAATTATAAACAGAGACTCTCTCTAGTGGTCTTCCATCCAATGTGGGGTGAGGGCAATTTGTGGTGTTTGCATTAAATACCATATATTTGGTCTTTGAAATATTAACCACCAGATTCCTCCTTTTACAGAACTGACCAAATTCCTCTAGGATACGCTGCATCCCCATAGGTGATTTCGAGAGGAGCAGGGTATCGTCCGCAAACATTAATGCAGGGATTTTGCGGTCTGCCAGTTTGGGGGGGATCTATATCTTTGACAGCAAGGAGATCTTTGATTAGCCCGTTGAGAAAGAGGGAGAAAAGGGTTGGCGCAAGCACACACCCCTGTCTCACCCCCTTCTCAACAGGGAAAGTAGAGGTCAAATTGCCATTCTTACCAAACCTCACTCTGGCGTAGGTCCCTACATGGAGACGCCTAAACTGGTGGCATAGATATGAAGGAACTCCCATGCCCAGCAGTATAACCCACAATTCTTCGCGATCAACCATATCGAAGGCGGATTTTAAGTCAACGAACGTGAGGAACAGACTTCCACCCTCCAAGACATACCCCCAGATGCATCAAGCACAGATTCTGCGAATTCTAATTTGCGAAAAATACCGAATCTCAAATTAGAATTTGCAGAATGGGATGCATCAAAAAATGCGTCCCAAAAATATGATTCGCAGTCGGCCGCAATCGTCGAATGCGAATTTCGCAAAATCGCACAAAAAACGCAGAATCTCCTGTTACCCATGCTGAAATTGAGATTTCGAATTTACCGAAATCACAATTTGCGATCTTGCAAATTGCGAGATCGCAAAAACGGGAAGTCGCATTTTGAGCACAATGGTGACATCACAACCTGGAAGTAGGCAGTTCCCTCACTCATTCTGAACACAGAGCTGGAGAGAGGAGGAGGCACAGCACTGAGCTCTATCAGACACACCCTGCAGCCCCACAACAGGACATACATCCGAATCCAGAATGTCCCAGGATGCAGCAGGAAACAGTGCAACTGGCAGGAAAAGAAAAATAAAATTTTCCGAACAGGAGCTGGAGTTTCTGATCCAGGGAGTCAGCAGGGACCACAATAGGCTTTTTTGGAAGCAATCCAGGAAGGTGCCTGAAGCAGACAAAAGGCGCATTTGGCAGCACATCAGGGCGAAGGTAAACGCGATAGGAGTGACCCAGCGCTCAATTGACCTGAAGAAGAGGTGGTATGACCTCAGGTGCCGTGCCAAAGAGCGCATAGCAGAGAGGCTGGGGGAGCAATAGGCCACGGGAGGAGGAGACCCCACAGTTGCGGACAACACTCCACTCGAGGACCTTGTTGAGGATGCCATCAACCCAGCAGCCTGCGTTGGGGTCACTCAGCTGGACACCTCCCGACCCACACAACAATCCCAAGGTAAGAGCCAGGCAACCGCGACCTCGTCCCCTAACAATGCCCATGCCCCCAGAGCTAGCCATTTGATAACCCCAGTAATGCAGTCCATGCACATCAGAAACTCCCTATTGCATTGTGGGACCTGTAGTGTGACAATAGTTCCCAGATAGCCACACACTGCCAGAACTGTCAAGTGAAACATACCCCTAAAGCCAGTCAAGGAACGCAAGCCTGCATGCATGTTGCAACATCCCATGTGCAAGATTCACATAATTAATCGTGCACCCATTTACATCACAGGTGCTGCAGAACCAGAGAGCACAGACAGCGAGGCACTCCAAATTGAGGAGACCCCAGAGGAGACGGAGGGAGAGAGCCATCCTGCCCCACGACCTGGACCGTCACACACACCTGCACCAGTACCACCACCTCCCCTTGCGGACAGGGCCACCCCTTCAGCCACAGGAGGAGTGCAACCACCCCATGCCTCACGCATGGCAGTGGAACAGGCCACATCACCACCCAGGAGGCAGACATGCCGCACAGCCACTGTGCGGTCGCAGTCAAGTGGCCGGTTGAGGCAGCAGCACAACGTGGCAACACGAGCTGACAGGGGGCAACATGCCCATGAACCAGGGCTTGGGATCGAACGCCGGATGCAGGCTGTGCACCGCAAGCAGGCACAGCATATGGCAGCCATGCAGCTGCAGCTGTACAAGACTGTGCGCAATTTCAACCAGCTCACCGAAAGCATGCAGGAGTTAACGGCTGCAGTGAGGGAGAACAGCCAACTCATGGTGTTGCAGCAGGACTTCAACCGCCGCCGCCACCGCCAGCTGCTGACCCGGCTGTCCGCATATACCAGGTGGATCCACTTGATCGGGAATGCAACATCCCAACTGTCACGCCGGTCCCTGGCAATGCAAATACAAATGGTGCAATGCTGCCAGGATGTTGCAAGGGCCCTGGAACAGGTCACAACCACAGTCCAAAACCAGCAGGTGTGTGGCCATGGCCATGCAAGGGGGAGGGTGATGATGCCAGTGAGGGCACATCCAGCCTGAGCAGCCTGTCCGTGCCGGTGGTAACAGAACGGCGCCGCAGTACCAGACCCAGTGCAGCATCACGGGCGGATACTTGTGGATGTGGAGAGGCGACATTGTGCGTCCGGCCGGAGGCGCCAGTGATTGAGTGAACATTAGCAGCAGTGCCATGCTGATCTACCAAGCACGCCTGCTCTGCAATCATGTGGCTGTATGATGCAATACAGTAGTCATGTTTATTGAACAAAAAAATAATTGATAGATCTTGTTCACAAAATTATAAGAATATATTTCAAACGCAATTCCTACTCATATCATTATTTCATGTTGCATGCATGAGTGCAGTGTTGTGTGAGGGGTATGGGTGCACTAGAAATAATTCAGTGTGATGTTGTGGCGGCGCCTGTGTCCTTCAGCAGGATTCTCTCCGTGTGCATGATGCACATGTGCAGGTGGGCGGTTGTCCCCCTCCGACTCACTGCCAGCATTTCTTGTGTGAATGTGCACAGCATTGTAATAGGGTATGGGGTGAGGAGGTACTCACGGAGGCCGTAGGCGCTGTCACCTGAAGGATAGGAGCAGAGGATCAGTGCCTGTTATGCGCAGCTACATGGTCTTGACGTACTGTATGTGGGCATGTGTACTTACCTAGGAGATGTCCTTCGCCAAAGTCACCCCTGGCCAAGCGGGTGTGTATGCCGCTGTGCCTGAATATGAAAGAATCATGCGTGCTCCCCTGGTATTGGGCCACTATGTCGGTGATGATTGTCTTTGCATTGCAGACCATCTGGATGTTGAGTGAGTGGTAGGACTTGCGGTTCCGGTACATGTATTCTGTCTCAGCGGTTGGGCAGATGTGGATGTGGATGTGGGTACAGTCCATGCATCCAATTACATGGGGGAATTGAGTGGTGTTATAGAAGTCAAGCTTTGTTTGATATAAGTCCTGTTGGGTGGTTGGGAAGGTATGTAGTGGTGTATCCGGGTCAGCATGGCGTCCAGGAAACTCCGTAGGCAGCGTGACATTGTGCTCTGGGAGATCCCCCCTGCATATGCAACTATCCCCTGGAAGCTTCCGGAGGCCAGGAGGTGCAGGCAGCACAGGACCTGGACATGGGTGGGCAAGGCATTGGTCCTCCTTGTTGGATGCTGCATCAGGGGGGCAAGGTCTCAGATGAGCTTGGTTATCATTGCCCCATTCAGCCTGTATTTGGAGTAGATCTCCTCTTCAGTCTGGCCCAGGAGTGTTATCCGCAGCCAGAAGATGCGCTCTTGGATCCTGCGTTGGTTCCGGGCTGCAGCCTGGAGCCTCAGCGGCCTTGCCACGATGTATAGACCTGCCATTGTAAATATCCTCATGTTCCTACTGTGTCTCCTTAAGTGTGTTTGTTTTGCCCCGCCCATTTTTCTTGTTGTATTTTTTTCCCCCCAATTGAACTTCATGGTTACCACCTGGTTTGACTTCTCCTTAAATTGCGACTCGCATTTAGCGATTTGTTTTTTTCTCGCAATTTGCGATGTTTGATTAATTGAATTTGCAATTTATTTGCGAATTCGCAAATTAATTCACAGAATAAGTGGAAAATCGCTGTTACAGATTCGCTAAGGGGGTTCCACATTGATTCTATGAATTTATGTTTGCGATTTCGCAAATTCATGTTTTTTTGCTTGATGAATTGCAGGAGCCGTAATTGCGATCGCAATAGCTGTTTCGCAGCTATTGCGATCGCAATTGAGGTTGATGAATCTATGCATATGTGTTTCCAATGGATCAGTTGTAACCTAAACAGCTGATCAATGGTCGAGGTTTTGCTTCTGAAACCCGCTTAGAGGGGGGTCAAAATGTTGTGTTCCTCCATCCACTCATTTAGCCTAGCTAATAGCACTCTGGCATAGATTTTTTGGGATACGTCTATCAGACTTATTGGTCTGTAGTTTACAGGATCAATTGGAGACCCCTTTTTGTATATCGCGATGATTTCGGCCCCAGCCCAAGTGGCTGGGTGCGGCATCCCGTTTAAGATTGCATTAAAAAGAATTTGAAAATATGGGGCCCACACTGACTGTTCAGTTCTATAGAGGTCCCCGGGGATTCTGTCTAACCCAGGGGCTTTGTTTGGTAGAATCCTCGCGATTGAAGTGGAGACCTCAGCCAGAGTGCAAACGGGTTGGTCTACAGGAACAATTGGGAATAAAGTGTCAGTAATATTGGCATTTGTTGGACGGTTTCCTGTTGTACTTGAATATAGTTGCTTAAAGTGGAGACGCCAAGCAACCTCAGAAATATTGGGCTCTATAGCGGACTTACTCTTGGCACATCCCGAGTGGATCAAGTTCCAAAATCCTCTAAAGTCTTTTTGATCTAAGGCACTTTTTATTGCCTACCATCTTTCGAATTCCAATTCTGCCTTTGCACTTAGAATCATCTTTTTAAAAATAGATCTATTTTCATTAATAATGGCGCCGTCGCCCTTTTTTAGGGATATCGGGAGCACCTTTTTGGCATCTCTACAGTTCATATTGAACCAGGGACTTTTGCCACTTGGATGATTACTCTTCATTAATTTATTAGTGTAGAAAAATGGTGCCAGTGATGTAGCAAGTTCCTGGTGGAGGGTTGCTAACTCTGTATTAAACGTACAAGTTCCAAAGCTGGCGATAAGGTTTATATTTTCCAGCGTGGAAATGACACATTGATAGACTTTACTTATTGTTTCTTGGGACTGGAATACAGCACCCCAACGGATACGTCTGCCTTCGCTGACCACTATTAAATTATCCCTGATCCACAGCTTCCCCCGATTCTGTGACTAATATGTCAAGACACAGAACCAGAGGGTTGTGGTCACTTTCTGTCCGGTGGAGGACACGGAACTTTAAAGCCTTATGCCAAATTTCAGTATGTAAAAAGATATAATCTATAGTGGATTCATGGCCTGGTTTATTATAGGTAAAATGGCCTGGATTATCATCAGCAAACCTGCCATTGCAGGCCCTCAATGAGTATGTGAGGGTTAGGGAGGTCAATTGGAGGACCAAGGTGGTCCATACCCTTATTGGATAAACATTTGTTGCAAGTATAGGATTGCATCTTCCTCAGACAAAATTGATAATGGTAGCCCATTTAGGGGCTCAAAGTGGCAATTAAAATCGCCACCTATGATGTAAAGTGCTTCCCCTGAGAGTGTTTCCAACAGGGCTGCCAAGTGGTCCAATGTTGGAGATGTATACCCATACTTTACCGGTCTAGAGTATACGTTGATGATAGCCAGGTTGGGTAGATCGGCCTTCGAGATAAGAATACATTGGATGTCCTGCGTATAAGTATCAAGGCACTTTACTGTAAACCCCAAATGGGATGCAACCCAAATGCATAGACCCCCAGATGGTCCACCTCTTAGTCCCTTCACTGCTGGCACATTGTAGGTTACGAATCCAACTCTATGTGGCAATATTAAGGCCCAGGTTTCCTGGAAAAGATATGTTTCACGTTCGTGTATGAGGTTGCCCCAATCCGGCTGCTCTAGTTTGCCCCAGAGTCCTGCTATATTCCAAGACATAACCCTTGTGCCCTTAATGGTTCCTTCCAATCCACCCTCAGGTTTGGGGGCTGTTTCTTGCCCAGGGGGGATAGCTACAATCTCCATATGGTTGCATGAGGAGTCGGTCAGCCGGTGGTCTGTACCCTCCTCCACAGCTAATGAGCTGTTAAAGTTGGTTCCATCCACCAAATGACTAGCATCCTCAGGTGCACTGGAGTAGCTTGTGTGAACAGCCCCTTTGCTCACATTTACGTTTCCATCCCTGGTTGGGTGGCCCGAGGACTCAGCCTCTATACCCGGGATAGAACCAGTGGGGTGATTATGGGTAGTAAACAGAGATCCCTGAATAGGCTCCAGTCAGTCAACCATATCCAGGATGCTATATCTATTACTTAAAGGAATGTTAAGTACGGAGTTAAAGCCATCCAGCCCCAGAGCATTGGTCCTAGTTCCACTACAGTGTCGCCCTTCTGCTAACCTATCCCGATACCCCAATCGCTCGCCTCGTGCAGAGGTAGTGTAAAAGTAATTAAGATCCAGGGCCTGTATGGAGGAGTTAGGGCTAGGCTGTGAACCCTTACAGATATGGGGAGCCGCCCACCTATCTCCAAAGTTGACTATTATACAGTCCCCTTGTATAGCCTTCTTCCTCCTACCAACCCAGTTAACTCTGCGTGCGAACAAGATTTCACTCCGTATATTTGGGGGAAGGGGCCTATGAATATTTAGCCAATGAGTGGTTTTATTTTTCAATTCAGTATAATATTCTTGCCTACCCTCGGCTAGCTTAAGGACACCGGCCAATACAACCACATATGGTACTGACTCCAAAATTAAGTCAATAAGGGGTGAAATATTCACATAATTATCAGAACCATTCGAACCGCCCTGTGCCCTTGGTCCAAAGTCCATTTCCTTGGATTGGGGTGGTTCAATTCCTCCCCTCAAAGGAGTACTGTCTCCCGTAGGCTTTCTTCCATTGCCAGTCATTCCACTTGCTGCGATGTTTCCATGGACTGGGGCCCCCGTTAGTTCTACAGCATGGGGGTCTGGATTCGTGTTGATGGCAGACTCATCCCTACGCCCTACAGTAGGTGCTTTTGCAGCCAGATTGTCCCTCGATAGATTACTCTGTGTCCCATTAAAATGTGTCTTTGCCAGGGACTCAAATTTCACCAACCTCTCCTCTATTGCTAGGAGTCTATCAAGCAGCGGTTGCATAGTCGAGGTAATAAGGCCACCAATCTTTAATAAGAGTCTATCTTCTACTATCATTGAAGGACCAGAAGAGGGGGCGATAGATACTATATTCTCCTTAGTCAGGGCTGGAATTGGATAGATGGCGTCGAGTAATCCTCCATCCTCATTCAACTTCGGGGTTTTTGAGTATTTTGCCCCTCTGTGTGCCCTCTCCTCGTTTCCTTTTTGGGATTGTCCCCGTCTTTTTAGCAGATTTATCCCTTGGGGCTTCCCCTAATGCTAAGCTAGAAGGGGCGAGGACATTGGTAGTAGGAGCTTGAATGTTCTTACACATAGTACTATTTGACTGTTCACACCCTCTCCCTATGGAGTGATGCACCACCTCCTCCAAAATAGGATGACTACCACCCAAATGGGGAATATGATGGACCACAGACCCACCGTTAGCTCTCACTGGAGTTCGTGCCATGATCAGCTCTCCCATTGATCAACGTTTGACAAATTCTAGCTCTTGAGACACTCTACGCTCTGTCAAGGCAATTTCATGTTCCAAGACCGAGGTAGCCCTTATTATAAATTGGTCCAGGGTTCCAGCTACATGGCCTCCTGTCCCCACTTTCCTGCTTTTGCCTTCGCGACAAGACATTAAGTCTAGCTGGTGTAAGCACTTAAAGAAATACAAGTGTTTTTTTAATTGCCAACATAGGTGTGGATACTGATTGCTGACCTTGTCTTCCAGGCGTTAGAGGGGTAGGCCAGCCCAGCTTCAACCGGTCTCCAACGGGCCCGCCCTTGGCCCGGGCTTTGCCCAGCGCGCGCCCGCGCGCATCCCGCGTTTCAGGGGCCGCGAGGCGTTATGTGGCGCTTAGAGGCGGGGCAGGCAGGCACAGGTGAGGCGGATTGGATGGCTCCTGGTCCTTGGAGTCCTCCTTAACAGCGTCCAACAGCCCAGCAAGTTTTCACGGCTATGAGCGGCTCCCGCGAAGCGGGGGCCGCAAGCCATTACGTGGCGATTAGAGGCGGGGCAGGCACCTGTGCCTGCCTGCCCCGCCTCTAAGCACCACCATAGTTATCAGCAAAGCAGAATTATCCCTGCGACATCCCAAGAAGCATTAATAAATAGCAGAAATGATGTGGATTGAGAAGAAATATGGAGAAAGAATATATTAAAATTGTTAAATCAACTAAGTGTGAACTGACCCTAAAAGACAAAGCAAAGCTGGAAGAGTTAGGAAACTTTTACAAACCCAACACACACAATACCTAGCTGATTTAAGCTCTATCTATTCTAGACGATATAGAAACTCATTAGAAGCCCCAATCACTAGTGATAAAATACAACAATCAATTACCCCCCCCCCCCCCGCCCCCCACAAAAAAAGCCACAGGGCCTGATGGATTCACCACAATTTTTATGAAAATGTATACAACCATAATGGCTCCTAAGCTTGATTATCTCATTCTACTATAGATAACCAAGGGATAACTACACGCTTTTTGGGGTGAAGCAGTGATTGCAGTCATTTCCAAGATAGTCCAGGACCCCAATTTCTTAGTCCTGTAAGCCCATTGCACCTCTCAAAATAAATGCTAAAATCTAGTTTAAAATTCTGGCAGACAGATTTAAGAAGATTTTACTTGGCTTAATTCATGCTGGCCAAGCAGCCACCTGACAAATCTATGACAACATATGACTAACAATCCACCTGATCGAGAAAGTGCAGAAAAAAGATTCCTACGACGTTGTTTGCAAATGATAGGAGAAAAGGATTTTGGATCCTACTATGTATCCATGGTTATGGTGCTCTATGACAGACTATCTGTGAAAATAACTTTGAACAGGATATGATCTAGGCCATCCTGGTTGGCTAGAGGTACTTGCCAGAGATTCCCACAGTCCCCATTACTATTTGCTTTGAGCATAAAACCCTTGGCCAGATATATGCAAAATACAACAAACATAGGAGGAGTACATTTCGGCTCGCTTGAGTATAAAAATTTGATTCTATGCAGACGATATGGTACTAACCCTTAGTGCTCCAGAGACCTCACGTACCTGAACTGGCTGTCCAATTACAAAGGGTCGGTACGGTTTCTGAATATAAAATCAACATGGACAAATCTGAAATATTTATCCTCACTTTCCGTCCCAAACAATTTTTGAATTAAAAACTAAATTGATGTTTTAATGGGCCACTAACTGCATCAAGTATTTGGGAATCAAAATACCAGCTCAAATAACAACAATTAAAAGAGGCAAATGTATTGTCTATGTTGCCGGAACTCAAAAAAGATTTTTTTTCATAAACCTACTCGTACTTGTCCTGGACAGGCCCCATAAACACAATCAAAATGAATATCCAACTAAGGGAAATTTGATCTGTTTCAGTCTCCTTCACTGCTGCTTTATCACTCCTTTTTAATTCAGATATGGAAGGTTGTGATGACTTTCATTTGGAACAAAGGCCAGACCTAGAACTCTCCCAGGTTCTGCAACAAGCGTAGTACAATAGTGGTTTGGCATTCCCAATTTTGCAACCTCCTGTTGTAACTTAAATTAGAATTATCATTGATGGTCAAGGTTAGAGTCTGGTAAACCATGGGTGGCCATCAATCACGTCATAGTGGGGAGACCCCTGTGGGATGTTATTTGGCTTAAGAAACACACACAACCCATAAAATGTATAACTGTTTACAGTGGTAAATACAACACTTTTAATCTAAGATACAATGACGGAGAAGTTGGGACTTACTATGTTCCCCTACCCTCTAAATATTACAGTAGGGATTTCACACTTGCATTGTGCCCAGGCCCTTTCAATCTCTGATGGGACAGAGGTTTTTGAATGCTCTGAGAAACCTTTCAGGGCTTACTTAGAAATTCCAGTTTTGAGAAAACGATAGGGGAATTTATAGGACAAATGGAATGATTTCTAATTTATACCTTAATGTTTCTTGAATGTTCCCAGACCAAGACCTGACCTCATGTGAATGGGTGGGAAAAATACTTAAAAAGTCAATCAACAATAGAAACTGGGAAATCGTACAGAGACATTCATAAAAGTTTCTTATGTTTAAAAAATAGTGAAATCCATTTTAAGACAGCTTATGATTGGCACTATACCCTAGTAAAAGTCCATCTCATGTGCCCAACAAATTCTTAGTTATGTTGGAGAGGATATGCACAGAGGGGAGACACAGTTCATATATAATGGAAATGCCCTAAGCTTGCAACATTCTGCACAAAGGTAGCTGCAGCGGTGCTGGAGGTGGTTGGTTTCTTTTTGCCTGTTGACCCAGGGATATTTGTTCTGGGACTGAGGCTAGCTAGATAGAACCACAACAGTAAACTGCAGTGCAATGCATGGTATCTACAAAATTATCATTAGAATTCCAGTGGGGAAAAACCTGAACCCCCAACGTCCCAAGACTGTGGTTAATTCTTGCAATTGAAAAATTGGTCAATAATCTGGACGGTTCACACCTTTTTTTTGGCGGGCAGTGGGATTCCTCGATGAAGCACCAGTCTAGAGGCCTTCTAACTCTGGAGCTTCCAACGAGATGGAGAGCACTTGGACTTTTTTTTATAATCAAAGAAGAAAAGAAACAATGGATAGATGTATCTCACAGGGAACTGAGCTTGGTAGAGCAATTTTTGATAAGCAAGAAATGTATATTAGGATTTCTGACCATCCTGTGGGAGATGGAAGGGGAGATTTCTGAAGGGGGAAATTTGGGAGCGTGAAAGGTTAGAGCATATTTCATTAGCAGTTGTACTTCTCAATGGATTAGTTGTACACTTCATTTATCCAGCTGTGATAATTTGAAAAATCAGTAAAAATACATTTGGAAAAAAAAGAACTGGAAAGCAGGAGTTACCCTATGGCATAATGTAAGAGAAAGAGTGGGATTGGAAAACAAAATGGCCACTTCTTTGAATTTGATGCATGTGCAATGGGCTAAGATGTAGTTCAGTGGAATTAAAAGAAGCTGGAAATTGTACTACTGACACACTCAGCTGCCTTGGAGAGATCATCCATGGGAAACAGTAATATATATGTTGTCCACCTTAAAAAGAGAAATGCACTTGAAAGTAAAATGTTTAGACTATGTAAATAGGCAAACCATCAGGTTTCAAAATAGTGGTTACATAATTTCTTTTCGAATTGTGAGGTACTTCACCTGATAGCAACAAGAAGTCAATAGCATTCAAAAATTCTAGCCTGTACCAATTGTATTTAGCAGACTGCATTTTCTATTTGTAGAGTTTCTTGGTTGTACGTGATTTCATTGAAAAACGATTTCATGGATACCATTACTGAGAAACAATTACACCTAAACTGTCTAATCGAAATTTGCAGAATGAATGGCATTTGCCATCTCATAAGAATCTACTCATAGAATGCATTTTTTTTCAAAATTGGCTTTTGTATGCTTTTTTGTGACATACAAATGGAATAGTTGCAGGTCTAACTTTTAGAAACATTTTTGTCTGAGGTATTTATTTCAGTGCTTTACTTCAGGGAACATTATTTCAGATTTATATTTTGTACATTGTCAAACAGTTAGTACGGGTGGTTTTAATTCGCTGATCCCTCGCCACACTGAAACCCCATTCATTTCTGACTCCCCTTGCAATCCCTCACCATGCTTAAACTCCTCCAATCCGTGAAGCCTAAAAATCATTTCTACTCCTAAACTCCATCCATCCCTTAACCCTAAAACCTCTAAACTCCCACCATTATTGATCCCTATAATCCTTCACCTGTCCTAAACTCTACCCATCAATGTACCTTAAAAACCTTCACCAGCCTTAAGCTACACTCATGCCTGAACCCTGAAAACCTCTTTCTTTGTCTGAACTCATCCATCCCTGAACCCTAAAAACCCCTCCATCACCCACCCCTGAACCCAAAACATCCCTCACTACCCCTAAACTCCACCCTAGTTTAATGTAATTTAGAATTTTCCTTAAATTTTCTTCATCTCAAATGTTTCCTTATAATTTTCTATTTATTTGTATTGCCTTAAAATTGGTTTTCTGTTATTTGGCTTCTTCCAGTGTGGTTTTTCAGTTTTCATGTTTCCATGAATTCATGTTTCCATGAATTCATGTTCCACTTCCCCTCTACACCAGCTTTATTAATGTGGTAAGAAGAGCCTGACTGTCTCCTGTCAATGTAGTAGTACACTCAATCAACCAGTTGATTTGGAGAGCACTTCTTGTCACCCGTAAAGGTATCCAGGCGCTGGCAGGGTCCAGTCGATTAGCCAAATAGCCAGGTCTTCATGGACCTTCGGAACTCTGAAAGAGATGGGGATGTCCTTAAATGAAAGGGTAGTTAAGTAAATGTATTTTCTGCTAGGTAGGAGAAGGAGCGACCTCTGCATCTGCTACGTCGGAGTTGGGGGGGTGGGGGTTGAGGGCTAGAGAAAAGGATGTGGAGTGGTGGTGTCTGGTGGGCTGATGGAAGTTTAGGCGGTGGATCAAGTTGGAGGGTCCGCAGTTGTGTAGGGCTTTGTATGCATGGGTCAGGAGCTTGAACTGGCATTCTTTCTGAACAGGGAACCAGTGGAGTTCCCTGAGGTTGGCGGTGATGTGGGTTTGTCTAGGGAAATCTAGGAAAAGTCTGACTGCAGCATTCTGTATGGCCTGCAGTCGGAGGTGAGCTGCGATCCCTGCGTAGAGGGCGTTGCCATAGCCAAGTCGGCTGGAGAGGAGGGCCTGGGTGCTGGAGTGTCTTGAGCTTTGTGGTAGCCATTTGTATATCTTACAAAGCATGTGGTGGATAAAGAAGCAGGATAAGGAAATGGAGTTGACCTGTGCAATCATGTTTAGCTTGTCCAGAATGGTGCCTAAGTTCCAAGCGTGGTCAGTGGGGCTAGGAGTAGGTCCAAGTTCTGATGGCCATTAGGATGCATCCCATAGGGAGCTTTTGTTTCCAGAAATCTATACCTCTGTCTTATCCGAGTTGAGCTTCAGGCAGTTGTCCTTCATCCAGTTGGCGACACCTGTCATGCGGTTGTAGAAGTTGGTCTTGGTGTTGTCTTCCAAGAGGGAGAGTATGAGTTGTGTGTCATCGCAGTAGAATATGATGTTGAGCCTGTAGGATTTGGTAATGATGGTCAGAGTTCCCATATGAGTTTTGAAGAAGGTGGGGCTGAGCGAGAATCCTTGGTGTACTCCACAGATGATTTGCTTGGGTCCGGAGGTGAAGGCAGACTTTCTGCATCCTCCTGGTCAGAAAAGAGGTGATCCATCTGAGAGCAGCTCCTTGGATGTCTATGTTGTGCAGCCTTGTGAAGAGTGTGTAGTGGGAGACTGTATCGAAGGCTGCTGAGAGGTCTACCAGAATCAGGACCGCCGCCTCTCCTCTGTTGAGTAAAGATTGGATGTCGTTGGTAGCCGCAATGAGGGCTGTCTCGTTGCTGTTGTTGCTGCAGAATTCTGTTTGGGAGGAGTCGAATAGGAGGTTCCATTCCAGATGTGAGGAAAGTTGTTGGTTGATGGCTTTTTTTTTAATAATTTGCCAGGAAGATTTCTTTTGGTATTGGAGCTTGATTCGATGTGTGTGGCTAAGGCCTTTTTCTTCAATTCTCTCACTGTCTGTGGTAGTGAATGAGGGTTGTTTTAAAGGTGGTCTTGTAGGTCGTCCTTGCTGATGCGCTATCTCCATTCCAGTTGTTTACAGTGTCTTTTAGTGGTTCTGAGGTCTTCAGTGTACCAGCTAGCCTGCTTGGTGGGTCTTCTTTGGGTGTTGTTGCCGAGGGGAGTGATGCTGTCAATGCAGTTGGTGATTCAATTGTTGAAGTTTCTGATGTTCCGGTCTAGGTTGTTGGAGGAGATTGGGTGTGGTGTTGAGGGCATTGATCCATGTGTCCTTTGAGTCTTTGCCCCAGCTGCGGTGGAGGGCATTGGGCAGACTGGGGGTGGATGCCTGTGAGCTGATGATGTTGAAGTGGATGATGGAGTAAATGTAAATTGATACTTGTATAGCGCACTACTCACCCGCAAGGGTCTCAAGGCGCTTGTACGAATACCGCTGTGGAACCCATCCTGGCTTTCCCTGTGAGGCGTCCACTCCTGGGCACCCCCAAGGAGTGATCAGTCCAGGTGAGTTCTGTTGTGTGGCTGTACCGAATGCAGTTGCTGGAGGTGAAGATGGGGTCTAGCTTGTGGTGTGTGTGGGGTCGTGGACGAGTTGGGTGAGTCTGATGTTCATGCTGTTGAGGTTGGAAGTGTCATTTTGGTTGAGATAGAAGTTGAGGTGGCAGAGGTGTTGGAGTCAATGGCGAGGGGGCGATTAAGTCCGCGATGAAGTTGTAGAAGGCTGGAAGTGGTCCTGGAGGACGGTAGGCAAGGGTGCCCCTGATGGTGGTTTTGCTATCTGTTTGGAGTCGGTAGTTGAGGTGTTCCATGGCTGGGGTTATATCATCATTGGAGGGATTCCTTATGTATGATGGCGCTCCCTCCGCCAGACCTGTTGATGCGGTCATGGTGAGTGATCTTGTATCCTTCGGGTATTGCAGTGCAGAAGTGAGGGTTGAGCCAGGTCTCAGTGAGGAAGAGGAAGTCTGGTGTGAGGGTGGAGATGAGGTCCGAAATCTATGCTAAGTACTTCAGCCTTGGCGGTTACATATGGTGTGGGTCTTAAAGGATTTGAGACTATTTAATACCTTAGACAGTGCTTTTCAATGGATTTCTTTTGAGACCGAGTTGAATATACAGTCTAGTGTTGAAATATTGCACCCTTCACTGATGTTTACAGGCACATTTATGAATTCTTTTTAGCTTATGATGAGATCAAGTAAACTTAATTGTAACTCAAACAGTTGTGCACTAAAAATGCTGTATTTTGATTGCCCTGTAGCCGGTTGTTATCTGCCCAGAAGATTCATGGCTAGTACTGGAGAAAAGCCTTGTTCCAGCATCAATTTATGTATCACTAGGTCTTCTTCCCCTAGCACCTACCTTCGAGAATCACAGGGTTCTAATAAAAAACTAGATTATTCACCTAGCTCATAGAATGTGTCTGTTGTTGTAAGTATGCTTCTGGAGAAGACTGCTTTAGAAACATTTACTCTCCTGTGCAGAAGACTGAATAAGGACATAAAAATGTTACTTTGTTTCTACTACAACACCCTGCATTAAATGAGTCCCCGAATACATTCCTTTCCATTTGTTCATATTATATATTTTGACTGTTTCAAGTCTTGTGTTGTCCATGACGATATTTAACTGATAATGAAAATTAGTTTAAAGCCAGTGTACACTCATACAGGGAGATTCAACTACCGTCAAAAGGAAGTGGAAAAAATGTAAAAAGAAAAATCTACTACCCAGATAGCAACTTATTTGAATGATCTCGCCACCCACAGGAACACAACTCTTTACATTTTAAATATGAGGTCAGTCTGCAAATGCCCCCCTGCACTCCTAATAAATATGCTGCCATACATTTAAATGGAATTAGAACATTGGAATGTGGAGCACTTCATTGAATACAATGGAGTGCTCCGAGCTCCTACAGGCAGGTAAAAGTCCGCAAAGCAATGTTGTTTTACAACTGCCTCTCGGAGCCCGATGGGATTTAAACCCCCTCGGGCTCCAAGAGGCCTTTGTTTTATTTGTTAGAACATTCTGCCCTCTAGGGTGGAATATTCTAAAAGCCTTATAGCCCTTCGTAGCTGGGCTATTCCGGCTATGAAAGTCCTGCTCCATTAATGCTGGAGCAGACCTTAAACATAACATAACATGTGTATTTGTAAAGCGTGCGTTCACCCGTAGGTATCTTGGCGCTGAATAACAGATGTTTGTTACCCAACTCAATGGTACTCATTTTATCGACTTCAGATGGATGAAAGGCTGAGTGGACCCGCAAGGATTTGAACCTGTGACCATGAGGTTGAACACAGGCCCCTGCAGTGACACGTTAATGCACTGCGCCACCAGACCGAGCTTTAATAGCTGGTATAGCCCGCACCGGCGAGCTGTAAGGCTATAGTAAAAAATATTCTTGGTCTACTCATGTATTACTGTTTTGAAGTTAAGGAGGGGTTAAATGACTGACAGAGAATGTATAGCCTAAGGAAACAGAAGTGGAAAGGAGATGCTAGATTTAGCGATCTGTCGTCAATGGTTTCTAGCCCTTGAAAAATATATAATGCCATAAATTATTACAAATCTATACTTGCACTCAAATGTCATTAACAGCTGATTTTATATTGGAAGTAACAACTCGGGATTCATTTACTTCAACCTGCTCCATTCAATTCAACCGCTTTTATTCAGCAACATGGCATCCAATTTGTCTTGAATATAGAATGTTGGCGCTCAAGCTTCTTTAAATTTTATTTTAAGAACGCTGCGGTGAATCTATAGTAGACACTGGGAAATCAACTGACAGACTGCTGCTGTTTCCAGTATTCATGTTCCACTCAGCCTGATTCATGTTCCACTCAGCCTGCCCGACTTTTTTCTAACCTAGTTAAAGAAGATATTGGAGAATTTAGAGAAAATGAGACCTCATTTTAGCATTCAATAGCATTACCCACACTTTATTTGACTAAATATAACCCCTAATTTTGTTCATTTATTTCAGCCTTCCCTATAGGAAATGATTTCAATCCTCGACTCGTATTCCAGAAACGTGGCATTTAGGAGTGCCTCACGGATGTCATCAGTACAGAATGTTCGTGCACTATTTCTTTATTAAATCTGCTATTGGAAGTTCATGTTTACTCATGAAACCAGACTTTTGTTCTCATATGATTAAGGGAAGCTATTTGTAAATGTGTAGAAAAAGCATCCTTATTTTATTTAGCTTCAGGAGTACTTGCCATAATGCTCATTAGAAAATCAAGCTATACAAACATGTTGCCTAAAGCATGGCTCTTCACATCCCAGTAGAGGGTCTGCATTTTTCATGTGGTGAAATCACTTTAGAACTTACCATAGAACTCACCACATTTCCCAAATGTAGCATGGCACTACCAACAAATGGCTTATTTTGCCACTAAAATCTTTTATCAACGTTTCTTTTTGTGACCCTCAAACCCAGACTTTTGCTGTAGTGTTTTTCTGTTTGACAGAAAAGGCAGAGCGTTATTGCTTCCCAAAAAACCAACTCCTGTGGTTCCTTTAAAATTCCACCTAAACAGTCCCATGAAAAACTTTTTCGTTTTGTGATTTGAACCTCAGATTTTAAGGTTTTATTGACATGAGCAATATTTGGAAGACGTGGAGCACTCCCAGGTGGTTACTGGCCAGGCAGAGTTGTACCAGGAGCGAAGACGCCACCCCTGTCAATAACAACCTGCTTGTGCCCTCTCGCCTTGGATAATGCTTAATTTGGACACTGGAATGTTGGGAGCTACATTGAAGGCAATCAAGTGACTCGGACCAAAAAAGGTACAGACTTCCTTTTGCCATGTTCCAATGTTTTGCCTTAGTTTTCTCCCTGTTTTATTTAGAACATTTTATTCTCAATGGGTGGAATGTTTTATTAGCATTGTAGCCCGTTTGGTCAGGTCTGTACTGATTGCAAAGTGCAGGAGCATCTATATTTGCACTGAGTAGCAGAGTACATACATCTGCTGGCAAATAACAGGCAGCTTGTGCTATAGAAAATAAGGATGGACACCATGCTTTGTTTGATGATCATTACACAATACTGTAGATTGCATCCTACTGACAACAAGCAGACGGTATAGCAGAGGCAAATTTGTGGGTCCCACAAAGAAGGTGGACAGCAGCACTTTAAACAACCTGGCCCACAATGTTGTGCAATGTTGCAAAGTCAAAATATAGACAAGCAGGGTGACACAAACGCCGATGACCTGTCATAAATCGGCAAAGCAAGGGCAGCCTTCAACCAGTTAGAAGAGATCTGAGGCTCCAGGGACCTAACGCTGCAAATCAAGATTAGGTTTTTTAATACCAACGTAAATTCTGTCTTCTGAATGGAGCAGAAAATTGGAGAACAACAGTGACCACCACCAACAAAGTGTAGACCTTCATCTACATCTGTCTGATGAAAATCCTCCGAATCTGCTGCCCAAACACCATCAGCAAAAATTACCTATGGAGGCAGACTTTCCAACTTCTTGCTCATGAAGAAATCATGAAAAGACGCTAGGTCAGTTAGGTCGTGCAGTTGCCTCCCAAAGTGAAAATGTGTTATCCTATGTACTGGCTAAAGTCAGGGAAATATTGGATCAATGTCCTATTCTGTAGGTTTCCTAAATCTTACTGGTCCTTCAGGAAATGATGAGCGTATTCTCACGGAAGCCCTAAGATTCTTTTCATTCCGGTCTTGTCTTAAAGGCAAATGTGATAAAGCCCAGATAAGTTCATCCTACTAGTCATGACAATATCCTGGAAATTATCCTCCGCCATAGCCTTAGATGTATACCTTAAGAATATGACTAGAGTCCAGGCTGCCAATCTGCTGTTTATGCTGATGATGCAGAAAGGTATTGTTGAGCAGCACGTAAGAGCTTCAACAGAAACTGCTACTTCCTGAATGATTTGCAACTTTAATTGGCCTTGAGCTGCCATACATCTGCCCTCCTGCTTTATGAAAGTCCAAGAGCAAAAATACACCGTCGTACCCCCAATCAAAACCAGTAACTCAAGAAAAGTCTGAGGTAATGGTCTAAATACTGTTGTGCCTAGACTAAGGCTACTCCATCGGTCTACGTCTTCCTGATATGATGTTATGTCACATACACATGATGTAAAGAGCTGCAACAGGTTCCAGGTGCCTTGTTCATATCACCCCATCCTTTTTCACCTGCATTTTTTACTTGTTTGGAAAAAAGTGGTATTGAAATCATTGGATCATTAATACTTCTTTCTCTTCCTTTTGGACTAAATCATTTCTATTGAGCCAGCCTTTAGGTTTAGCTGGTTAATTCTTAACTGTTGCTCCCAAGATCAGAGTTGTTTCATTTATGGCAGTGCTTTATTTGTGACTGCAAAAGACACACAGATGATGGACGGAATGCAGAGCAAATCAAACATTTGCCCGCAGTCAAGAGATCTGGGTTAAATCCATCGTTCTTTTACTCACCATGCCACCGCAGGTTAGGCCCAGCCATACTCAAATCTGTCTTTTTTTTGTCCTCATTGCTACCATGGTTTCAAATGCCAAACCAAAATTTGCATACAACAAGCTGTCTCAGTTTGTGAAAAACTGGCAGGGATAAGGAGCGACAGAGTGGGGGCCAAGCATCCCTCAGCTATTGCAAGCTCAGTCAAGAAGGCATAAAACCAACCGGTTACCTAAGCTATGGCAACCCTGGTAGAAGTGACAGCTACATCGGGCCGGGCTAAGACCGGGCAACGGCTGTATACATAGTGCAGGAGCAAAAAGGGCACCATAGTAGAGTAATCATCGGACCCGGGGAAAAAAAAAAAAACCCGGACACTTTATTACACCCATGATAACAGATACCAAAAAGCCCTTTTGCTCTGGTTACCAGACCTGGCCAGGTCCATGCGAGCTGTCTGCAAGACGGAAGCCTGCCATTCACCAAAAAAGGGGGGGTGAAGGTTCCTTCCACTTCCTGCAGATTTCCGTTCTTGCCAACAGCACCGCATAGAACACCAAACTTTTAGCTGCACTTTGATGCCCATCCAGAATCCCAAAAATCACAAGAGGCAGATCTATGTTAACCTGGGCCCCCAATGATGTTGTTAAAGTCTTACTAATCGCTGCCCAAAATATATCTAGCCTGGGGCATTCAAAAAACATATGGGTATCAGATGCTGCCAAAAGCCCACATCTTGCACATGCAACAGAGTTGCCCTCAGTAAATTTAGTTAATTTAAGGGGAGAATAGTATGCCCTGTGCAGAGTAAAAAGGTGATTTCTGCGTAGCCATGAGGGCTTCACAATACTACTCAAGAGCTCAAATGACGCACACCAAAGGTCTTGCAGGTTATGGCTAGTGATTAAAGGGCTCCACAACGAATCCGGTAAGGTGAACTCTCCATCCGTTTCCTCAAGGATGAGTTTATACCACTGTGAAGTCTCCTTTTTAGCTGGTAAATTATTCACTAGATTGTTGATAAGTAGGCTGTGACCTCCAAGTGCAAACTTATTCCTTCTGGACGGTTGAGTTTTGTAAGCTTGCGTCCAACTGGTCATTTGTAGATATTTAAACCTCGATAGGCTTAGGGCCGATCTTAGCCTGAAGATGTTCCCATGAAAGCAACTCCCCTTCAAAAAAGAGATCTCCCCAAACTTCTAAACCTGCATCTCTTTTAGGCAGCGCTAAACTGTCTCCGAGCCAGGCAGGATTTTCAGGTAGCCCCCAAAGCGGTGTTCTATCACAAAAATACCCTTGTTTTATAGATCTTGTGACTTCCGCCCACAGTTTTGCCAATCCTTGCAGGACCTTCAGTTTGATTTTTTTTTTTTAATTTCGGGTTGCCAAACTTGAAAAGAAAAGCAGACTGGCCAACCCCATCACCTTCCAACATAGCTGAAAACATAGAGCCCACCCCATGATTAGTGGGGTTTTTTAATAACATACGAGTATGAGACAGCTGGAAGGCCCATGCGTATAATTTTAAGTCAGGGGCAGCCAACCCCCCCTTGTCTCTTCGCCGCCTAAGTTTTTTCCATGATATCCTTGCCAGTTTATTGTTCCAAATAAAAGATGTGATGTCTGACTGTAATTGGGCTAAACAAGCATGATCAAAATATAAGGAGATAGTGCTAAACAAAAAAGAAATTTTGGGTAGAATCAACATTTTAATTAGGTTAACCCTCCCAATTAAAGACAGTGGGATATGGGACCAAATTTGTAACAACTTACGGCACTCTTTAGCTACTGTTGATAGATTAACTAAAGCAATTTTATCAATGTCTTTCACAATACGTAGACCCAAATACCTCATTGAAGAACCTGCCTGTACCACCATGCCACCCCAGGTTAGGCCCAGCCATACTCAAATCAGTCTTGACACTGCCTCGTGGGAACAGTCCAGCCCAAATTGCCAAGCCAGTTCCTCCCTGGACCGGAAATAAGCATCATGGGAACGGTTTTGGGGCATCATCCCTCATCAGCCAGGCTAGCTAGAATCCAGTGGCACAGCGAGCCCGGGACCCACGTCTGGGCATACCCGACGCACTTAGGGCGAGAAAGCCAAAGAGACACAGATGATGGACGGAATGCAGAACAAATCAAATCTCACCTGCAGTCAAGAGATCTGGGTTAAATCCATTGTTCTTTTGCTCACCACACCACCCCAGGTTAGACTCAACCCTATGCAAACCAGTCTTGACACTGTGCCTCTTGGAAACAGTCCTGCCCGAACTGCCAAGCCAGTTCCTCCCTGGACCCAAAACAAGCATCATGGGACCAGTTTCGGGGTATCACTGCTTGGCAGTTCTGCCGCAAGTTTTTTCTTTTACTCTTTATTCACTTTTTTGTTGTTGTTTCCAAGCACCCCATGCTGCCCTTGCACATTAATAGAGGCCACGCCCCTTCCTTTAGTTCCATTTTCAAACCAATGCTTTTTTAGTAAAAGCACCCCACACTGCCCTTTCACTTTAATGGTGGCCTTGCCCATTTCTTTAGACGAGGCTCGTCTAAAGAAAGGGGCGTGGTGTCCATTAACGTGCAAGCGTGGCATGGGGCGCTTGGAAACAAAAAATATTTGCAATGCAATAGGTGTCGCATTAGCGAGAATTTAAGCTATTGTCATGCCAATTACTCAAACTCTCGTAAATGCGAGACCTATTGCATTGCAAATGCTATAATAAATAAGCTTCTTTCAAATGTTTTTTCTGTTTGATCCTTTACTCCTGTTGTGTTGTTTCTATGGCGCAAAGAAGCATTTTTGTAAATAAAGTGAGAAATAATATTAGCATCATTTGTGTTCCAGTAACTAACTCCTTCTCATCACTAACCAAGAAAACGTTGTTGTAACTTCTCTTTCAGTACTTTCAAAGGTAGAATACACAAACAAAATGTATTTGGGCTTGCAGAAGAAAACCTGCAAGATACATAGTTGTGTGATTAAAGTTTGATCAAGGAAAACCTGTGGCAACCATGAAAGGTACATGAAGGAAACTTAACCTCATCTGTGCATGAGGCACAGTGCAGCTGCACTCATGACGAACTAAGCTCGTCACGGCCTTTGGAACGTTGCACGCGGGGATAATTATCCCGCTGTGCTGAACGTTCGAAAAACGGGTGTGGTTGTGACAAGCTCTGCTCGTCATGAGTGCAGCTGGACTGTGCCTCATGACGAGCCGAGCTCGTCACAAGCACAGGGGCGCCGCACGCGGCCCCCCTCCCCCCGCACAGCGGGGGGAAAACACCCCGCAGCAAAGGGATTAAGTAACCTATCTCTCTCCAGTCATCCCCTCTGAGCCAGCAGTCCCCACTTTAAAGTATCCTGATAGTGCTCAAAGACAACCAATGCAGGCGACGTCTGGTGTTCACTTGGGATGCTATCCAAAGCGCTATTCAATATCAAAGCCTACGTAGCTTACCGACAAGTCTTAAAAACTGAGCCTTACCAAAATCATGATCCCTAATGTGCGGATAGGCGCATGATTCCTATCACACAATTCTGTGTGCTCCGGTGCATTTACTAAAAAGTATATCTATCCTGGTATATTTTATGAGCTTTCTCTAGTTCCTTGAGCTCTAGGGAAACCACAGCTTCTTCTGTAGTATTGTTCACTGTACTGTTAGCTTTAAAATGATTTGCATAGCTTCAAGAGTACTGTTTAGGTTTTGTAACTCGTCACTCGTTTATTTTAAGATACCCATATAGCAGCAAAAAAAGGTTAAGGTAGGGAAAGGTAGGTCAAAGGGTGTATGTCGCCATTTATGCTCTAGCTGGCATTTTGATTAATTAATCCTAATATATATTAGGAAGAACGTTTTCTTGGAATTACAGAATCAAAAATGTGGTTTTGGTGAAAATCTGCACACACAAAAATTCCTCTAATTGCTTGATTCTGGGGTGAGCTTTACAGATAAGTATCTACCAAGAGTCTATGGAGTTTGTATATTCGTAGGCTCTTTTCTACATTACTCTGCCGTTGGGGTCTTCTTTCCTAGCATTGTTAACCCCCTTGGTATTATATTGGTAAAAGAAATGGCAGAAATATTGATAGTATTGTTTCGTGGCTCCTGCTTGCAGATCTATTTCTGTTGGAGACGTTGTGTAGGCGGTTTTCTCTTGGCCCTCCCCCGCTCTTTTTCTTTGGGGTTAATATTTGTGAAGATAATAGGGTGCTCGCCATGAGCACAGTGACTGCAGTGCCTCTGATTATTCATGGACACTAATAGAAAACACTCCAAACACAATAAAAGGTATTTTTTGTGCGTGATAGGCCATCTGTTGAATTGTTTCCTGCAACAGCCCTGCAGTAGTGTCTATATCCCATCATTCAATGTTCAACAACAGCTTATTATTGCTTGTCCGCCACTCGGCCGCCTTTCTAAAGTCCCTTGGCCAACCACCATCACCCCTTGCGGCAACTTAGCCTGCGATGCCATAGAGATGTAAAACAGCAACACGCGCTTTATTAATTTGTTTTTGTTTTGCTGGCCACCTCACTTTGAATTAATTAGAGTGCCCTACAGTAAATGCCAGGCGCCTTCCTTTGAGACGCCTGCTTGTAGGAGAATAATTTGGAATTTGTGTTTTAGATGCATTTGGTTGTTACCCAATTTAACTGGAATTAGTAAACATTAAACCTACTTCAGAAGGATCGAACACCGGATCAGTGCCAGTGCAAACATGTTGAATGAACTGGCAAACGTGCCATCATTTTCCTTTGCGTTACACCTCTGACTGTTTCTCTTGTATTCTGGACCTGTGCACTCTAACTATAACCGAATAGACCATCACCATCATGGGATATTATCTAGCACTCCTTAAGTAAGTACATACATATATATTGGCAGTGCCAGCACTTTTTACAGTATACATAGCACAAACTCAATAAAACACAAAACAACAAGTGTCCTGTATGTTGAAAATATGAAGAAGGGAATAAAGTGATGGTACCCTAAACAAGTGAATGCTTGTAATACAAAATGTGTTTCAAACTTACAGAATACACAGTTAAGGTGTTGTTGGTATCTCCTTGATCTGCTGGAATTGGGTTGAATAATGCACAGTGCATCCAGTACTCCATTCCCTGGATCCATTTATAGTTTACTGAATGGATCATTTTCTCGTCTGCAGGTAACCGACATCGCTGATGCCATGATCCTGAAACAACTCTTTGAAAATTTGTTTCAAAATGGGGTGGTAGTCGTGGCCACATCCAACAGGCCACCGGAAGGTAAGAAAAAAATATATTTTCCTTTCCAGGTCAATATCCTCCACGTAATCTAAAACTGCATCACAACAATAAGTTAAAACAATTAAAAACATATGTTGATTGACGAATAGATATTTATTTCTGCATCCACGAAGCAGAGAGTTTGGGTTTGTTTATTGTGTATGGAGACCTTGCAGGACATTGAATTTAATAAAAAGGCCCAGGGCAAATTAATGTACTTAGAATGAGATTGTCCCCTAAGGCAATATTCAGCTTATGGTATATCCTTCAGATGTGGATCTTGACGTTACTATGACGACTTGCTCTATGTTGACAAGGTAAGTAGATGGGGAGCTGGAATAACAAATATATATATGCAATTTTCTTGACAATATAGTGGTAGCCAATACAGTAGAGAAAATATTTGTACAGTTCGATGTTTTTGTGAAAGATATTGTGACTTGTAATTTTACTACCAGTTTGCCTGCTTCCATCAGCCATTTAAAAAGCTCTTCTCTAAGCAACAAAAGTGGTTATTTTCGTAAGTACAGCCCATCTTTTGCGGATCTTTGCCTTCTGCTTTGATAGAACCTCATTCCCTTCCTCAGCATTTCTTTCTATATCTGAAAGGCAACCAATTCTTTACCCTATAATAATGTATTCATATCTTTACAATTAAGAGTTCTTTCGTAAGGTGTTATTGTGTATATTCTCTTAGATTTGTAAACATTTTACTCTGGTTGTGATCATCAAAAAGTTTCTGAAATCACCTAAATTTTGGCACAGTGGAAGCATATTATTAAACTTGCAGGTTATGGATAAATAACAAATCACTTAAAGTTGAAATCGGCTCTCAGGAAATATTCCCAACTGTGAAGCAAAGAAAATCATTTAAGAGTTCCTTCTTTGTGTTGTAGTGATGTTATGTTATGTTATGTTATGGAAATTTGTATAGCGCGCGGCTGCCCCAGCCAAGGGGCGTCCCGGCGCTGCGAACTGACCAGAGTGCAGAATGAAGGTGCACAAAGAAAACAGATTATTGGAAAATATGGGTTTTGATGGCAGAGTGCAGAATGAAGGTGCACAAAGAAAACAGATTATTGGAAAAGATGGGTTTTGATGGCCTTTCTAAAGGCTAAGAGATCATGCATCCCCCGTATGGTTACAGGCAGGCTGTTCCATAGCTTGGCAGCAAGGAGGCTGAAAGATCGTCCACCAACTCTGGCAAGTCTAGTGTGGGGAATGTTCGCTAGATGTTGTCCCTCTGAGCGGAGAGATCTGCTAGGTGTGTACTCAGACAAGAGGGGACTCAGCAGTGGGGGAGAGGCGGTTTTGAGGATCTTGAAGGCTAAACATAGAGCCTTGAACTGGATCCTTTTTCCCACCGGGAGCCAATGCAGTTTTCTTAAGGTTCCTGAGACTGAAGAGTGGCGAGGGAGGCCGACCAGAGCCCTGGCAGCCGCGTTCTGGACTCTCTGCAGTCTGGTGGTTTCGGCCAGGTTCGCTCCCAAAAGGAGAGAACTGGCGTAGTCCAGTCTAGAAAGGATCGTCGCCTGGACGATAAGCTGGCGGGTGCGGCAGTCAAAGAACTTCAGGATGGGCCTGATGTTGCGTAAAATGCCGAAGCACGTGGCGGCCACTTTCTTGGTGTGGATGGTATATTTTAGAGCCGAATCGACCCAGACACCTAGATTCTTGACACAGTCCTTTGGCTTGGGGGGTGGGCCCAGAATGTCAGGCCACCAATTGTCTCCCCAGGATGCGGTATTTTTTCCCAAGAGGAGAATCTCGGTTTTACCGGCGTTTAATTGGAGAAAAAATCATGGGATACTTTTTCGGTCTCTTGATTGACAGGTGAAGTTCAAGTACTCAAACTGTTCATTTTTTGTATTTACTTCTTACTTATCTCCTAATGTGTATTATAATGGTAGAATACATTTTATTAACTTTTATCTTCACTAACATCCTCTGTGGCAGGCACTAAAATAAAAATAAAAACTTGTGCCTGTAACTTTCCATAGAAATTCAATTTTCACTAGTCCCACATTGTTCCTGTGCTATTTCCACTTAGTATATTAAGAAAGACATTGAGAACTGCAGCAAAATTTTAGAAATGCTTGGAGCAAATGAAGTTATTTATTCCAGCTGGATGTATGGAAATATGAGCACACAGGATGCATAATTACAGAAATCAGTTTATTCTAAGATGAACTCTGAGATATATAAGGGTTGTTGTCCTATGGGGCTCCTTATCGGTTTCCAGACTGAGTCCATTTTAAGAGGTTCACATATCCCGGAAGAAATATCAAAGCCAGGGAGGAAGTGATTGTGTAGTTCATGTAAGTAGACCTGCAATGTGTAGGTGAGCAAGCTAGTGTCTTATTTTTAGACAGCATATTCGTTAGTTCTCTTCCAGTTCCCAAATGTTATATAACTGAAAGGGATCCATGGACTAGAACTGCATTTCTTACCACAAAAACTCAAAGTTCTATATAATTGCCCTTCAGATTTCTTGTTATGCTTTCTATTAAACCTAAACAAGGACGTCATTGTTGATGTTAGAAATCCTCCTACTATTGTACCCCTGGAATAAAAATGTAAATAAAAGTGGTATGAATAATAACTATGAAATTCACCCAAAGTGTATCCATAGTGGCTTACGAGCATCAGCTCAGTTATTGGCTGTGACTGATCTATGATATATTGCTGTATGGGGGAGCATCTTTCGTTTTGTACCAAAGTACTTCAATAATACTTCTTTGATATTGCCGAGTAAAGAGAAATTGGGTACCTTGATGCCCCGTACATGGAGGAAATCACCTAACATTTTGGGCTGCTTGAGTCTTATGGGACAGGGTTTGACTAATTTGCATATGGGTGGTCCTCTTTGTTAAACAGTGCAGAGAGAAAAACTGGACAAATTACACAACCTACACTATTGGATCATATACACTTTCTTCATCCAGTCACGCTAAGAATTATGAAAGCTGCAGGAACGTATGTCTAGTTGTTTAGAAGTTTATGCCCCAGTATTCCCATCACATTTTTTTTATTATGTTCCTCCAAAAATGAGGGAGGTGTGTCCAGGCATGGATCACTTGCTCTCTGTGCCTATGGCTTCACCGCACTCATCTTGTGTTTGTTGTCCAATGCAAACAGGGAATGTGCTCTGTTTGGGTTGGAATTCTTATGTTGGGATAGGTGGGACTTAATTGCTGTGGTTTGTCCTTACTGCAAACCTCACATAGGACCAAATAATGTCCTGAGGATAGCCAGAGCTTAGTTTTGAACAAAAGAAAAACATGAGCAACAGATCTGACACAAAACACCTGTCTCATACCTAGAAATGGAGCGTTCTCTAGTTAACAATCTACATACATTTGGATAGTTCATTTCTCAACTTAATATCCTCTTGCGTCTCCTGCCATCAGTTGATGAAGTGGCAATACAATTGAGGGTAGGAAACAAACATTCTAACTCCAAAATAGATAACATGTTGGCCAGTCACTCCATTGCCCCTGCTCTGGACCTACACTCTGCCCACCAACACCCCTCCTCCACAACCACTAAATTCAGTGCGGTCAACCAGATGACAGCTGAGAAAGCTCAGAAACAACACAACACGCATTAACTTTAAGCATTGTTCCGCTCACACTTTTAAATTACTTTGAAATCCATTTTACAACAACAAGGGGCCCCAAATCAGTCAGCAGGGACCTCGGGGAACATACTTTTTTCAAACAACATTGGTCCCATGCATACAGGAAAGTTGAAAGGGACTAAAATAGAGACAGAGTCAATCTATATTAAGAAAGACATGTCCAGCCGGACAGTGGTCTTTCATAGTTTACTCAATTTTCATGTAGTTATATCACACAGAGTACCTTCCACAGGTCAGCCAGTGTGGAACACAAGCCTGTGCCCAGCACTTACAGAACGGGTACAGAAGGTGGATATAGAGAGCAAAGAAGGGCTTTATAAGGCAAAACACGTTTCTCTGTCATAAATGCAATTGTACAGAGTATTACAACAAAGCACCTTAAAACACATAGTAATCACGTTTTTGTTTTTGGTACTTAAAAGGTCGACGGCGTTTCGGACCCCTAGTAAATCACGGGGACCATCATCAGGACATTTTCAGTGAAAGCCTTACCAATGATTTAGCCTCTAAATGCCAGTTAACCTTAATGGGTGAAGGCGGTGAAGTGTTGGAAATAACGGCTGCCCACAGTCAGGCGGGGGATGCCACGTTACTCGATGGTATACGTCGGCGGCCAGGAAGCGAGATCACCAACCGACTCACCCGGTTCCCCTGGCCGCCGACGTATACCATCGAGTAACGCGGCATCCCCCGCCTGACTGTGGGCGGCTGTTATTTCCAACACTTCACCGCACTGCTACTGAATGTCAAGCCTGCCCTTTTGCATTAAAGTAGTTCAATAGGTCCCCCTGACTGAAATACACTTGATACCTTACTAATATTATTTGGACCTGGATGAAAAACAAAATTTGTTCTGAGGTTCTAGTGAACCTTCTGTTTTCACAGCATGAAGGGAAGAACTTGATGGTAAACCTCCAAGACCTGTCAGACCTGATGGTAGCCTACTGCACTGTAGAACACAGCACTCTTATTTAAGAGATTATTAAAATATGTGGTGTTCACAAGCATATCTCTGAAATGGGTTAAATTAGTTGAAGCAAACCATACGCACCAAATTAAGTTAGAAAATTATGAATCAGAAGTGACAGTAATAAAGTGTGCCGTTCCTCATGCCCTGTCAGTTTCATCACCACATCTGAATGAGAACATCTGAATGAGAACATGGTCTTCCCAGCAATATACCATCAAGGGCCACAATGTACAATTTCAAATATGTAATGACTTTTAAGGTGGGTGAACAAACATCCAAGCAAACAAATATTGCAGACCTATTTTTCAAACTTGCCCCTCCGATCTCCAGCAATGGATGTGGGGGACCTACTTTTGTCTGACTCGGAACTTAAGAAATGTTTGCAAAGGTCAGAACCACTGCACTGAAGTGATCCTGTTGATTTGGATCCCACCATAGCCCAGTCAACTAATCGGTTACCAGAATAAATAGCATAGGGAATATTATCCTTGGGGATTATTATTGCCCATAAAAATTAGTCCCACTCACATTTTCCAGTGTGGTTAAGCCTCCTAACCCCTACATGCAATGAAACTTCTGTCATTACGCCAGCGATTTGGCTGGTGGCTCCAGCGGGAAACTAGGCAGAAACCGCTACAAAAGAACGTCTGTTTGCAACATATCTATGGCACCGAAACCTAAAATGCTGTTGGCTGTGTGTTTTGAGCTCCAATAGCATCACTTTCAGATCAGTAAGGTGCTAAAAATGGCGTTATTTCTGCAAACCTTTTGAATAAACTGGCAAACATATGTCATCGTTTTCCTTTGTTTTACACCTCTTACTCTTTCTCTTGTACTCTGAACCTGTCTACTTTTAACCATGGACCGAATCGACCATCAGTATCATGGAGTATTAACTAGCACTCCTTAAATAAGTATATTCATAAGTATTGACAGCGGCGTCTCGTTTCCACAATACACATAGCATAAGCTCAATAAAGGGCAATAACTAAAAGTCTCCTGTTTGTTGACAATATAACAAGAGTAAAATGTGAGTACCCAGAACAAGTGAAGGACCGTAATAAGAAAATAATCCTTCAAACTATATTTAAATATTATTCAATGAAGGCAGATTGAAGACTATACATGTAGATTAAGGGTATCCTCAGTCTACCAGTTAACATACAACCAGTTCTCAGAGTCCTATTATTAGGACCAGATTTGAAAAAGGTGGCAAAAATAAACCATCCTAGAAATGTTTTTTTTGGGAAGAGACGAGAATGCGCGACCTCGTGTTTGCCGTGAGTAAGGCCCCAGAGTATGGTAGACGAGGCAGTGGTGTACTCTCACTGCCGGTCAGAGATTTATATACAGCGCTTGTTATTGAAAAATGGAGATAGATTCATTTCTAGCTAATATATGTATGGTGACGATATACAGTGTGCTGCTTCTCTCTGAGAGACCTGGATGGTGCAGCAGAAGACTACATGGGAATGATCGCCCTCGAGGCTGCGGCATTCTACCAAAAAGAAATAATTGTTAATGGCGGAACTTGGTGCACGTGACGCTGGCCGCCTTAGGAGCGGGGAATTTTCTTCTGCGTATGTGTTTTTGGAAAGACCCAAAATAGTAATAATACTGATTGAAGAAACAACAAAAATGAGGTGTCGTGTGGACGAGTAGCAGCTGCCTCATGCTTTACGTCCTGGTGAGCCAATGTTCATATCTGTTATGCTTCCACATGTATGCATGCCTCCCTGAAGTAGCAGAATTATTGCCAGGTCTTCTCTCAAAACAGAGTAGACCTAAAAATGCGCCAAAATATTTGTGGCCCGATGATTAACTATTATAATGCCAGCCTTTGGGTGCCAGGAAAGCGTGTTTTTTCGGGTGTCTTGTCCATCCCTTACTCTAAGCTAGCATGATGCGTAAAAATATGAGCATGTTAGCGTGCATGCAATACCTCTGCGTCCTAAGTAACTGTGGCAGGGCTTTGAAATACTGGTAGTTTCAACATGGCAATAAAGCTAACATTGCATTGGCCAACAGGTATTCAGTTTAAGAGCCCTGCTATATGACGTTAAATCACTTAATTTGCGGCTAACTTGAATAATTTACCCTCAGTGAGCTAGGCCTTAAATGAATATTTGTACCCACTGTAAACGCCTGGGAAGGAATCTCATTATTTAATTCAGAGTGATAATATGCATAATCCACATCTGGATGCCCCCTAATCTTTTAAAACAATGAAGTACTGTATTAACTAAATCTGCATGAAAATTCGAGAATGCACCCCCTCAGTACAAGGGAGTTATTTATTATGCATAAGTAATTTATTTTGAAATAGTTATTTTTACATGCATTTGTTCAGGGTACTAAAACACATCATCTATGAGTTGTTCTGTTGCTAATTGATTAGCAGCATCAGTTATCCTCGTAGCCATTTTCATATTGTTGAATATCATGTGCCATTTTCTGATATCGCAGTAGTGATTCAGAACTGCATGATAGGTTTCAAATTGCCAGGTCAGTCGGTGGCGTGCCGTCCGCTAAGGTGGAGGAGCGTCACCCTACTGCTCACTGGGTGAGCAATTAAAAACAAAAAAATAAAATGAAAGTAACTTAACATTATTATGATTTTATTCAAACGCACTGTATTGGTTGGCAGCAGGGCTGTTAGAGGCTAAGGGAGGAGAAGTAGGCACTTCCTAATTGTGCTTGACATTTTGTCCGTCCGTCTCGGGCTGGCCAAAATGTCATGCGCACTTTGCATGTTCTCCACCCAGACTCCATTACACAGTTCATGCTTCTCCAGCGTCTTAATTAACGCTCCAGTGAATCCTGTGCTGTGATTTGTGAGGAATTGGTCACAATAGCACTTTACACACTTTATGCTCCTCTGTGGACTTGAAGCCCCTGGTTATACCTGATGCCCACCATAACTAATGCATCCATCAAGCATTTTCCCGAGTCCACGTCTGGTTGAATACGCCCAATATGGACTGGACTTTTCAGTGAGGTCCGTGAACTGTGCCTTTGATTGGTGAGGAATCACTCATAACAGCACTTTAAAGGCCTTGAGCTTCTACGAGGGCTGAAATAACACTTCAGTGGAACCTGTGCCTGTGATTAGTGAGGAATCAGTCAGAATACCACTTTACAGACTTTATGCTTCTCCGGGGTCTCAAATAACACCCCAGTCATTCCCTGTGCCCCACCCGACCACTTACATGCTAGTTTCACTAAATTGATAACAGATGTGGCTTGTTACTCAATCAATACAGCACCTACACAATCACTTCATGCACTTTGTGGCCCCCTTTCCACTTTTTTAGAAAGGTGTATGTTAGAATATGTACCCCTCGACCTGCAGGCCCTTATAATAATATTTTAAATATTTATGTTTTAACATGTATGCATTTTGTATGCTAGTGTTCCTACAATGTTTTTAGTATGCAGAATTTGAGAATTTTGTAATGGTTTTTATGAACCTTACAAATAAAGATATATGTGTTCCATAGTAGCAGGTCAATTCCTCAGGGTTTGTCGTCTAAGCATTTATTACATTTTATATTTATTTAAGGAGGTACACTATCCGGATGAAGTTATATTATAATGGTATATCTTGTCTGCCGTAAAAAAGCTGTCTCTATTTCTTGAGCAACAATACCCTGGCCACAAGATATTAAACTTGAAATGAAAAAATTGATGGAGAACAAGGGTAATGATTCGATAATGCATGAAGAGCAGCAACTCTGGTTAGCATGCTGGTGACCAAAGAGAAGAGGTTAATGGCGACTGCGAACCTTTGCAGGGACTAGGCTCCAACTCAATGAGCCTAGAGTGGGATTTCCAAGCACTGTAAAGGGATACAAGGATATGTGACCAGGGGAAGTGGAGCAGATCAGTTCACAGAGCACCCGTGCCAACAGAAAATGGAAGCGTAAGATCAGGGGATGTATGGGGCCCACAGCACAGAAGGCAAGTGGGAGGAGAGAGTATGTCATGTCATCCCAACCAGGGACGATCCTCCCAGTGGGCTTCTGGATGCAGGATTCTGCAGTGATGACGAGCAGACATGCTGGTTGACCAGTCCAGGAGAACGACAAGTTCACAATAATATCCATCTGCCGGTAGGTGTAAAGAGTAACGGTGACAGACAGGAGTATTTTGATATTACACTCTTTATTAGAGCCTCGCAAGAAGCCACATTTTTTTAATATTTATGTGAGCTTTTTCTCTCCCACACACTCCTAACACGATCCAACTCCCAAGCATCTTCTTTTGCAGAGTATGAAGACAAAAAGAGTTTAACATCACACATCACGTAGGTGTCAAATTTGGATCTATAAAATACACCAGTGCTGCCGAACTGCCTTTATACCTAAGTGACTTATTTTTCTGCAGCTCTCAGTCATTACTGTGAGGGTTACTAAGAGTTTATTTTCCTGGTAATCAACTTAAATTCCGCTGAATGTACCAGCTCTGAAGTTAAAGAAATCAAGCTGAAAACCATAGATTCTCCTAGTGGGAACATTTGCAACAGTCCCTTCAGGAGATGTTGGTCCACAGGTTGCCAGGACCTGGTCTCTTTCTGTAATGCTACCAGATATTCTCACACTGATTCATAGTCCACACCTGTTTTGATGCCCAACCGATATGGCAGCAGCTCATACTGCATGCCTCCAATATGGTTAACTTCATCCTTACAAGCCCTGTATACAAATCTCTAACCAGCGGTGAGACTAGACCGCTGCCCCATCATTGTTTGCACACAACATGGAAAACCTTTTTCATTTATGGCAGTAAGTGACATTATTTAGGCATGCTTGGCGCAAGCCATACCCCTATGTTGACAAAGGTAAGTATCTGGAATCTAGGACCTCTATAGCCATGCTACCAGATGGAGGACTATAGGTTAGTTACGGACATCTTGTTGGAGTCCCTGCAGAAGAATGTGGAATGTGTCCTAAGAGGACAGAGTTCTGGAGGAAAATCGGGCAGTAGGCCAGAAACCGAGTTTACCACTTTCAGCCGCAACATCTGGCACAGTCATTCTTGCAAGCTACTCTCTGGCTGCTGCACCAGGGGCAACATGGGGCCTGCATGCAGAAACTAGAGAACACCTCCACAGGGAGCATTCCCGTGCATAACTGTGCGCTCACTTTACTCCTGAGGCGGAAGCCGGGAGGTTCTTTCTATCACTTTCTAGCGCTTTGTTAAAAATACTTACTTTGTTCATTTGTCATTTTGTTACTTGCTTGATGTAATAAGCATTTTAAACTCACCAAGACCTCTCTTCACAGCCTCGCTGCCTGGGCCACTCTCAGCTGATTATCGGAGCTGAGTAATTGCGGTCCCGGGTAGGACAAATTCTTTAGCGGACATCTTAGGTGTTGCAAAGCACAGGGACGCGCTCTAGCGGTGCATAAAAGGGGACGGTCATGTCTCCGCGAAGCGGACGTGCCGGACCTGTGCCGGAGTCATGCCGGAGCCCTGCCCGTCTGCGCCCGTCAGCGCCGAGGAGGCGTCAGGGGCCAAGCATACTGTCCCCTTAAATAGAGACCCAGGTCTGTCCAGGGAATTTATACTTTCTTTCAATAACTACTCCACCCACTGTCATGATGCCTTGAAACCTGATACATGGGAAGGCCCAATTTGTTGTCAGCATTGTAAAGCGACACTTACCCCAGAGCAAGCTCCCAATGGGAAGTTACGACCCATTTGTTCTACAAGGGGGGCTCATAAACGCTAGGTCAATGTGCAATAATGCACAACACATCCATGACCTGATTACGGAGGGGGACTTAGACTGGCTCCTTATTACGGAAACCTGGCTGAAGGCCTGGTGTAATCCGGACATAGCAGTGGCCCTCCCGCAAGGCTTCTTAATCCAGCGATTGGATAGGCAGGAGCAACGGGGATGGGGGCTGGCCATCATTTATCGTGACACCATGAAATGTACCATGTATGAGCTGCCAGACATCAAGGGGGCAGAGGCCATGGCCTTTGGTTTAAACATCCACGACTCCTTTACGTTTTCTGGCACCCTGGTATACCGCCCTCCTGGTCAACCCAAAGAATTCCTGGAGAGCATTGGGGACGTACTGAGCGATCTCACGCTCATGTTTGCCCATTTCACGTTGCTAGGGGACCTCAATCTCCACTTAGACTCCCCTAGAGAACCAGGGGTAGCCTGTTTCATGGATAAAATTAGCGTCCTTAGCCTAACCCTGTTGACGCAGGAATCTACACATATAGCAGGCCACATACTAGACTGCATTTGCTCCAATTCAGACACTCTGACGATCAAACCCCCTTGTATCCAATCCTGGTCAGATCATAAATTTATCCCATTTGATCTTTCATGGGAAACTAATGTCCCAGGTAAGGGTATCAAAAAAACAGCCGGCAGCTTCAAACCAGATTGGAAAAAATTACTTACCCGGCCAGATCTCTTAGAGAAAGTAAAAGAGAGTAGACCCACACTTACTGGCCATACCTCGACAGACAACCAGCGGTTTTGTGAGTGGATCATGACACTCAGCAAGCCCTCAGACCCAACGAGCGTAAAAAACTCACGTGGTATCAAACATAAAAAGAGTGCCCCATGGTTCTCACTAGCCTTAAAAGCGGACTTAGGCGAAGTTTGAACGCTGGAACGGAGGTGGTATAGAAACTACGAGGCCAATGACTGCAATGTCTATAAAGCAGCCCGAAGGCAGTACCATGCCTCGATTAAGCTGGCAAAAAAAGCCTATTATCTAGAGGCGATATCTTCCTCTGAAAATGGACAGAAAGAGATCTTTAAGATTGTAAACAGTTTCACCAACTCTAGAGCATTCTCACAGGAAATTCCTACTTCCCTGCCCCTCTGCAATTCTATTGCCAACTACTTTGAAAAGAAAATCCTAAACATTGTTAAGGATTTTCCCCAACCGACACCGACCTCCTCGGATTCTGAAAGGGTTGGGCCAAGCAGGGAGAATACTAATATGGCCTGTTTTAACGCATTTGACCCTATCTCCCTAGAGGAGTCACACCAGGCCATCCTTTCAAGTAAATCCGGATCCCCCTTCGACCCCTGCCCCCCATCGTTCCTACAAGCCTTGGTTAATGAGGTGAACCCTATCATAAATCACATTATTAATTCCTCACTCTCCACGGCGGAGATCCCGCGTGAATGGAAACTAGCAGCAGTTAAGCCCCTCCAGAAAAAACCTTTACCTGATCCGACTATTCTCTCCAACCTGCGTCCCATTTCGCTGCTCCCACTGTTGTTTAAACTGACTGAAACATTTGTCAATAAACAACTCAGGAAATTTCTAGAAGACAATAATATCCTGCACACCAACCAATCAGGCATCAGGTCCAAACATTCAACAGAAGCTGCCCTCCTGTTCATGGCAGAGACCCTGCGCACTGCTATGGACCAAGGGAAGAAGGCCGTCCTGATACTATTGGATTTATCGGCGGCCTTCGACACGGTCTTACACACAATCCTGGTCGACCGTCTATTTAACTCAGGTATAGGACGAGTAGTGCTGACATGGTTCAAAAACTTTCTTGGCCAAAGACGAAAAGTCACGGTATTGGGTGAATTCAGCTCTGAAGAAAAACTCATCAGTACAGGGGTCCCTCAGGGCTCTAGTTTGAGCCCTGTACTTTTCAATCTATATATGGTCCCCCTGATTGAGCTTATTTCTTCCTACCAGATTAGTACAATATCATACGCTGATGATGCGCAGCTCATCCTTGTACTTGACAGTGAGCGGCCTGGAGCAGAAGAAAACCTTAAAAACTGCCTCACTGCTACATTTGAGTGGATGAAGAGCAACCACCTCAAATGTAACTCGGGGAAAACCGAAATCTTGCCGTTTGGTTCTCTAAATTTGTTTTCACCCAGACAGTGGTGGCCCGAAGATGCCGAAGCCCCTCCTAATACCATCTCCTCTGCCCGCAATCTGGGCATTAAGTTCGATGACTTATTGTCATTTAAGCAACAAGCAGTGGCCGTGGCTGGCACTAGCTTCCACATCATCAGAACCCTCAGAAAATTCTTTGACCTCCTCCCATTGCCAGCAAGGAAAACGGTAGCGGTTGCGCTCATAGCATCAAGACTAGACTACTGCAACAGCCTGTATGCGGGAGCAAATAAATCTGTGCTCCACAGGCTGCAGATGGTCCAGCACGCAACCGCTCGCCTGGTCCTTGGCTGGCCCAGGAAGTTATCTGCCTCGGCCGCACTCAACGTCCTCCATTGGTTACCAATACACAAGCGTATTCTTTTCAAAATCCTGGTCATCACCTTCAGAGCCTTTCATTCACAAGGGCCCAGGTATCTTTCACATGGCTTCAGACGCTATCGGCCTGCCCGGAGCCTGAGGTCCTCAAATCAAAACCTACTAGTAACCCCAAAATTCAGGCTTGCCACTAAGGGTGGGAAATCCCTTGTTGTCCTGGGTTCCAGGGCATGGAACAAAGTGCCACCACAGCTTCGGCAAATTTCAACAGAAAGCCACTTCAGGAAAGTCCTGAAGACCTGGGTGTTCCCTCTCACTGACGCCGCGTGTAAAGCCTTAGTATAAAGTGGGAAGTGTCCATCGAGCTGCTATCAGTTAACCGACCTGTTCCACCTGGGTTGGTACCAAGCGCCAAGATGCTCCTTGGAGTGGTAGTAGCGCTATACAAATGTACTTTACATTACATTACATTACATTCCTCCAGATGCCTGGAGTGTACCACTGAGGAAACGTGAGGTTCACTACTTCTTGGTCTACCGCCAACCTGTAGGATTCTACAATGTAAGTGGTCATTCTTTTATTCTTTATGATTGTGTAGTCTAGGACAGCATTTCCCAAACTATGGGTTGCAACGCACTGGTGGGTCATGAGCCGAATTTGGATGGGTAATGAAAGACCAAGCAATAAATAAACATGCCGATAATTCTGTATTTATCTTGACACATTTGCTGTGCTTCAAAGACCGAGGTCAAATGTCAGACTATGACTTCTGACAAATTCCGCCTAATGTTTTTTAACATGGGGCTTGGTGTTCACAAACTCTTCTGTCTTGGCAGTCAGTGGGAAAAAAGTAAAGTGAATTATGTGACAATCTTACTGGGATTTAGGGAGTGTGAAAGGAAAGGTTGTATGGTGCCATTTTTTGTGACAAACAACAAAATGTAAATCCCTGCAAATGAAAAGTACACATTTAGTAGTTAGGAAAGCAAAAATTAAGCAAATTTTTTGTAATTCTGAAGTGTGACGGAAACAAAGATTTTAATAAGAACTTAACAAATCAAGACTTCTTACTTGGTGATGCACACATGATAGTCAGTAAAACTCGATTTTCACACGTTATCATTTGTGTGCAAAATAGTTTTATCCGTAAAAGCTTATGTGCAAATGTATCACCCTTGTCAATGGAAAATGTGCTGTCTGTAAATGACAATGCTCTACCACACCCTTAGTTACATTAAAAATCGCCTGCATGATGTCCATTGAATCTAAGTGGGTCGTAAAAGTTTGTCGTCCTAAAAATTGGGTTGTGATTCTAAAAAGTTTGGGAATCACTGAGCTAGATAAAGTGACATTGCACACAATTTACCATGATGGCATCACAGGAAATTCCATCTCAGGACTTTGATGCTGTTGACATAACTAAAGAGCCTACATCTCAGCCAAAATGTATACCATAACTTCAAAATATAGCTCTAGAGATAAAAATACCCAAAAATGAATGTCATAGCCTCAAATTCCATGGTCTGTGCCACCATATATAAATGTGTGTGCAGAGCTGGTCCTAAAGTGCTTTGATGCAATCCAGTTGTATTGAAAGAACAAACAGTGATGGCACAATCTATCAGAATCGTGATGACCATGCAAGAGAGATGATTGTGCCCGACTGGGCGCTGTGGTTCATTCGAAGAGCGAGGTCTTGAGATCCTTCCTGAATTGAGTCAGAGACAGGGAGAGCCTGAAGTGGAGAGACAAAGCAGTCGGGTGTTAGATGCCACGCACAAACATTGACCAGGCACTGCTTCTTGGATCTCCACATTAGTCCATTGCCCAGATGTTTGACAAAGCACTGAAGTGCGAATCCTAGCATAAATAAGCAGATGTGTGTTGCTTGTGTGGGTTTTGCATTGGTGTACTGCTACACATTTGCTCCCCCACGCAGCTCCCCACCCATCTGCAGTGGTATCGTAGCGCCTGGCTTTCACAGTGATTCTGCCTCACATTGCTCACAATTTAAAAGTGTGCTGCATTTCTTGATTTAACATCGTAGCACCTGGCTTTCACAGTGATTCTGCCTCACATTGCTCACAATTTAAAAGTGTGCTGCATTTCTTGATGTAACATCGTAGCGCCTGGCTTTCACAGTGATTCTGCCTCACATTGCTCACAATTTAAAAGTGTGCTGCATTTCTTGATGTAACATCGTAGCGCCTGGCTTTCACAGTGATTCTGCCTCACATTGCTCACAATTTAAAAGTGTGCTGCATTTCTTGATGTAATATCGTAGCGCCTGGCTTTCACAGTGATTCTGCCTCACATTGCTCACAATTTAAAAGTGTGCTGCATTTCTTGATGTAATATCGTAGCACCTGGCTTTCACAGTGATTCTGCCTCACATTGCTCACAATTTAAAAGTGTGCTGCATTTCTTGATGTAATATCGTAGCACCTGGCTTTCACAGTGATTCTGCCTCACATTGCTCACAATTTAAAAGTGTGCTGCATTTCTTGATGTAATATCGTAGCGCCTGGCTTTCACAGTGATTCTGCCTCACATTGCTCACAATTTAAAAGTGTGCTGCATTTCTTGATTTAACATCGTAGCGCCTGGCTTTCACAGTGATTCTGCCTCACATTGCTCACAATTTAAAAGTGTGCTGCATTTCTTGATTTAACATCGTAGCACCTGGCTTTCACAGTGATTCTGCCTCACATTGCTCACAATTTAAAAGTGTGCTGCATTTCTTGATGTAATATCGTAGCGCCTGGCTTTCACAGTGATTCTGCCTCACATTGCTCACAATTTAAAAGTGTGCTGCATTTCTTGATGTAATATCGTAGCACCTGGCTTTCACAGTGATTCTGCCTCACATTGCTCACAATTTAAAAGTGTGCTGCATTTCTTGATGTAATATCGTAGCACCTGGCTTTCACAGTGATTCTGCCTCACATTGCTCACAATTTAAAAGTGTGCTGCATTTCTTGATGTAATATCGTAGCACCTGGCTTTCACAGTGATTCTGCCTCACATTGCTCACAATTTAAAAGTGTGCTGCATTTCTTGATGTAATATCGTAGCGCCTGGCTTTCACAGTGATTCTGCCTCACATTGCTCACAATTTAAAAGTGTGCTGCATTTCTTGATTTAACATCGTAGCACCTGGCTTTCACAGTGATTCTGCCTCACATTGCTCACAATTTAAAAGTGTGCTGCATTTCTTGATGTAACATCGTAGCACCTGGCTTTCACAGTGATTCTGCCTCACATTGCTCACAATTTAAAAGTGTGCTGCATTTCTTGATGTAACATCGTAGCGCCTGGCTTTCACAGTGATTCTGCCTCACATTGCTCACAATTTAAAAGTGTGCTGCATTTCTTGATGTAATATCGTAGCACCTGGCTTTCACAGTGATTCTGCCTCACATTGCTCACAATTTAAAAGTGTGCTGCATTTCTTGATGTAATATCGTAGCACCTGGCTTTCACAGTGATTCTGCCTCACATTGCTCACAATTTAAAAGTGTGCTGCATTTCTTGATGTAATATCGTAGCGCCTGGCTTTCACAGTGATTCTGCCTCACATTGCTCACAATTTAAAAGTGTGCTGCATTTCTTGATTTAACATCGTAGCACCTGGCTTTCACAGTGATTCTGCCTCACATTGCTCACAATTTAAAAGTGTGCTGCATTTCTTGATTTAACATCGTAGAACCTGGCTTTCACAGTGATTCTGCCTCACATTGCTCACAATTTAAAAGTGTGCTGCATTTCTTGATGTAATATCGTAGCACCTGGCTTTCACAGTGATTCTGCCTCACATTGCTCACAATTTAAAAGTGTGCTGCATTTCTTGATGTAATATCGTAGCACCTGGCTTTCACAGTGATTCTGCCTCACATTGCTCACAATTTAAAAGTGTGCTGCATTTCTTGATGTAATATCGTAGCGCCTGGCTTTCACAGTGATTCTGCCTCACATTGCTCACAATTTAAAAGTGTGCTGCATTTCTTGATTTAACATCGTAGCGCCTGGCTTTCACAGTGATTCTGCCTCACATTGCTCATAATCTAAAAGTGTGCAGCATTTATCGCTTGCTTCCTCCTCACATCGCTCGCACTTTAAAGTAGGCTGACCTTAATTAGCCGCGCTGCAGAATCGAGTTGATTGAAGTTAATTCCCTCGAACACGCTAGTTGCTGTCTGTTGCTGCCGGATTCTAGAAATTGACACAGGTGAAGCGCGCAGTCAGCGAGTCCGCATTGTGCCTTGATTTATTTATTTACTTATCAGTTTGTGAATACCTGCTTGCATAGCGTAGTACTGCCCAATCCAACTTGGTTAGTTTGCTAGCAGCCATTTTCATTCTCACGTTTGTTGTGGTGCCTCCTTGCTCGGACTTACACCCCGCCCTCGGCCTCCCAGCTGTCCCTCCCTCGCCCCTCCCCCCTCCCCTATCCATTTAAGACAGATGTCCCAACGTGCAGCGTCCACGCGCTGCGGCCGCGCCGAAGGTGCGCCAAAGGTAAGCCCGTCTATGCCCGTCTGCGCCTGGACCGCGCCCAGCGCCTGTCCCCCTGGTCCCCGCCGTACCCAGCCCAACAGATTCACATATGATGCTGTAACTCTCCTCGCCCTCAACCCCGGACGCACACCACAATGCTGTAAAGCTACCCCAGGACGTACCCACGGCCCATTCGCTTGCCTCACCTGCAAGTTCAACTGTTTCAGGACCCTCACCAATTCCACGTCCTCCAAACACAACTCCGACTCTAACCGCCTAAAGTGCATCCTGCTCAACACCCGCTCGGTCCACAGACACGCAACAGAACTCTGGGACCTAATCGACTCTGCGTCACCTGACATCGCCTTCCTTACTGAAACATGGATGAACACATCATCAGCTCCTGACATTGCCATAGCCATTCCGGACACTTACAAGATTATCCGCAAAGACCGCACCAATCAAACAGGAGGAGGCATCGCTATCATCCACAGGAACACCATCAAAATCACAACCAGCTCCGACGACAATCTTGCAACAGCCGAACATCTCCACTTTCAGATCCACACCGACCCCAGGACCACACTGAGAGGCACCCTCATCTACAGGCCTCCAGGTACCCGCACCCAATTCAGCGATGACATAACGGACTTCGTTAGCCCACACGCCCTAGCCTCCGAAAACTACATTCTTCTAGGAGACCTCAACTACCACCTTGACAACAAACTTGACAGCAACACCACCACCACCCTTCTGGACAACCTGGTCAATCTCGGACTCAAACAACTTGTGGACACCCCCACCCATGTAGCCGGACACACGCTCGACCCTATCTTCACATCCAGCAAGCACATCTCCTTCGATCGCACCTCAGTTCTTCACTGGACGGACCACAGCTGCGTTCACTTCAGCTACAAAACCTCCCTAACCCACAATCGCCCTCATCCTATCCCTCGGAGAAACTGGAACAAAATCAGCTCCATCCAACTCCTCACATCACTCAACCAAAACCCTCCCACCCTCCCATTGGACCCAAACCAAGCGGCCACCAAACTCAAGCAATGGATCACCCACAGCGCTGACGAATTAGCACCCCTGAAAAAGCACCAGATCAATCCAACCAGCAAAAAGGCTCCCTGGTTCAATGATGACCTTAAAAAATCCAAGAAACTATGCTGCACTCTGGAGAAGATATGGAGAAAAAACCCAACCTCAGACAACATGGCCTCCCTCAAGTCTGCCACCCGCAAACACCACCAACTGATTCGATCCGCTAAGAAATCAGCATTCAAGGATCGTCTCGACAACAACACTCATAACAGCAAGGAACTCTTCAACATAGTCAAAGAATTCACCAACCCCACCGCAGCATCTAACGACATCACTCCCTCCCAAGACCTCTGCAATGCGTTATCCTCCTTCTTCTACAACAAAATTGCCGACATCCACAACAGCTTTGAGAACTCTCCAAGCAATCAACCCTCCCCACCCCCCTCTGATCCTACTCCTCCAACTAACATCCTCAGCGCCTGGAACCCAATTACCACTGAAGACACCATTCGCCTCATGAGCTCAATCCACTCTGGCTCGCCAACCGACTCCTGCCCCCACCACATCTTCAACAAATCTGACTCCATCATCGCCCCCCATCTCCGTGATGTCATCAACGGCTCGTTCAACTCTGCCACCTTTCCAGATAGCTGGAAACACGCCGAACTCAGCGCCCTTCTGAAGAAACCCACAGCAGACCCCTCTGAACTTAAAAACTACCGACCCATATCCCTCCTCCCATTCCCGGCCAAAGTCATCGAGAAAGCCGTCAACAGCCCGCTCGCCACCTTCCTTGAATCCAACAACTCCCTTGATCCATCTCAATCTGGATTTCGAGCCAAACACAGCACCGAGACCGCCCTCATTGCAGCGACCGACGACATCCGAGCACTCCTGGACAACGGAGAAACAGTGGCCCTCATCCTACTTGACCTTTCCGCCGCTTTCGACACAGTCTGCCACAGCACCCTTATACATCGACTCAGCAACATCGGCATACAAGGAAAAGCCTTGGACTGGATCATCTCTTTCCTCACTGGGAGAACTCAGAGTCCGACTTCCCCCATTCTATTCAGAGGCCACCGAAGTCATCTGCGGCGTACCTCAAGGATCCTCACTCAGTCCCACCCTCTTCAACGTATACATGAGTCCTCTCGCGTCCATCGCGCGTCAACACAACCTCAACATCATCTCTTACGCCGACGACACCCAGTTAATCCTCTCCCTCACCAAAGACCCCAACACCGCCAAAACCAACCTCCACGAAGGCATGAAATAAGTAGCCGAATGGATGAAACATAGCCGCCTAAAACTCAACTCAGACAAAACGGAGGTACTCATCCTAGGTTCTTCCCCCTCAGCTTGGGACGACTCTTGGTGGCCTTCCGCACTGGGTGCAGCACCCACACCCACAGACCATGCACGTAACCTTGGCTTCATCTTGGACTCCTCTCTCTCGATGTCCAGACAAGTCAACGCCGTCTCGTCTTCCTGCTTCAACGTACTTCGCATTCTCAAAAAGATCTTCCGCTGGATCCCCCTCGAGACAAGAAAGACTGTCACCCACGCACTGGTCACGAGTCGACTGGATTACGGTAACACACTCTACGCCGGAATCACAGCAAAATTACAGAAAAAACTCCAGCGCATCCAAAACGCATCAGCGAGACTCATTTTAGACATCCCGCGCCAAGATCATATCTCCAGACATCTAAAAGACCTCCACTGGCTTCCCGTTAACAAAAGAATTACTTTCCGCCTTCTCACCCACGCACACAAAGCCCTCTACAATCTAGGACCCGAATGCCTCAACACTCGACTGTCCTTCTACAAACCCACCCGTCAACTCAGATCGTCCAATCATGCCCTCGCCACAGTCCCGCGCATCCGGAAATCCACCATAGGTGGCAGATCCTTCTCCTACCTGGCTGCCAAGACATGGAACTCACTCCCCACTCACCTCCGCCTTACTCGGAACCACATCTCCTTCAGAAAAGAACTTAAAACCTGGCTTTTCGACAAATAATGAACCCCTTCCCCTAGCGCCTTGAGACCCTCTGGGTGAGTAGTGCGCTTTATAAATGTCAGAACTTGAACTTGAAGTGCGATCTATGACTGAAGTTCACACTGCAGCTTTTGAAAGGTACACATTTTGTCTGTTCATCATCGCTACACCTTGGTCTGCTCTGTATCAGTTTTGCTAGTATCTGACAAGTATTTGCTCAGGCGGTGAATCCACTACTTACAACACATGAGTGTGGTTTGTGTTCTTAAGGGCATCAGTCTGTATGTGTTTATTTGATACATATGTATGAGTGTGCCATTTGCTGCAGCAGTGTGTATTTGTGTGGTGCTGCTTAGTGCAGGATGTGATATACTTGGAAAGATGTGCATGCCACAGAAGTTGAATGCTATGCAAATTTATAATAGAAAGTTGCAGGGTATTGAGGCGTATGTTGTATTGGGGAAATGACGGAAGGAACCAAATGTTGTTTGGTTGTCCATTACATGCCCTGGTTGGTTCGGCATGCCTTCCAATCAATGAACTATGTGTTTACACGTGACTGACTAGTATGTGGTAATGTAGTATGTGTTGTAATGGAAGTGTCCGAATGCTGCCTTGATTGATTAGTATTAGTGGAGCTTATGTGGTACTTAAGAGTGATGCACACGTAGAAATGTGTGAGTGCTGCCCTGATGTGTAGTTAGTTCAGGTGAATGTGTGGTGGGTTCTGAATGGTATACTAGCAGCAGTGAACTGATACTGTATGAATGCTTATGCAGGAGGCCTAGGTTAGTGCTATGAGAAGTGTTATGAAAAGGTTCAGCCCAGATGTATGTGTGGAAAGAATTAGTGACATTATGCAAATGTTGAACAGATGTTTGTTTTTTAGGCAACAGCTCATCATTTATTGAATTTTAGTAGTGGTATGCATGCTGGAGTGATAGGATGCTGAACAAGTGCATATTAATTACCTGTCTGTGGGTTGTGAATGTGTGTGTATTTAGTGTATGGTTAAGTACATGAATGCCATACAAATTATGTGTATTTGGTAACTGTCTCTGTGGTTTGTGTGTGTAGTTTGTAAATGGTAAAGTTGTTTGAGGCGGCTGTGCCTGCTCTCTTTTCCAGATATCTTCTGAACATCCGTTTGTTCTGCTGGACAGCAGTGTGCATATCCTAGTACATGAAAAAATCTGAACATTTTGCAAAGGCAAGATTTATAGACCAATCCAGAATTTACTTTCACAGGAAGCGCTAGATCATTTTTAGTTCTGAATTGAGGGAGCTTCTTCACGATATATTGTTACCAGTCATTTCAAAAATATATTGAGTGGACTGTGGCACCACCCAGAGGGCTATTAGTCTTTCACCTCATAGGTGATTTGATGCATCACTCCGTCTTCCAGGAAGTGCTTCCATTGGACTTCTTAAGGAACTCTTTTACATTTAAAAAAAATACATCCAGTAATCTCATCGTTTGTCATATTTAATTCTTCATCTCCTATGTACATTCTGTAAAGAAAAGTCTTTTTTTAAATAAACTTTTTCCCCCAGCGTTGGCAATGCAAGTAAGGACAGGATTTCAAGTGATAAGCAGCATTTGTACATGCAAAATATGTAAACAGCTTTGTGTTACATGCGTTTATGAGATCTATTAGCTTTCTCTATGATTGTTCTCATTGTTAGTATTCCTCCTGTGGTCTCATTGATTTCTAGATGAATGCCACATTTGGCAAAATTTGATGCAAACACTTTTCGGCTATTTCAGTTTTTGTGTGTAAATATTAAAGCACTCATTCCATCCCCTTAAACATGCTTTTTCAACCAATGTTCACCAGACCTAATATATGAAATAAAGTGTTCTGTTTGATAAACTTTGTAATTTTTTCAGAAATTGGAAAAGTTATGGCCAGCTGGTGTTTGCTTTACCTGTGTAGAGTGCAGTGTAACCTTAACTGTTCTAAATAGATGTGGCAGCACTTGACTCGAAACCAGTTGTCTGGGCTGTTTATTGTAGAAAATGCAGACTTTCAGCACCAATTCGAATTATTTCTTGATTAAAATATTTTTAGTTCTTGCCCCTGCTCACAAAGGTATGAATTTATTTCAGAGCTTTTGATGATCATTAGGGGTGTCTAGTACGTTTCCTCATAGGTAGCTATGGTCAAAGGCCTACTGGAAGTAGGTTTGCTTATGTATGTATCAGTCATTGGCATGGACCGCTTTTAACAGGTATGGCTTCGCTTGACATATGACACCAGTGGTCCCAGCACGGCATTATACTAGATTCAGGCTTTTATATCGCTCTCACTCACTTTTTACTTCCAGTACAACTTTTATTTTCCTTCAGTGCTCTTAAAGTGCAGGACTCCATAATTGTACTAGTGCTATTCCACAAGCGTCTACACAAATATATGTATTAAGGTTGTCCAAAAGATTAGCTAAAATTAATTTCAATGAAAACAAGGCCTAAACATACTGCCATGCCTTCAGCTCGAGTCATTGGGGTTAGGATTTAAAACCAACAATACACTGCAATTTGTTTTTACTGGGGGGATTTGTAGAGAAAAAATGCATTGCCAATTACCTTATGTATGAGCTTATGGATTTGCCCGTAACGTCACTGAGACGAGCGATGACGTTGATGAAATCAGGTGTCATGTGAGTACACAGAATAAAGGACACTGCGGTTCCACTCTCTCCAGCAGTACCTATCTGCACTGAGATTCATTGTAGTTGGAAGGCTGCAGACCTACTGCTAACAGACAGATGTCGCCTTTGTAAATGCTGTACTTCCATTATCAGCAAACCGCATGCGCGTAGCTACTATAGGTACAGTGACGTCTGGGGCACAGGGAGTGAGGGTCCCACAGCACAACAGTTGTGAATGTTCTTTTACAACCCAGCCTCGGTTTAAGGGGCCATTTCCTTGCTTGTGTAGGGTCCGTGGCACTCTTGCTAGGCCACTGGCAAATGTTGAAAAATTGAATAATCAAGAGGATGTCACTGTCAATCCTATAAGTGATGTTACCTGTAATGTTTACAAACGATGTCATTTGTGATGTCATGAGCAGTGTACTGGCAAAGCTGTAGTTGCATAGCTCTCCATAGCAGCTGAATCTGAGTAGTTAAAAAAATCCTAGCCATAAGGTCTATTGAACTGCCTAAGTTAATTAGTAAGAGAAAACAATAAATTCATATCATTATTTTTTTCTGTGAATCCCTATGGGTTTGTAATGATATTCCTTGAAAAGTACCTTGAACTTCCCATTAACCATGTCCCTAGAGCCCATTAATTACCCGATTTAACCTATACCAGCAGGCGGAAGGTGCTGTGAGTGGATTCAGTCATGTCCTGTGCCCAGCAACCCTACTTCGTGCCCTACACCCAGTGCACAATCATAAGGATCTTTGGTCCTGCCAGTTGGGCTCTGTGCACAGGGTTGGCCTTCATCCATGCGCTGCTCCTAACTTCAGTCCTGCTAAGGTTTCACTGGGCATAGTGTGTGCCATGCGGCCAGTACCAGCCGACCACGAGCTCTGGCCATGCCCAACAAAGTCTATGAACAAGGTTTGAATTTTGGCCACCCTCGTGCCAGGCCCCATTCCCCAGTTGTGACTGTGGGTACAGAATGTTGCCGCTAGTCATGCCATGGGCCTGGCTCTCCTCCCTCAGAGCCCGCTATACACAGTGTTTGACAATGCCGACATTAGGCTTTGTATATATGTGGTGGTCATCATCTTCTTCCTCCCCCCTACTCTGTAGACCCTTTGGCACTGCATCTGGTGCTCAGCAGGTTCTGGTTCTAGACCACTGTCTTCTGGCATGCAGAATTGTGCAGGCGTAGCACATGGGTACCAGCCTATATGTCCCATCTTTCCAAATCACTGCAGGAAAGAGAAAGTGTTTGTTGCTTCACTGATGTCATAAGTGAATAAAAATAAAGGCTGCTGAAATTCCAGTTACTGGCATTGCTCAGCAATAACAATACATCTTCTCATACACAAAACCAGTAGTTTATACACCATTATGGCAATGTAATGGCTACATGTAGAAATAAGACGGTATTTCCGTTCTTAGCAGGTGTTTGCAGAAGGGAATACATGATAATGCTAATATAGTATATGATGTCATTTTTGATGTGGAACTAGGTACCAAATACTGCTGTAATGTTACTAAATACCAATACATATTCCCATTGCTATTAATTGTAGTTTGAAGACTGCATCCAAAACTTCAACCTCTAGATATTCCTGCGGGTGGATACGTATAGAACACAATGGTGTGCCAACTAATATCAGACATCCAGAGCTGTATTTTTTCAAACTAATTTATTTTATGTATGTACTTTTTGGCAAATGCTTTTTTTCCTCCCCGTGGCTGAACTGGTCATTTGTGATATCATATATGTCATCATTTGTCATGAGCAGTGCTCTGCAGTGTAGTTCTGCTTGCCCAGCTCATCATAGCAGACACATTTCTATGGGTAACATCCCTATACTAAAGTGCCTTAAATTAACTACAAAGGAGAAAGAGTTCCTCTTTAGTTGAGGTGGTGAGTGTATATGGAAATTGCCTTTAATTTTCGTTTAGAACTATTGTGCTGTTTGTGCTTTAGAGCAAGTTGTCGGTCAACTTTGATTATTTCCATAATAAATATATTGCCCACTCGCCCCCATCCCCACCCCATTTACTGCTTCTTTGTTGATGGTACTGGACTCCTCATTGCGAGAGGAGAGCGAGCCCTTCTTTCCCTTGGTTTAGGATTATTGTATCCTCTAAATGAAGGTTTCTTCTCATGGTCTTCAAGATCATACATGGCGGAGAACCAATGTGTAAAAAAGGTCTATATTGATGCCTAGGGTAAACGGGCTTTCTGTACTTAGCCACTCCTTCGCCCATGTCAATCATTCTTCTATATCTGGTGGTATGCTCATGCCCTTGGTTTCGACTTGTATCCAACACCCATTACTTCATGCAGCAGTTTACCATCTGCCGTTACCTAGCAGCTCACTTACCCTTGCATATGCACTTGGGAAATATTATTCTGGCCATCCATAATGTGTACTATTTTATTTTGGGCCATTAACGGTCATCTTTAATATACAGTTACTTGACAAATGTTTGGAATTCTCTCACAGCCTAATGGAGCTGGTTCTTCAACTTGCCAAATGTTAAGACTCCCTTTGTGGCGTATCACAACCAAATTTCAATAAAGTAGGACCAAAGCTGTCTGAGCCTGCCAGAATCTTCGGTTAGTACACTATGTTTCGCTGTACGCATGTTTGGTATTTTTTCTGATGGGGTGCTATCAACCTTACTTAATTTTTTTTCTTCCTTGTTCGTCCTGTTTTTTACATATAGCTTCATAGTTGTATTACTTTCTTTCGGTACCAACACTGTCCACTGACATTCTTTCGCTTGAGACATACCACATTTTATACTTGGAAGTATAGTCCGAAATTGATATACTCCTGTCGCCTACACTACTCCGGGCGTGCTAATTTTAAAATTCTTATATCCCATTGCAGATTACAACATTCGTCTGACAGCTCCTAACTTATCGTGCTATGCAAACAAATGATGGACGGAATGCTGAATGAATCATACATTCACCCCCAGTCAAGAAATCGGAGTTAAATCCATCGTTCTTTTGCTCACCATGCCACCCCAGTTTAGACCCAGCCATATGCAAATCAGTCTTGACCCTGTGCCTCATTGGAACAGTCCAAACCGAACTGCCAAGCCAGGTCCTTCCTGGACCGGAAACAAGCATCCTGGGACCGGTTTCAGGGTATGTCACGCTTCTTCAGCCAGGCTAGCTTGAATCCAGTGGCACGTGGCACAGTGAGCAAGGGACCCACGTCCGGGCATACCCATCCCACATAGGGCGAAAAGTGCTACGCAAACAAATGATGGACAGAATACTGAATGAATCATACATTCACCCCAGTCAAGAGATCTGGGTTCAATCCATTGTTCTTTTGCTCACCATGCCACCCCAGTTTAGACCCAGCCATATGCAAATCAGTCTTGACCCTGTGCCTCATTGGAACAGTCCAAACCGAACTGCCAAGCCAGGTCCTCCCTGGACCGGAAACAAGCATTCTGGGACCGGTTTCAGGGCATGCCACCCTTCTTCAGCCAGGCTAGCTGGAATCCAGTGGCACAGTGAGCAAGGGGCCCACGTCTGGGCATACCTATCCCACGTAGGGCGAAAAGTGCTACGCAAACAAATGATGGACGGAATGCTGAATGAATCATACATTCACCACCAATCAAGAGATCTGGGTTAAATTCATTGTTCTTTTGCTCACCATGCCACCCCGGTTTAAATCAGTCTTCACCTTGTGCCTCATGGGAACAGTCCAGACCGAAATGCCAAGTCAGGTCCTCCCTGGACCAGAAAAAAGCATCCTGGGACCGGTTTCAGGGTATTTCACCCTTCTTCAGCCAGGCTAGCATGAATCCAGTGGCACAGTGAGCAAGGGACCCACGTTTGGGCATACCCATTCCGAAACCGGTCCTAGGATGCTTGTTTCCGGTCCAGGGAGGACCTGGCTTGGCAGATCGGGCTGGACTGTTCCCATGAGGCACAGGGTCAAGACTGATTTGCAAATGGACAGGTCTAAACTGGGGTGGCATGGTGAACCAAAGAATGATGGATTTAACCCACATCTCTTGACTGGGGTTGAATGTTTTGATTTGCTCTGCATTCCGTCACTCAATTGTGTGTCTTTTGAGCTCCTAACTTATTGTCATTTGGGCAGTTAAGTATACTTCCTTCCTCACTACTTACTTTTGTTTACTCAGTAGTTGCATGTACATGGGTTTTTCACCAAGACGTACTGTTTTCCTGTTCTGAGGAACCCTTTACTGCTTGTACTGTTGGCTGACCTGTCTCCAACTTCTGGCTACTTCCTTATGCCATACTTCTATGCTAAAATCATAAGTTAACCTGAGGAACTTGACAATTCTTCTTTTTGATATAGTTTGCATGGGTTTTTATACTAGCTTGTACTTCTTCTCTTTCAGTCTTTCATCGAGTAAGATTATATTTGCTTTGGTTGTTTATATCCCTCTTTTATTTTAAAATGCTGTTTTATCATAGCTTCTTATTTGAATGTAAATTCCTATCTATTCTTTGTTTCCTCTTTTGAGATAAGCTTATCTTTCACTTGGCAGATTACAGCCTTGACAAAGTTCTTGTTGGACGACACAGATGTTGGCTGTTTATCCAATGCCACGCAGTGTGTTGTTGCCACTAGTTACATACAGCATGTAGTATTAATTTCAAGAAGAAAAGTGAAAACATCAGCACTTGACCACATAGTTGGTATGGACTTCCATTATTTTGCGATTGTATCCATTTATTTTTGTGTTTGTCCAAAATGTCATTATACTATTATTCCTAAAGGAAAAGCATTACTGCAGTAGTTAAGATCATACCTTCTCTCTCTCTCTCCAACATGTGCAATCTGGCTTCAGATCTATACTGGCTACATTTCCATGCATATGTTACCTCACATATCTACGGCATTGACAACCCACACTGCTTTAGGAAGCAGCTGGCTTTCTCTGCCCTAAATACTGTCCTTCAAAATTACACCAGACACCTCCACACAGCCCAAACAATATTGAAGTCTTGAAGTCACAGACCCTAGCAACCTCGTTCAAGAGTTGTGTTAAGAAAAAGGAAGTAGGACAGTGGTACCATTATCTTCTTGCAGCAGCGGATAGAAAAATGGAGGGTCCATACCTGGTCTGGGAGGGGTGCTTGCAGAGTGAAGATCTGGAAAATGTATGGCAAGTATACTTAGACATTTTATATCCATTGATTAAATCTGCTGCAATCAGGAAGAATCACTTTTCCACACTTCACAGGCTATACTGGTCTCCCGTGAAGCCCGCCAAAATAAGGGGCAATGAAGAGGCTAAGTGTACGATATGCGGAGTACCGAATGCCGATGACATTCACATTTTTGTGACTTGTCCCGTGATTCAAGAATTTTGGGGCAGGGTGGGTAAGACCTTGTCTGATGTTCTGGGCATGGAGGTTGAGGTAAGCCCTTCTCTTATCCTTTTTGGTTGTATATTGAAGCCTGAATGGGTACTGGGGCTTCCGGGGCTTCAAAGTAAGTTGGTATTTTACTTAGTTCTTTTGGCAAGAAGGGAGATTTGTAAGTTATTGTGCCAAGCTCTGCCCCCAACCTGAAGAGCCTGATGGAATGTGGTACGATATTTTAGAGATTTGGACCAAAAGGTCAATCAGAATAGGGATAGACCAGACTTGGGGTTGTTTTGGAATCTGTTAGATTGTACAGTTGCTGTTTAAATTACTTTTTACAATGCAATGATTATACCTCTTGGCCAGCTAGCGATGTGTGGTGCGGCTGGGCTTTGTATAAATAGCATCAGCTGAGTCTGGACCCCTTAGATAAGAGCAACAGGGGTGGCACAGATCGAGAGGTTGTTTCATCTACGGAGGTCATATGGGGATAAAAAAAAAAGAGTTGTGCATGGGCCTTTTATGAGAAGTATCATGTGTTCCCTTGCCTGCCCTCTGAGGATTTCCTGATCTAATCAAGAGTAGGCTCCTTTTACCCTTAACAAGAACCTGACAGCTGGGAGGATTGTAATTAAGGCCTTTTCACTTCTGTTAGTTTAGTGCAAAATAACAGAACTGCAATCAACCTTAGAGCAGTCAAGGGGGCAAATTCGTTACAAGCTGTAATCAATGATGAGAGACCTTTGTGCTAATAATGTGGAATTTATAATTTAGTGTTGTAGGTAATACTGCTGCCATGGATGGTAAACAAATTGTTCATCCTACATAACTGGTATTTCTACTCAAATAGACTAAGAAACCGTGACAATTTCAGTGACTGTCTTCATGTTGATTTCACAAACATGGTGATTTTAGAAATTATTTGAAAGTTTGTAAGCAGTTTCCTAATTTGTTCTTAAATAAGACAGTTATTCTTACAGTATCAGCACTGCTCCCTCATGACTGTCTCAGCAGACATGAACGCTACCTGCCACGTGGCGGTGGGGACTTCAAGGTATTCCCTCTGCTACCTGTGAGTGGTGGGAGGCAAATTGCGGCTCATGTCACCATGGTCATTTTCCCTCAGGAGCTGCAGTGTTTTTCCACACCTGTCCTGTGGCACCTGCACTCATCTGGACCCTCCGGGCATTGTTGAGGTTTCCCAGATTCTTGTGGGTAGGCTGTTGCTGTGGTGGTGGATCTGTGCAAGCATATTTTTTACACCTGACATGGAGGCAATCTTCATACTGCCCTATTGGTTACAATAGGTGAAGTTGTTACATTCTGGAGTCAGTACCATACCAAGAAGGCCGTCCTTACAGTCTCTGCACATAAAGAATTCCCTATCTATGATTGTATACACCTATCTATGATTGTACACAGCACCGAAACAGCCCTCATCACAGCCACTGACGACATCAGGACCCTGCTCGACAACGGGGAAACGGCAGCGCTCATCCTCCTAGACCTCTCAGCTGCCTTCAATACCGTTTGCAATCGCACCCTAATATCCCGCCTGCTCAACATTGGGATCCAAGGAAAGGCCCTGGACTGGATCACCTCGTTCCTCTCTGACAGAACCCAGCAAGTTTGCCTCCCTTCCTTCCGCTCCGTGGCCACCAAGATCATCTGCGGCGTACCCCAAGGCTCCTCGCTCAGCCCTATCCTCTTCAATATCTACATGAGCCCCCTCACCACCATCGCACGCAAACACAACCTCAACATCATCTCTTACGCCGACGACACCCAGCTGATACTCTCCCTCACCAAAGACCCGGCCACCGCTAGTATCAGCTTCCAGGAAGGAATGAGAGACGTCGCGGATGGATGAAGCTCAGCCGGCTGAAACTGAACTCAGACAAGACGGAGGTCCTCATCCTAGGACCATCCCCATCCGCCTGGGACGACTCTAGGTGGCCCACAGCGCTGAGCACTGCACCGACCCCCACGGACCACGCACGCAACCTGGGATTCATCCTGGACTCATCCCTCACGACGACCAAGCAATTCCACGCCATCTCATCCACATGCTTCAACACCCTGCGCATGCTCCGAAAAATCTTCCGGTGGATCCCCACCGGAACCAGAAAGGCGGTCACCCAAGCCCTCGTCACCAGCCGACTGGACTACGGGAACGCCCCCTACGCTGGAACCACGGCCAAACTGCAGAAAAGTCTCCAGCGCATAAAGGACGCATTCGCATGACTCATCCTTGACATCCCTCGCCACAGCCACATCTCCGCCCCCCTGAGAGACCTGCACTGGCTCCCCGTCAACAAGAGGATCACGTTCAGGCTCCTCACCCACGTACACAAAGCTCTCCACGACATGGGCTCCAAATACCTCAACAACCGCCTCACGTTCTAGACGCCAACCCGCCAGCTTCACTCCGCCAGCCTGGCCCTCGCCACCGTCCCACGGATTCGCAGAGCCACCACCGGAGGAAGATCATTCTCCTACCTGGCTGCCAAGACGTGGAACTCCCTCCTCGCCCACCTACGACTGACCCAGGACCACCTCACCTTCAGGAAACACCGCAAGACCTGGCTGTTCGAGCAGTAGCAGCATTCCCCCCCTCCCTCCCACAGCACCTTGAGACCCTCACGGGTGAGTAGCGCGCTCTATAAATGTACTGATTGATTGATTATACTGTTTGTCCCATTCTCTTCCCGTTTCCCGTCTCCACCATATAAATGGTAATTAGAACCAGGCTTCACTGCTTTCACAATCTAGCTGAAAGAGTTTTCAGTGGGTTCATCGCCACATTCTTTTATTTTTGTCCACTGGATTTTGGAACATCTTCTGAACTCACTCTGTTGCAGCTGGATTCCGTCTTTGCTGCTGTGGTCCTGAGTACCTGTGAACAGAAAAAGACGCTACGCAGGATAAATTCAAAGAAATTTAAGAGAGGCCAACTTTCTATTTGTCACCTCCAGTGGAAGAACTCGCCTGATATGATTTCATCATTTCATTATTTTAAGGAATGGGTATAGATTTCTTAACTTTTTAGAGGCATTACTGTACAAAAGTCAAAGAAGGAGCATTGACCGCAGAATTGATTACTTATTCTGGCCTTTTATTCATTAAAAAAATATTTTGTCATTTTTGCAACAAAAAAAGGTTCCTTTCAGCCTTCTTCGTCTACAGTCCTTGGAGGTTTAATGTGCCTTCTAGGTTTTTCCTTCAGATTCTGTGGCTCTTCTCTGCAGACACCTGTCAAAGGCATGTGCTGTTATATTGGTGTAAATGACAAAGTAATTACCAGCATGTGACACCTTTACCTATGGCAAAACAAAAGGGCAAAACAGCGCCTAAGCAGTCTTTCCTATTTCCACCACTTCACAATTAGTTCCTTAACCATCTCTTCTTGGGAGATGTTCTGTAACCTTAACAAGTGTACAGTTGTATTTAAAAATAAAATAATTTCAGCCATATGGTAAAAGAGAATTGGAAGTTACTTAAGGTAACTTTGCATCACTAATCTATTTAAAGTATAAAGGCCCAGATTCTGCCCTTCCTACATTTCATTTAAAACTTTGAAATACCTGCATTTGCTACGGCTATTGTGTAAGGGCCTCTTTTATGTTCCTGTATTTTTCCAAGAAGAGAATCCAACATTTATTTATTTATTTAATTTTCTTACCCTGCACTGGGATGTCTTTGTAAGAATGATCAGTTAAAGCGATGATGTGTATACAGCACAAAGCGGAGCAATTCATAGTTCTTTTTATGTTTAAATATATTTATTGCACATTTTCAGCAATTACATACCAAACAAACCATCCCCTCCCCCCACGCTCCCCCCACGCTCCGATAGTATAAAAAAAAAATGGAACCCGAAATTTATGACAGAATGATTGATATTTAACATGCAAAATAAATAAATTTCGTTTGCACTGTTTTAATATTTAAAAGATCATTTCGTGATCTATTTTCTGTTTCAGTTTTGGATTAAGTTGTATTGATAGAAGCAGCGTGGTGTTATAAAATAGACTCCGACACAAATTGGGTGTATTGTTGGTACCACAATCCTTGGAATCCAAATGTTAGGATCCCATAAATACTGCAGCCGTTTTGACTTTACTTAGTCTTGGATAAGGTTAAATTTATGCGCACTGGCGCAGAATTGTTATTTTTCCACTAATTTAATTACAAATGTCCCCGGTAAAATTAAAGGTATCCCGTACAAGAATGGGACCGGTTACATTTGCCTTGATGGCTGAACGCACAGTGACACACAGCCTAATTCTGGCGCTGTGTCATGCATTAGGTGGGTCAGGATTCGGAAGGCTGCCCGTGTGTGGGGGAACAATAACGTTTATTGAAAGTTTTTTGTAATTTTTGGACGCTTTTGGCAGTAAGCGAATGTTTACTAATAATTATGTGTTCTAAAACGCGGCGGTAACACACTTGTGAATTATGGTTATTATTTTGTATATTTGTGACTCATTACGTGATGAAATTAAGAATGAAATACATTGACGAAAATGTTTTTGACGTGCTGGCAGAGGTCTGTCTTCACTGTTTACTTTTCACTAGTCACATGTTTATTTAACCCGTTAAGCGCGCTCAAACATTCCGCCCCAGTGCGGACGTTCGATTGCGCTAACTTGATTCGGACGTCCAACGGTCGTGCGCAGCACTAGCGAGGTAGTGCACGCGACGACCGTTGGACGTTCGAAGCACTGAACGGGTTAAATATCACTGTTGACATATCGCCGTGCTCGTGAACAAGGAAACGTGGTTTCTGAAACACGTAGAGAGTTTGCCATCTGAATAAACTTTTTGTGAAAGCAGTTGTAGTGCCGTGGACCGTTGTTTTGTGCATGGAAACAGGATTCCAAAGGAGTTTGTGGATTATTGAGTGTCGCTGACCCCCCAAGGCCCGTCCTCGCAAGTGGCTTGAGTTGAAGTGAACTGTGTGCAGTGGAATATATATATATGGCTGCATCAGTTACACAAATCGGGGCGAACACAAGTCTGTTCAAGCCCAAATCAAACTTTATGCCAAACATGCCAAGTGACGCAATCGAGACCTCCCACGATGTAATTGTGGAGGACCTAAAAAGGTTACAATACAAGGTCAAACACAGAAGGAGATACAAAAGTGAACAGGAAAAATGACTATCAGATTATTGTCACTACTGCAGACAAAGTCGGTAACGTTGTAATTTGGCAACAAAAGGACTATATTGCAGAAGCACTGCATCACCTTGGTGATCCTTTGTGTTATGCTAAGACAACGTTAAAACAATATAATGTGTCAAGAGATCAGCTCAAGAAACTACTTTATAAATGGAAAAAAGAGGGGATGATATCTACGCAAGAACATGAGTTTTTATATGTTGAGAATCCTGTTCTACCGAAATTGTATCTTCTGCCGAAGGTGCATAAAGAAATGCTTCCTGTCCCGGGGCGACCAATCATCTCAGCAATTCAAGGTGTTGCAGAGCATATCGCTGAATATATCGACTACTTTTTGCAGGACCTAGTAAAGAACTTGCCAACATATATTAAGGATACCAGAGATTTCCTGAAGAAGATCAGAGATGTTCCATGGCCCGAGGATTTGGTATTCATAGCGTTGGATATCGAATCACTTTATACAAGCATCGAACACGACACAGGTTTGAAGGCCCTGGAACATTTTTGGGGAAAAAGACCAATACAATGCTATAATCACAATAAGATGGTCTTGGAATTAACATCATGATGCCTTAATAATAACTTTTTTATGTTTGGCAATGATATCTATCTACAAAAACGGGGTGTGGCGATGGGGGCCTGCTTCTCCCCTAGCTATGCGTGTTTACACGCAGGCTGGTGGGAGGAGCAGGTCCTCATGCGCACACACAGTGCAGTTTTTAATAGCCATGTTTTAAAGTGGATGCGTTTTATTGATGACGTTTTTGTTTTATGGAAGGGTGATGTAAATAGTGCCAGTGCTTTTTTTTACAGCAATTAACAATAATCAGGAAAATCTAAAGTTTACATCCGTGATAAATAAGCATGAGATGGACTTCCTGGATGTAAAGATTTTTCTACATAGGGGGCAGTTGGCAACTAAACTACATAGAAAGAGTACTGCTGGAAATAGCACCCTACATGCGAGCAGCGCTCACCCCAGGCATGTCATCAATAATATTCCCTTTGGAGAACTTTTAAGGCTGAGACGTATATGTAGTACGGAAGAAGACCTGGCCTTTTACACCTCTCAGGCATTGGAAAGATTTAGGCAGAGAGGGTACAAAGAGGGAATTCTGGAACAAGCTGTAAATAAAACGAATGCTCGATCGCGAGAATCTTTGTTCGAGCATGACGATTCTACCCACACAGAAACAGAGGCTAGTGATCTTTCTTTGGCTCCAAGGTTAATAACTACTTATAACCGCCAAGAAAGGAAGATAAGGTCCATTATATCACAGGGTTGGTCCATTTTAAAAACAGATACTGTTTTAGCCCCCAGATTACCTGATAGCCCAACGATCACGTATAGGAAGGGACCTTCCATAAGATCTCAAGTCAGTAGAAGGTTTCCTGAATTGAGTAAAAAACAAATGTGGCTACAGTCCCGGCTAGGATTTGTACGTTGCTCCAGCTGCAGAGCATGCAGATTTGGAGTCAACACTACTCAATACTCCACTCCGTTTAGTCCAGAAATATCCAATATCAAGGGTTCTTACAATTGGAAGACAGAATATGCAGTTTATGTCCTAACATGCACCTGCGGCTTGAGATATGTGGGGAGCACAAAGCTGCAGGTGCATGTCAGGATTCTCCAGCATTTGCGTGCCATCGTAAATAACGAAAGTGCTTACCCGGTGGCCAGGCATTTTAAGTCAATGCATAACAATGATTTGCAGTGCCTCAAATATTTTGTTATAGCATCTGTCCCTAAGCCATAGAGGGGAGAATATAGGGACAAAATGCTAAGGAGAATGGAGTCACAAATAATCCTTGAACTGGACAGCAAATTTCCTAATGGATTGAATACTACAGAGGATATGCATTACTTTCTATGAATGTTACTTTTATTTAAATGGTTGGAATTGATTAGAATATCTTCGGAATTGCCTCCCTGCTGTTAAGTTTTGATATGAAATTTCTATTTTCTTTTTTCTTTCTTTTTTATTCTTTTCGAAATATATATAACTGTATTAGTTTTCTTTGGGCAATTTGGTTTTGGACATAGATAGTACAGCACTAGGATCCTTTATCACACTAGTATTCTTCTTTTTCCTTTTTTCCAATGTACGGCATATGGATTTGTCAAATTGATTACTGGGTATATTGTTTCCTTTTGGGCTCAGTGGGTTTTTGTTTTTTATTCCACATGCAATACAGTTTGGGCTTATTCATTTCAAACACTGCATTTATGCAGACAGATGGTGTGACAGTTAAACCACTTTGTTGGAAAATATTGACTGTGGCCCATTTTAATGAGCTTTGGCCTTATGAAGAATTTCTTCTCTTTAAAAGCGTAATTTGCACATGTAGGAGCATAATGTCTTACAAAATTTTGCGATATTTTGCACAAGATTCAATTGTTTACAGAAAGCACTTTACTGTGTTATTTGCACGTATTGTGATATAAACAAGCTACTACTTTGCACATATGTATTACGATATTTGCACTTAACATCTATGACAAGAAAGGGAGAGAGAATAAAATGGGGCCAGCAGTCACGAACATTTTTGTAAAATGGAAAGGTTTTATTTTTCCTTGCGGGTAATTATATGTACAAACTGTATAGCTGTTAATGTATTTAGTATGTGGTTTAAAAATATAAGATACAAATAAGTCTTTGTTTAAATATATGTGCATTTATGCAGTAATTTTTAAAATGTTCGTACATAGGACTTCTAATTGTCGGTTGACACTTGAAAGATGTCCTTAAAGTTTATTTAAACAAGCAAAAATAGTGAATAGAAAAGAAGAAAGTGTAAAGGAAGTTGCTGATAGTATGTCCTTTGTGTCTATGATCACATGTGGTGTAGAAAAAAAGAAAAAAACATATAAGGAAATGGTTAGCTCTTTACTGACTATCTGTGAACAAGGACGGACGCCCGAAACGCGTCAGATTTAGCGGCTCCATTTAATAAAAGAATTGTGTGCCAGAAGCATTGGATTTGCGTCATCTTTGTGCTCGCTGGAAAACGCGGAGGTACAGGAGACGACATTTGGTGTATGAGGGGATAGGGAAAGTAAATTACGTAAGCTGGAGACCAGATATATCTTATTACTTGCTTCTAAACACCCACAGGGTTTGAACTTAACGGAGGACCTGTACACTTGTTTAGAGTAAAATATCAAACCGGAATGCGCTAACAGATATTCCGTTTGCATGTCCCAAAAAGATAAAATGAGATGTGAAATAAATATCTGCCTACAACATCAACATTTCCGAAAAAATTGATATTTTGTAAATAGATGAATTTTAAGTCAGATAATTAAGGACTTATTTATTTTTTTAATAAATGTTTATAAATATTTTTGGATGTTTTAACAAATATTTTTAAATATTTTTGAACATTTTATAACATTTTAGGTATTGTACTTTGCACATGTAGGACATTGATGTCATCAAAAGAGATAGGATGTATTGATGTCGACGATGTTCAAGGCAAACACGTATCTAGTGTTAGGATAAGGCAGCACTATAAATCCTCTCAGACTAGAAACCCTGTAATTAGTTTTGATTGGTCAGCCATGATGTAAACTTTAAGTATCAGGCATTAAACAACATAAACGCAAAAAGTTGATGATAGAGTGATGAAAGAAATGATTAGTAAAAAACAATTATGGCAATATTGACAACAATAGCTTGAAATGCTCATTAGGTTTATGAAAATCACCAAATGTTACACACTGGTTACAATTTTAATTTCACTAGCACATTAGGCACTATTTATAAGGTTTCTCTAAGGAAGGTGATCTATAAAAAAACACTTCCAACAAGATAACCGGTATATGTGTTTGACAAGAATATCTAAAAACGCAATTGATAACACAGCAAATGTATAAAAATGAATTTGCAAGGGGCATGCCTAATCAATATTTGATAAGTGTATAAACTATTTTAGTTTTACAATCGGCAGCGGAAAAGTTAAAATACGAGTATCTTAAGCGTCTTTTCGGTGCGAGGCAGCCTATTAAAGTATCACCAAATGTTTTAGTATTTTACTGATATATATGTATTATTTCATGAATGTATATATGTATTGCGTTTTTTGCACACAAACCATTATCTTAAAGTTGGAAAATAACGCGCATTCAGCAATGTAAATACGGGCGAAAGAGTATGTTTTCCATGTCCATAGAGAATGTAATTCACGTGATTCACAAAAATTGTGCACTGTCACTTTAAAAACTGCTTCCTCAGTCCAAGTCAATTGTCGAGTGAACAAGCGGCGTTCACGCTGCGAAACGCGTCTCTGACTTTTGGGAAAATAAACATCTGAAGCACCGATACCGGGTCTGTGTCCTGTTTGCCGGCGGCAGCGCATGATTTAAGACGTGGCAGCTATCCTGACAGGATTACTTGGTGTATTGAATATATATATATATATATATATATATATATATATATATATATATATATATATATATATATATATAAATTCGATACAGGACCCTTTTGGAAGGAGGCCACACGAGGTTCTTTGCTTCTCACAATTTAATGGCATCTTGCACGCAGGCTTCCAACAATAAAGCACACTTCACAGAAATTGCCAGACGCGTTTCGGGTTGTAAAATCCCTTCCTCAGCGGCATATGAGTGGTCAGTCAGCTCAGTTCATTGTGCACTCATTTTAACAGTTCCTGCCCGGTTGGGCGTGGCTCTATGGCATCCTGGGATCTGTAGTGCATGTATTTCCCAAGTGGGTGCGCTGATCTTAACCACAATTGTTTATTGATAGTTATCCCCAGTGGGTCGATGTGAGCCTCATGTGGATGCCTCCGCTGCTTTGTAGATGCCGTTTCAAGCGTTGCTTGCACCCCCCTGCAGAGCGCCCGCATTCTCGTTCCTCCTGCCGATCACCATCTGGCATCAGCCTGGACCCGCCACAGCGGTGGGTCTCCTTCCGCGACCGGGAAGCCGTTGCTAAATAAATTCGATACAGGACCCTTTTGGAAGGAGGCCACACGAGGTTGTTTGCTTCTCACAATTTAATGGCATCTTGCACGCAGGCTTCCAACAATAAAGCACACTTCACAGAAATTGCCAGACGCGTTTCGGATTGTAAAATCCCTTCCTCAGCGGCATATGAGTGGTCAGTCAGCTCAGTTCATTGTGCACTCATTTTAACAGTTCCTGCCCGGTTGGGCGTGGCTCTATGGCATCCTGGGATCTGTAGTGCATGTATTTCCCAAGTGGGTGCGCTGATCTTAACCACAACTGTTTATTGATAGTTATCCCCAGTGGGTCGATGTGAGCCTCATGTGGATGCCTCCGCTGCTTTGTAGATGCCGTTTCAAGCGTTGCTTGCACCCCCCTGCAGAGCGCCCGCATTCTCGTTCCTCCTGCCGATCACCATCTGGCATCAGCCTGGACCAGCCACAGCGGTGGGTCTCCTTCCGCGACCGGGAAGCCGTTGCTAAATAAATTCGATACAGGACCCTTTTGGAAGGAGGCCACACGAGGTTCTTTGCTTCTCACAATTTAATGGCATCTTGCACGCAGGCTTCCAACAATAAAGCACACTTCACAGAAATTGCCAGACGCGTTTCGGGTTGTAAAATCCCTTCCTCAGCGGCATATGAGTGGTCAGTCAGCTCAGTTCATTGTGCACTCATTTTAACAGTTCCTGCCCGGTTGGGCGTGGCTCTATGGCATCCTGGGATCTGTAGTGCATGTATTTCCCAAGTGAGTGCGCTGATCTTAACCACAATTGTTTATTGATAGTTATCCCCAGTGGGTCGATGTGAGCCTCATGTGGATGCCTCCGCTGCTTTGTAGATGCCGTTTCAAGCGTTGCTTGCACCCCCCTGCAGAGCGCCCGCATTCTCGTTCCTCCTGCCGATCACCATCTGGCATCAGCCTGGACCCGCTGAGGAAGGGATTTTACAACCCGAAACGCGTCTGGCAATTTCTGTGAAGTGTGCTTTATTGTTGGAAGCCTGCGTGCAAGATGCCATTAAATTGTGAGAAGCAAAGAACCTCGTGTGGCCTCCTTCCAAAAGGGTCCTGTATCGAATTTATATATATATATATATATATATATATATATATATATCCAAATACAGTAAATAAAGATTGCGCACTCGGAAGGAAAGTGAAAATCACCAGGTTTTATTCCGTAATATCGATACGCGTTTCGACACCCTGCGGTGACTTGATCACACGATACATTTAGTTCTCACGGACGTGCATAAATACAAACCATAAACATAAAGGACGCACTTCATATCTGCGCTCTCTGTCAGATTAAGTGGACGCCATATTGGAAGAGGTTCATACATGATGGAAACAATGTATCTTGTCACATTTCCTCAACTATGTTAAAACACTGCAATTGAAACATACGATATTGCAATATATTTATATTATACAAATCGCATATTATATTGATTACCACTAATGAGCTGCGCTTTGCTTTGCTACGCTATACACGAACCCGGATCTGTACATTTCCGTCATGTGCCGATCCAAGTACCATCACACAGCCCAGCACATCCCAGCACAGTCAAGGGGACAGTTTGTGAAATAACTACACTTAATGCGTAAGTGTGTGGGCGTGATGTACTAGGTAAACATCCATTAATGCTTTCGGTCTAGTGCCGATTTTATGTTTACCACCTATAAATAGTTTGGAGGACTAGTGCCCCACTACCCTCTTCATGGCCTAATTCTGGCACATGCAGTCTGATCTCGCCACTTGGCCTTTCATAGCAGTGCCCCCTCTGTGGTTTGTTATGATCAACCAAACAACACAGGAAAAATATTTACATAATCTAAATAAATCAATACAATTAAAGTGCCTATTCCCAAAAAATGAAAAAATCTCTTATCTTATTTCTGATCCAATGAAGAAAAGGGTAGGGAACCCGTGCAAGTACAAAAAAGTGAAGGTGATTAGGTCCCTTCCCTCCTGCAAAAATTAAACAGAAAGAAACAATTTTTATAAAATCAAGGTTGTTAAAACATATACAGCATATTAACAGTATTTTAGAACATAAAACACATTTTCTAGTAGTATGTATGTACTAGGTTCTCACTCATTATCATTAATTTTCATGAAGGTGGGTGGCTAGTTCTTCGTCTAAGTTGTGCCCCCCCGGGGAATCTGGTCTCGAGTTCCATAATCCACTTGGATTCTTTTTTCCCTAGAGCCAGCTCTCTATTACCACCCCTCTTGCTCACATGCACTTGTTCAATGGCATAATATTTCAGGAGGGCATTGTTAGATTTATGCTCTGTTTGGAAGTGGCGTGCAATGGGATAGTGTAGATCTACATTGGTAATTGCCCTAAGGTGTTCCTGTACTCGTTTTTTAGCCATACATACAGTACTTCCCACATACTGCAAATGGCATGGGCATTCCAACACATAGATTACATAGGGGGAACTGCATGTCAAAAACTGTTTTATGGTAAAATTCTTGTTGGAACCTGGAATTTGTACCTCTTTAACCATTTGAGTTACTTTGCAGGCTCTACAGTGACCGCATGGGTAGAAGCCTTTGAGGTTATGTAAATTCTGATTTCTCATGGATGATGTATCCCCCTTAACCAGAATATCCCTCAGGCTTTTCCCCTTCCGATATGTGACCAGTGGTCTGTCACCCATACTGGGGCCTATTATAGTATCAGCCTGTAGTATATTCCAATTGTCTGCTAGCACTTTGCGGACTGTGTGGGATTCTTGATTAAATGTGGTTATCACTCTGGTAACTAGTTCTACTTCAGTGGTTTCGGGTTTGTTTTCGAGGGTGCTTTCTCTAGTGGTATCCCTTACTTTATTCACAGCTTTATCAAGCACCCACTCTGGATACCCCCTTTCCCTGAATCTCCTGAGCATTTCCTTTTGTTCTATCTCAAACAAGGTATCAGTGCTACAGTTCCACCTCGCCCTCAGTAACTCTCCATAAGGAATACTCCATTTGAGTGTATCAGGATGAGCACTGAGGGCGTGAAGAAGGCTGTTACCAGCGGTCTCTTTTCTGTGCAGTCTTGTTGTCAGTTTTCCTTCAGATACCATAATCTCTGTATCAAGGAATTCAATACTATTTGAGCTCATATTGCAGGTAAGTTTGATGTTATAAGGGTTGTTGTTGAGTATAGCAACAAACTCTTTAGCTTCCTGTTTCGAACCACTCCATACTACAAAAAGGTCGTCGATGTAGCGGATCCAGACCTCGACCAACCTGAAGAATGGTGCAAGCCTGTCATCAGCGTGAATTTCCTCCTCCCACTTCCCGGGGAAGAGATTCGCTAAACTCGGCGCAAAGCTTGAACCCATCGCGGTTCCACACACTTGCCTGAAGAGATTGCCATTAAACATGAAGATATTGTTCTTAAGACAAATCTTCATCATTTCTCCAAGCATGTGCGTGTTTGGATGTTGAAAACTGGCGTGGGTACCTGCCGGAATTGCGCCAACTGACCACGGGACGGATCCCAGAAGGACCCAAAAAACTTGCGATATATATATATAATCTATTTCTTGCCTAAAGTGCATAAAACTTTGCATAAGCCACCGGCACGTCCAATAATCTCCAGCTGTGGATCGCTATATGAGAACATTGCATTGTAAGTGAATTTTTTCCTGGCACCCCTTGTACCGACATTAAACTCTTTCATAAAGGACACAGACGACTTCCTGAGGATCTTAATGGAAACAGAATGGCAACCAACGTATCTACTGGTGACAATAGACGTTGTTTCCTTATATACATTGATAAACCATGAAATCGGTTTACAGGCAATTGCCTACTTCCTGAAACAACGTCCTGTAGGGGAACTAAAACATACCAGGATGCTGTTGGAAATGATAAGGATTTGCCTAACGAACAATGTCTTCCTGTTCAACAGTAAACTATATTCTCAAATGTGTGGAACAGCCATGGGAGTTTCCTTCTCTCCAAGCTATGCTAATCTCACCATGGGTTGGTGGGAGAAACACATAGCTTGGAGAGAAGAAAACGACCCATACACGACAGATGTGGTTCTATGGCTAAGATTCATAGACAACTTATTTCTTCTATGGAAAGGCAGCAAGTCGAAACTCCTTGAATATATCGCTGTACTTAATAACAACGAAGTAGGATTACAATTCACTTTCAACAAACAACAAAAAGCTATAGACTTTCTCGACACAAAGGTATACATAAAAGACAATCAACTACAAACAACTGTGTTCCGGAAAAAAACATCCACGAACAGTGTTCTACACGGAACAAGTTTCCACCCCACATCATTGAAACAGAGTATCCCATACGGAGAATTTTTAAGAATGAAGCGTAACTGCTCGGAACCAGCAGAAATGGAAAGGAAATTTGAGGAAACAAGATCACGATTTAAAAAGAGGGGGTACAAAGCTTGTGTCATAAATCGTGGAGAACAAAGAGCAAGAATGAAATCCAGAATAGAAACCCTTATATCTAAAAGTCGGGACGAGAAATCAAAATTGT